>NC_088913.1:21650000-21960000 GCF_963576675.1 Euphorbia lathyris
CTGCCGTGCTCTCCGATTGCACCGCCTCAACGCCTCCTTCCTCTTCCCCGGTTTTACATGACTGGTTTTGAGCAAGTCTGGCGATTGGGGAGGAGTGTCCGAGTCCGACTCTCTATTTTCGCACGATAGGAGACATCAAAGGTCACCTCAACTTTTGATTTTCGAATAATTTTCACTGATTCTTAAAATAAATATGATAAATTGAATAAAAAAATGAATTTGATGATTGAGTCTAGAAGAAAGCGTAACGAAACAGTTTGTACTGATTGCATTAATCAGATCTAACCTTTGCGGTGACCTACCATCCTCCTTCTTTGGGGGCTTTGATCTGTTGACATGGCGGGACCTCTCCCTCATGACGACTATGTTGGCATAGATGTGTTGTTTAATCCCAACCTCTGTCTTTCGGGTTTGTCCATGACATCGATTGTTCAGGCTACGATTGCAAATGCTACGGCAGCCAAACCGACTTTTGCTTTAATTATCAAAAAAACTTTACGGTGACTCCCTGTTCCATAGCTCAGGTAACAGATGTTGGTGGCATTAAGTCAATTCGGATCTCTCAAGGGGCTTATGATCCTTGGGTTGTAATATGCTGTAACTCGCTAATTGGGCGTCTGATCCTTTTAAAAGGGGATGCCCCATGGAAGGTAATTGAATTGAAGCAGGCTCTGAATGCAATTCGGGGTATGGAGGAGCCATGGAGGCTGATTTCGATCGGTCGGGGTTATTTTCATGTCATTTTCCACTCAAAAAAGCTAAGGCATTTAGCTCTGAGTAAAGGTATTGTTAATGGGTTCCTTCCATTTACAACCGTGGGTCCCTGATTTTGATCCTTTTGCTAAAAAGACGACGAATGCTCATGTTTGGGTTCGACTATATTCCTTGTCCTTGGAATACTGGGATGCTCAAATACTTTCTAATATTGCCAAAGGCATTAGGGGATTGTTGCGATTTGATAAAGCGACACTTGATGGGGACTTTGGTCATTTTGCACGTATGATGCTTGATATTGACCTGACAGGGGATCTTCCTACTCAACTTGGGATTGAACGTGAAGGCAAAAAATTCTGGATTGATATTGTATATGAGAAACTTCCTAGTTTCTGTAAAGTGTGCTCTTCTATTGGACATATGGCGTATGACTGTAGGAAGAATAGGAAGCCGACTATATCTCGACCGACTGTTGCTCAGCTGACCTTTTCTCGACCATATGTGGTTCAGCAGCGGATGAACTTTTAGAGGGATATTATTCCGGTTCAGGAGGTTACTAGCAAAATCCTTGATGCTAATGCGCCAGTGGTCACCCGATCTGTTCAAAATTTGGATTTTGTAAGTCTTTTATTGGGTAGCCCTCAAGGACAATGAGTCGAACCTGTGTTTGATTCATCTATTTGGCCAGATTCGCCTGACAATGATAATATCATTATGAAATCATCAAGAAAAATAATGCAAGATGTTAATCTTCCTTTATCCTGCGCTGATCAAACTGAGTTGGAGGATGGTGTTTTGGATGAAGGTGTTTGGCAGACAGTGGTTTGGAATAAAAGCACTCTTCGTTACCAGATTCTTCTGACAATTTCCAATCTTTGTCTAAGCGGGTCAGTAAGCCCCGGGCCCGTTTTAAATGATGTTCTTTACTGGAACTGCAGTGGTATTCATAATTTGGATACCCAGAGATACCTTTTTTCTTTGTGTGCTAGGCATAAATTGGACTTTCTCTGTATTGTGGAACCTATGGTTGATTTTTCTTCTATTTGTCAGTCGTATTTGTTTAGGGTAGTGTTTGGGCCAATCATAGACTTGCGCTCTTTGATTGTATTTCTCACACTTTTGGCGAGTCCCTGGGCCAGTGGCTTATTATGGTGCTCTTTTAGTGTAGACTTTGAACTTGTTTATTCTTCTTTTCATTTAAGCTCAATACAAATCTTTCCTCATCTGCTTATCCTAAAATTTCATTTGTCCCCCCTAAATTTTTAACAGTTCCATATAACTCTCTATTCTTATCCAATTACACTCAATAACCCTATATTCTTCTCCAATTGCTTCAAACCCCCTCCCCAATTCTGCTTGATTGCATTCAACGAGCCAAAAATTTCAAATGCCCCATAGACTTTCAAAAGTTCCTAATATGAATAACTTTGCCACGTGGCACGATAGAAGTTTGAACCTAATAACAATAAATCTTTTCTTTGGCTTTATTTATTTTTGTTTGGATTAAAGCTTAATACATCTATTCCCATATATTTGGCCTAAAATTTGAACTATCCATCTAAATTTTTAAAAGTTCTAAAGAACTCCCTATTCTTGTCCAATTTCATTCAATACCCCATATTTTTCTCTAACTACTTTAATAATAACACCTTATTTTTATCCGGTTACATTCAATAACCCCTAATTTTATCTAATTGCATTCAATAATTCTAAAACTTCAACTCTCATATTACGTGTGCCACAAAAGTCTGAACCTACTTTTAAAATTTAGAACATGTAACATCTCATTAGTTAAGTACATAAAAAAGACTGCGTATTAGAAGCTTGACTCGGGAAGCCTCGTTAGACCTGATCAACAATCCAGTCATTGCCATAATAACACTCGATCTAGATAACCACAAGCCAAGTGGCCTTGAAGGATATCAAGCCTCGATATTTGGGCACACTCCCTCCTATCAATAGGAGACATATGGCTCATCTCGCTCCAAATCTCTAACCATCTTCTATAGGTCAACATTATTATAAATAGAGTAAGCCCAACTCGAGATAAAAATATTCATTCATTTCCATTAAGCTTATATTTTACAACTTTGTTTATTGATTGTGATCATCCTCTAGTCATTTCCACAAACTGACTTAGACATCAGACCAGGTTCGCCATATAACATCCCCCTTTTCCCTTGCTTCTGTGCAGTGAAGTGAGTCACGCATTTAAAAAGTTCCATTGAAATTCCTTCCAGTGGGACACTCTGTTGAAACATAATTTTCACAGTAATTTTGATTTGATAAATCCATTTAAATTAGAATTAAAATCCCTAAGGTGAATTCCCAACACATTAAATTTAAAAGGTTTGATTTATTATTAGTAATTTATTTGTTGAGTGTTTTGGATAAATTAAATTCTAAGTGCAAAAGAAATTAAAGATAAAGCCCAAGTCCATAAGCTAAGTCAAGGCCCAAGAAAGCAAAGAATATAGTCAAACAGATCAAAGGCCCTTGGATCAACTCAGCCCAGCAGAAGGAAGGATCCAAAAGAAAAGCCAATGCCTTCACAACGAAGCTGCTGACTTCGAAGGGCGAAAGAGAAGGCAGACAAGGCACAAGTTTGACTTCCTAACTTGTAGACAAAGGCTATCCAATTGAGTAAAGATTCAGACGCAATAGAAGAGCTGTCGCTGTGCTGTCTGAGAATCTTTGCCAAAAATAGAGAGACAACTTGAAGCATACTGAGTAAAGTAACTGAAGCACTGATTAACTTGTCCAAATTTGTCATTTTATCTCCCCAACTCATCAAATATCATATTTACCCCATTAACTCCATAAAAATGGTATTTCTCACCCCCCCCCCCCAACTTGTCCATTTACCCCTCAACTCATAGGATGTCCTATTTATCCCTTAACTCCATAAAAGTAGTATTTCTCACCCCTCCATTTCCATTCTCGAAGGTTAGAATTGACTGGCGTAAGACACGTGCTTGAAGTCTGACTTCTTAAATACCACGTGTCAAATTCGGTCAAATTTTTTTTACAACTCAACAGTTATATTTGAAAGATGAAAATGACCCTATTATTGAGACTTTTACACTTCCGATTTTCATCATAAAAAACAAAACACTTAACCAATAAATCACGTAATGAAGGGGATAGAACATGAATGAAAAATATTATATTCAACAGGAATGAAGAAGAAAGAAGAGGGATCAGGAAGGAAATATGAATTGGGGATTTGGATGTTAGATTTTAGGGATTTTTATAAAAAAAAATTATTACCGTTAGTGTCCAATTTTCCACATCCACGCGCTTCATGTCGTTGTTGCACACACACACAAAGTTACTGCCATGTAGGATCATAAGGGGTGAGAAATACCACTTTTATGGAGTTAAGGAAGTAAATAGGACATTCCATAAGGTTGGGGGAGAATGACCAATTTGGACAAGTTAAAGGGATAAGAAATACCACTTTTATAGAGTTAATGAGGTAAAGAGGACATTCGATGAGTTAGAGGCATAAAATGATCAATTTGGAGGGAAGCATTAGGCGGCCTTAGAAAAAAATAGAAATCAACATCGCATGGTTTAAAAAAAAAAAAAAACTTAGGTGCCGTTTGGTTCACAGAATAGTATGGAATGTGCACTATAAAAAAAGAGGGCTTTAACAGCCTATTCTATTCCGAAATAGAATAAGGAGGAATTGAATAGAAATTTTGTAGAAATAACTATTCTTATGTTTGGTTGGTGGAATAAAATATGATGGAATAGATAAATTTTTTATTCAAAAGACAATATTACATCAAATGTAATTTCTTATTTATTTTAAAATTTTAACTATGATTAAAAATTATTCAAATTATTCAATAGACATTTTCGTAGTTTTCGCGTTTTATCACATTTTCGTGTTATTCATATTATTGTGTTTTTTTGCATTTTTTCGTTTTTCCCTTTTTCGCGTTTTTGTCTTTTTTCGCATTTTCGTTTTTTTTTGTATTTTTCGCTTTTTGTTACTTTTTCATGTTATTCACGTTTTTTCATTTTTTGTATTTTTTCGCGTTTTGTTACATTTTCCTGTTTATTCACGTTATTATGTTTTTTTTTTGCATTTTTCGTTTTTTTCGTTTTTTCGCATTTTAGTTTTCTTTTTTTCCTTTTTTCGCCTTTTCAGTTTTTTCGCGTTTTCATTTTTTTGTATTTTGTTACTTTTTTTGTTATTCACGTTTTTTTATATTTTTCGTATTTTTTCACGTTTTCATGTTTTTTTATGTTTTCGTGTTTTGTTTGCGTTTTTTGCATTTTCATGTTTATCATGTTTTTCACGTTTTTGTGTTTTAGCATTTTTCGTGTTTTTCGTATTTTTCATGTTTTTGTATATTTCATACTTTGTCACTTTTTCGCGTTATTCATGTTTTGTGTTTATTCATGTGTTTATTTTTTTTTTTGCTTTTTCTTGTTTTTTTTTTGTATTTGTTCACGTTTTTTCATGTTTTCGCGTTTTTTTTCATTTTTTCATTTTCTCGTGTTTCATATTTTTTGTATTTTTATATTTTTTAACGTTATCCTTAATTTTCTTTTTTTTTCAAGTTTTTTTATGATATAAATTATGGATTCGACAAAATTTATAGGATTTGAGAAATTTGCTAGAGAGAAAATTGAGGATTTAATGGAGGATAATTTTGCAAATTACACAATATAATATTAGGAATAGGCTATTCCTTGGCTAAATTAAAGAATAGCTATTTTAGTAATTAATGCTTGTTTTCCTCATTTTCACTAATGAGGAAACAACCCATCAATCTTCCACTTGAAGACTGATTTTAATGTGTCTTCACACATTACTCCATGCAGCAGAACTTTCTCGTATGTTACTCATGCAAGCCAACTAAAGTTGAACCCAACTTGAGTTTGTTAGTAGTCACCGTCTTCGTAAGCATATCTGCCGGATTCTTAGCCCCTTGAATTTTCTCCATCTTTAACACTTGATCTTCTAATAATGACCGGATAAAATGATACCGAAGTCCAATATGCTTTCTTCTAGAATGGAATGCTGAATTCTTTGTCAAATGTATCACACTCTGACTATCACTATACAGAACATTATTCTCCTGCATGAATCCTAACTCAATTAAAAGACCTTGAAGCCATATTATCTCTTTACTAGCTTCAATTACCGCTACATACTCAACCTCTGTAGTGGATAGAGCAACAATCTTTTGTAACTGCGACATCCAACTAACAGTTGTATTTCCAACCGTGAATATATAACCGGTGGTGCTTTTTCTATAGTCAATTTCACCTCCAAAGTCAGCATCTACATAACCTTGTACTTTTAATTCATCTTTACCAAAGTACAAATACTTATCTGTAGTACCTCGTAGACACTGGGTTCGGAGGACCGATAAAGAAAATTTATCAAAAGGAATCCAAATCAGTCGATTTATTTAAACGAGCGATAATCAGTAAGAAAATAAATAAAAAGCGGACAGGGTGGCTCGGGTTGGTTGGACACGACTCAAAAAACACTAAAAACGACTCGATTTGGACTTCGGTTACCGACTAAGAGGTAACAATCCGAGGAACTAGACCCGTTAAATTCTTTATTTATTTTTATTGTTTGAATTTCTTTATTTAATTTCAGTTTTATATTTAATTAAATATTTGGTTTTGGTTTTAAACATAAAAACTTTGTTTTGGATCCCAATACGGACCATGACCCGATTTAAGAGTAGTTAGAGATCTGATCGTCGTAGATCTACATATTTATAAATATTTTTAACCATTATTTTCAATAAAATATCGTTTTAGAATCCCCGTTACAAACCGTGACCTGATTTGGGTAGTTTGGGGGTTAAAATGACCAAATATAGTAGATCTAACATTTTCCATTAAATCTGGAACTTTGGGGGACTATTTCTGACATTCCCCTTTTCTGTCTTATTATGTCTTTGGGGCCTTTGCTGATTTTTAATTAAAACATGGACTGATTTAGTAATTTAAATTTTTCACTTTTTCTATTATTTGGGTTTTATTAGATTAGGGATATATTTGAATGATTTGAAAAGTTATATATATATATATATATATATATATATATATATATATATATATAGGTATATTAGTGTAATAAATATGATTTTCTTATTTTTGTATTTTGGATACTTTATTTTATTATATGTGATATTTGATTTTAAGTTATATTTATTTTTTCTTAAATAATTTTAATCTATATATATTAGCCTATATATTATATGTATTGGATAAGCATGTAATTGGTAATTATTTTTCATATAGTATTATTTGCTTTATTTAACACTTTTGCCTTTTTAATGGTATTTGACATATTTTTAGGTTAATTATTCTTGGGTAAATTACATTGGAGTTATTTTTTACTATTCACATGGGCATTATTTTCTAACTTATATCTATATATATTTAGACGTTAACTACCACTTCTTTTTTTATGTCATTTGGGTTATTCTATTTTTATATCAATGTATATATATTATGTATTTTTATCATTTAGTATATATTTATATTCATCTTTTAGTTATACGATTATATAATATAGTTTTCACATTTTTTCCTCTATTTTCATTATTCACATATAATTATAAGAGCTATTTTCATCCTACTTATTTTTGTTAAATACTTTCATTACTTGGATATATGTATATACTTTTGGTAGTTATAGATTAGTGGGCTTGTAGGTCTAATGTGTTGTTGTTGTACTTATAATTGTACTTAGTGAGAGAAAGGGTGATGAGGGCATCCCTTCCCTAAGTGCGAGCCCGGACCCACGAGACGAGAACAGCGAAATCCGAGGTGACCAGCTAAGAATGCAGGGCGTGCTCACTAAGACGTGAGGGGTGACGAGTCCCGTTTTCGAAGAATTGTCCAGAAGCTCAGGGGCGCGGGGCATGGATTCGGCATCCGAGAACAAACCAGTCCAAGAGGTCAAGTACGCGGGGCGTACACCTAGGGACGCCACGCATGGATCCCACCCAACAGAAATTAAATTCAAGGCAAAAGAAATTAAAGATAAAGCCCAAGTCCATAAGCTAAGTCAAGGCCCAATAAAGCAAAGAAGATACTCAAACAGATCAAAGGCCCTTGGATCAACTCAGTCCAACAGAAGGAAGGATCCAGAAGAAAAGCCAATGGCTTCACAACGAAGCTGCTGACTTTGAAGGGAAAAAGAGAAGGTAGACAAAGGGTATCCAATTAAGGAAAGATTAAAAGGCAACAGACAAGTTGTCACTGTGCTGTCTGGGAATCTTTGCCAAAAATGGAGAGACAACCTGAAGCATACTGAGTAAAGCAGCTGAAGCACTGATCAACGAGATAGAAAAAACTTCGTTCTTATTGGCCGTGACACTGGCTGCTGAGGATGAAAGGGACAGCAGAGCCATTTCCCTCCAACGGTTATTTTGAAATTCGAAATGACTAATGCCTTGAAGTGTCAGTACAAAAGGCATGTCATTTGCTTTATTAGAACTCGATCTTCAACAAGTGAAAGCT
Source organism: Euphorbia lathyris (assembly GCF_963576675.1). NCBI lineage: Eukaryota > Viridiplantae > Streptophyta > Magnoliopsida > Malpighiales > Euphorbiaceae > Euphorbia > Euphorbia lathyris. Next base: position 21,658,224 of record NC_088913.1, read on the forward strand.
CTGAGCAAGTTCCCTTTGAAAGCAAAGCAAAGACAAACTTACACAAACTCTTATTCTTCTGTGTAAACAATAGATTAGATCATTCAAGTGTTTTTTGTTTTAGAACAAAACTTTATCAATCACTAAATCTAGTTAGGAGACTCTGAGTTGCTCGGTATTTAGCAATCAGAGTTGGATAGTGTGGAGTGTAGGCTTATAGAGGACGGTGCTCTGTAACTGCTCACTGACTATTGTAAAGGGTTTATGCTCTACCCAAAAGAGCTCAGTAGTGGATTAAAGCTCAGAAAAGGAATTCTGGGGACTGGATGTAGGCAGGAGGCCCAACCAGAATAAACTGTTGAGTAACATTTTTCTATCCCTTATCTCCTATATCTGCTTTGTTTTATTTTGGCTAAGAAGTACGTTTTAACTTAAGCCTACTGAGTTGTGTGATCTGGTGCTGAGTTCAGGAATAGACTTTTAAGTGCTATTTCCTGAATCAACGTCAGAAACAACTTTAGTTGCTGACCAAATAAAACTGCCTCTAACCGCACTTAATATCCTTGTGCTATTAATCTGTGTGAACAATTATAACTCATAACTATAACAAGTCAGCCTTAATACTTAAAATTTTAAATAGTTCCTTTAACCCCCCCCCCCCCCTAAGAATCTATTCTCATAACACAAGGGACCAACACACTCCCCACAGTAGAGATCTAGAGAACAAATGTATAATAAGCATGCTGAGTCCGTCGAGTCAATGATGACCCAATCCTAGAAATAGCGGAATAAGGTGAAATCCTAAAGCCCAAACAACAAAGGCTCGTTGGTGCAATCTCACGATGCATGACAGAAAACTTAGATTTAGTCCACGAGATCATCAACATCATTAGACAAGAACATGCAATCCAAATGCCAAAAGTAAAAGAAAAACTTGTGACAGTAGAGGAAATATTTAGTTATGTGTGTCTAAACCTAAAAATACCAATAGCTCGACCACACACCACACTACTCGAAGTTTCTACTACAAGCAAGACAAAAAGATCGAATAGCCGAATGAAAGATCTATACACACAATCAAGGGAGAAAGAAGTCTCCCTAGTACGACATCATTTGTCCCTAACTCCCCCTCCATGCAATAGAAAGGATACCAATCAGTCTCCCATTAGAACATACCAAGAAATATAAGGAAGATGACCCTCCCCGAATAGGAGGAAAACAGACTCCAACCCACAAAGCACCCATCATCGGTCGATAGAATATTGATTGATCAAGCAAAGGAGAGGGGCCAAGCCCTTAACCCAAGACCATTGGGTGCTGAAAGAAAAGGACCTTCCAATCAAAGATGATGCTAAAAAGGCTAAACTTGAGGCACTACAAAAAGAGCTCGACCAGCTTATAAGCACCATTATCGAGATGGGAATCGATACCAGGCATCTTGATTTCACAGGGGTTGAAATAACTTAATGCAAGAACATCATGAATGAGCTAATTTCCTGAGTGTTTAAATACCCGCTACTGAAAGAGTACGATGGACAACAAACCCTACTACTAAAGTAAAAAAAAAATTAAGTGAGCCATGGATACTACCATGGCAACCGATGATATGATGTATCACCTATATACCTATCATACTGGAAGGTGCTCCTTCCTATTGGTACTATTCCATATGTAGAAAGATCATCACCAATATTAAGTAGATGTCTAAACTCTTTAGCAACCATTTTATAACATCCATCCATGAGAGCAAGACCATACACGATATCCACTACTTAATTAGTCCAACATGAGAAAGAAACTCTCAAGAACTATGTAGAAATATTTCCAGCAATATGCCATTCAGGTCAAGGTGGTGAATGTAGAGGTATCAGACGATATTATGGTAGACAATTAACTTACAATGGAATTATCTCGGGAGCTAGCCACCAACATGCCCTAAACTTTCAAAGATCTAATGATCCGAGTAAGAGATTTATATAGGTTGGTGGCCCACAGGCTAAATTGTTCGCTAAGTGAGAAGGTTGCTCCCAACAGGCCAGCTAGGAATGAGAGGGACAAAGAGAAAAAAAGAAGCAACTAGTTAGAAAAATGAAATCACTTGTTCTTACTTTTCAGTCTTGTTTTAGCTGTAATTCCCCTTCTACCCTTTTTTTAATTTTCTATTTCTCCTTCTACCAAGAAAGTTGTTACCTTTCCTCTTAGCGAGACTTAAAAAAACATAAAAAAAAACCTTTTTATATGAGTTATAAAAAACTGAGTATCATCAAGTAAAGTGCAACTTTTATGCTCGAATTGCATACTAAAAAACTCATAGACTAAAAGGAGCTCTTTTATCGAACAAACACAAAAAAAAATCACAAAAAGACATTTGTTTTCATAAAACGCAAGGAAGAGTGAAAGAGAGAGAGAGAGAGAGAAGAGAGGAGTCTGAAATAGTAAGATAGAGAAATAAGAGGTTGGTTCAAATACATATGAATTATTCTTTAAGGTTAGAATGATTATATAGATGAATTAATAATAAGGTTAATTAGAATAAGTGAAATGATGAAAAAAAACCTCTCTAGGAAGTTGGAAAAAAAATTGGCAATCATTTTCTTACTCCTTTCTCTTCCCTTTTTCTGTCAATCTTTCTATTTTATTGATCTACTTTGAAGAGGACGAAGGATCTCCTTTCTTCCTCCTCATATGAGTTAGATTTCTGTATTTCTTTTTATTGCTTTTTTAGTTTGTGGTCGTATATTTCATCAGAACACTTTATCTGTCTGTTTGTATATGCTCTCTATTATTGTGTCATTTATGCTTTTTTCGGATTTAGCAAAAGCGGAAATGATTTATCTTGTCCGTAGATCAACAAATATATGTGGTTGCAACACAAAAAGACTCAGATCCGAAAATTCGAACTAGTCTAAAGGATGAAGTTTGGATTGCAGATGTCTTTCTACAGATTTGGATTGCTAAGAAACATATTGTTGTTTTGTGTTTTTTATGCCTTTTATGGATTTTTTTCTCTTTGTAGTCATTTTCATCCATTCGTGGATATTGTATTTGCTTTAGCCTATGATTATGTCAGGTTTAATTCCTTACATTTTGCTTATTGTACTTCTTTTTTTTCATCTAATGAAATTACATGTATTTTCTTTACACTACAAGAATTCAAGCTTGTTGCGACAATTTAATTTGTCAAAATAAGTTATATTTTTGTCATAAGAAACTTCTTGTTACAAAGTGTTTTGTCACCATTCTAGTCACAATAAGCCCGTCTTAATAAGTTTTTAGTGACAAAATTATATTACCTCATAATTAGTTTTTAATTATTGTTACAACTATAATTTGTCATTAATCTAGCTATTATGACAAAATTTAAATAACCGTGAAATATGATTTATTGTGACTACATAATGTAGTAAGAAAAATGTTACATACACACAGGCCCAACCCGCTAAATCGTATATCTTATATTAATCTCTGTCCATTGGGCTTGCAGCGTGTACAACACAGGTCCAACCCGTCATGTGTTTTTAATTCTACAAATTTATGAGGTTGCCAGGACTCGAACCCTCGACCGTTTGGTCCAAGCAACTCTAATACCATGTCATGGAACCGTTTGAACTAAAAGCTCAAGATGATTAAGCTTAATCGTATATCTTATATTAATCTCTGACACATTCTAATCCCTAAATAAATATGAAACTTTGTAAATTGATTTACGAAACAATAGATTAGTCTAATTTGATAAATATTACTGTCATAATTTGGTTTTGTTTTTCATTTTTTTACTAATTGTAATTTTATCATAATAAGTACATTAATTGCGAAAACAGTTATTTTATCGTATCAATGTTTCGTTACATCTCTATATATTTATGACAAAAATGACGTGCAATTTATTTTTATCATAATACGTATTAAGTTCTACTTTCTTGTGAAAAAAAATTTCGACAAAATATTTTTTTCTCACGATTTCTTTTGGTTTTTTATATTTTCTTACTAATTATTATTTGATCACAATAAATACATTAGTTGTGATAAAAAAATTATTTTTACGTATGAATTTTTGTCACAACCTTATGTATTTATGACAAAAATGTGTGACAATTTTTTTTGTCATAATATTGATTGACTGGTGCTTTATTGTGATAAATATTTGGACGAAATATTATTTTGTCAAAATTTTGTTTGGAATTTTCACATTTTTTTACTAATTATTTTTTTGTCACAATAAGTACATTAATTGTGATAAAAATTATTTTGTCAGACGAATTTTCGTCATAATATTAGATATTTGTTGTAGTGTTATGGTAGTGTTTAGGCCAATCGTCGACTTGCGCTCTTTGATTGTATTTCTCACACTTTTGGCGAGTCCCCGGGCCAGTGGCTTATTATGGTGCTCTTTAAGTGTAGACTTTGGACTTATTTATTCTGCTTTTCATTTAGGCTCAATACATATCTTTTCTTATCTACTTATCCTAAAATTCCTAAAATTTCAATTGTCCCCCTAAATTTTTAACAGTTCCATATAACTTTGTATTTTTATTCAATTACATTCAATAACCCTATATTCTTCTCCAATTACTTCAATAACACTCTATTTTCATCTTGTTCCATTCAAACCCCCCTCCCCAATTCTGCTTAATTGCATTCAAGGAGCCAAAAATTTCAACTGCCTCATAAACTTTCAAAAGTTCCTGATATCAATAACTTTGCCACATGGTGCGACAGAAGTTCGAACCTATTCTCAGAAGATAGAAGATGTAACCTACTTTCAAAAGTTCCTAATAAGAATACATTTTTTCCTTGGCTTTATTTATTTTTGTTTGGATTAAAGCTTAATACATCTATTCCCGTATATTTGGCCTAAAATTTCAACTATCCATCTAAATTTTTAAAAGTTCTAAAGAACTCCCTATTCTTGTCCAAATTTATTCAATACCCCATATTCTTCTCTAACTACTTTAATAACACCTTATTTTTATCCGGTTACATTCAATAACCCCCAGTTTTATCTAATTGCATTCAATAATTCTAAAACTTCAACTCTCATGTTACGTGGTGCCACAAAAGTCTGAACCTACTCTTAAAATTTAGAACATGTAACGTCTCATTAGTTAAGTACATAAAAAAGACTGTGTATTAGAAGCTTGACTCGGAAAGCCTCGTTAGACCGGATCAAAGATCCAACCATTGCCATAATAACACTTGATCTCGATAACCATAAGTTAAGTGGCCTTGAAGGATATCAAGCCTCAATATCTGGGCACACTCCCTCCTATCAATAGGAGACATATGGCTCATCTCGCTCCAAATCTCTAACCATCTTTTACAGGTCAAGATTATTATAAATAGAGTAAGCCCAACTCGAGATAAACATATTCATTCATTTCTATTAAGCTTATATTTTACAACTTTGTTTATTGATTGTGATCATCCTCTACTCATTTCCACAAACTGACTTAGACATCAGACCAGGTTCGCTATATAACATCCCCATTTTCCCTTGCTTCTGTGCAGTGAAGTGAGTCACGCATTTAAAAAGTTCCATTGAAATTCCTTCCAGTGGGACACTCTATTGAAACATAATTTTCACAGTAATTTTGATTTGACAAATCTATTTAAATTAGAATTAAAATCCCTAAGATGAATTCCCAACACATTAAATTTAAAAGGTTTGATTTATTATTACTAATGTATTTGTTGAGTGTTTTAGATAAATTAAATTCTAAGTGCAAAAGAAATTAAAGATAAAGCCCAAGTCCATAAGCTAAGTCAAGGCCCAAGAAAGCAAAGAATATAGTCAAACAGATCAAAGGCCCTTTGGATCAACTCAGCCCAGCAAAAGGAAGGATCCGAAAGAAAAGCCAATGCCTTCACAACGAATCTGCTAACTTCGAAGGGCGAAAGAGAAGGCAGACAAGGCACAAGTTTAACTTCCTAACTTGGAGATAAAGGCTATCCAATTGAGTAAAGATTCAGATGCTACAGAAGAGTTGTCGTTGTGCTGTCTGGGAATCTTTGCCAAAAATAGAGAGACAACTTGAAGCATACTATGTAAAGCAACTGAGGCACTGATTAACTTGTCCAAATTGGTCATTTTATCTCTCCAACTCATCAAATGTCCTATTTATCCCATTAACTCCATAAAAATGGTATTTCTCACCCCTGCAACTTGTCCATTTACCCCTCAACTCATAGAATGTCCTATTTACCCCCTTAACTCCATAAAACGTAGTATTTCTCACACCTCCATTTCCATTCTAGAAGGCTAGAATTGACTGGCGTAAGACACTTGCTTGAAGTCTGACTTCTTAAATACCACGTGTCAAATTCGGTCAAATTAGTTTTACAACTCAGCAGTTATATTTGAAAGATGAAAATGACCCTATTATTGAGACTTTTACACTTTCGCTTTTCATCATGAAGAACAAAACACTTAACCAATAAATCACGTAATGAAAGGGATATAACATGAATGAAAAATATTATATTCAACAGGAATGAAGAAGAAAGAAGAAGGATCAGGAAGGAAATATGAATTAAGGATTTGGATGTTAGATTTTAGGGATTTTTATAAAAAAAATTTATTACCGTTAGTGTCCAATTTTCCACATCAACGCGCTTCATATCGTTGTTGCACACACACAAAAAGTTACTGCCATGTAGGATCATAAGAGGTGAGAAATACCACTTTTATGGAGTTAAGGAAGTAAATAGGACATTCCATAAGGTTGGGGGGAAATGACCAATTTGGACAAGTTAAAGGGATAAGAAATACCACTTTTATAGAGTTAATAGGGTAAATAGGACATTCGATGAGTTAGAGGGATAAAATGATCAATTTGGAGGGAAGCATTAGGCGGCCTTAGAAAAAATAGAAATCAACTTCGCATGGTTTAAAAAAATAAAATAAAACTTAGGTGCCGTTTGGTTCACGGAATAGTATGGAATGGACACTACAAAAAAAAGAGGGCTTTAGCAACTTATTCTATTCCGGAATAGAATAAGGAGCAATTGAATAGAAATTCAGTAGAAATAACTATTCTTATGTTTGGTTGGTGGAATAAGATAGGATGGAATAGATAAATTTTTTATTCAAAAGACAATATTATCTCAAATGTAATTTCTTATTTATTTTAAAATTTTAATTATTATTAAAAATTATTCAAATTATTCAATAGACATTTTCGTAGTTTTCGCGTTTTATCACATTTTCGTGTTATTCACGTTATTGTGTTTTTTTGCATTTTTTGTTTTTTTGTTTTTTCGCATTTTCATATTTTAGTTTTTCTTTTTTTCCTTTTTTCGCGTTTTCGTTTTTTTCGCGTTTTTGTATTTTTCGCATTTTGTTACTTTTTGTGCTATTCACGTTTTTTTTATGTTTTTCGTATTTTTTCACGTTTTCATGTTTTTTTATGTTTTCGTGTTTTGTTTGCGTTTTCGCATTTTTCATGTTTATCATGTTTTTCACGTTTATGTGTTTTAGCATTTTTCATTTTTTTCGTATTTTTCACGTTTTTGAATATTTCATACTTTGTCACTTTTTCGCGTTATTCATGTTTTGTATTTTTTCATGTGTTTATTTTTTTGCTTTTTTTTTGTATTTGTTCACGTTTTTTCATGTTTTCATGTTTTCACGTTTTTTTTTTCATTTTCTCGTGTTTCATATTTATCCTTAATTTTCTGTTTTTCATGTTTTTTTATGATATAAATTATGGATTCGGCAAAATTTATAGGATTTGAGAAATTTGCTAGAGAGAAAATTGAGGATATAATGGAGGATAATTTTATAAATTACAAAATACAATATTAGGAATAAGCTATTCCTTGGCTAAATTGAAGAATAGTTATTCCATGGAGGATAATTTGCTTGAATAACTATTCTATTCTCCCTCTATTCCGCGAACCAAACCAGCTCTTAATGTATAAAGAAAGGAGAGTAGTAGTAATAAGGTTTGTTTGTTTTTTGAAATAAGTAGTAAGGTTTGTCAACAAGTGTTAAAAGTATGACAATTACCCAAGTTTAAATGTAACATTGAGGTACCTCTGTACGTGTCCTGGTTATCTAATTCTCCTCTTGAATCATGGAGATGTGTTATTAGTCCGAATTTACAGTGATTACAAAACCGTATAAATCCTTACCGTCGAACAATGTTTCTGCTTTTATAACCGGAGTCAGCTTCGCCTCCGGTGGTGCCGGAATCTTCAATACTTCAGATCTAATTCTTGTAATAAGTAGATGAAATCCCGAATGTCATTTTCTTAATTTTACGTCTTTTAAATGTATTTTCTAAACTATATATATGAATGGGTACTAGGGTCAAGCCGTTCCGTTGACCCAACAAGTAGGAGAGTACGAATCAGTTCATGGACATATGAGCGTCTCGTGCACAAAAAAATGCTATCAAAATCGTTGTTTTGCATAGTGATTGGTAGCAACGATATATTTGGTTACTCCAACTTTTGTGACCGTAACAAGGTCACCTCTCAACAATATGTAGATTCCATGACTCTTACGCTCAAACAACTCATTACGGTAAAAAAAATAAAATAAAGCATAAGATTCAATTTTTTAGTTATATTAAACTCTTAACCATCAGAAAAACTAAATTGGCGCTTAAGATTCAATTTTGCACATAAGATTCGGTTAACAGAGCAATATTTATTTTATATGTTTGTACTTTTAACATGTAAAATTTTATTTTGAATTATAAAAAATCAAATTTATATCAAGATTAATAAATAATGCTCTTTTCTCTGAATTAGTTGTTCAGATTAACTAATTTGGCAAATAATAACTTAATATGATATGTTAGAATAAAACACCATAAACCTCGTGGTGTTTTTTTTTTTTTACTCAATGTATCACGTCAGATTACTTTAAACATATTCATATGGTCAATATATCACTTTAACCAAATTCAATAAGCTAGGGTAACACTTTGTAAACTCAATATATCATAGACCTTTTGCACTTGGCCCATAGTTAATGGTGTAAATAGGACATTTGATGAAATAAGTAGTAAGGTTTGTTAACAAGTGTTAAAAGTATGAAAATTCAATATACTTTAATTTTACATTCATCTCATCAGATTCATACTGCAAGTTGTGTGAATTACCCCAGTTTAAATGTAACATCAATTTATATAAAATTTCCCATAACTTTGCCACATCGAATTTAGAAGGTCAATATAAATAATCTTAAGCAAATTAAAAACGTAAATAGTACGTTTTCAAATCATATTGAGGCAATCGATTTTTTTTTTTTTTACATAACAAAGACTAAGGTTATAGCCTGAGTTGATCAAATCCTGAATGTGTCAAATTGAATAATCATACTCAATCAAGAAAAATCTAAAAAAACCAGGCCGGTAAATTATTATTTTGGACTTGTAAAGCCTAATTTATCTTCAATTAAGATCACTTTTTTGAAAGAATTATTTGAATTCTTACAATAAAATTATTAGAATTATTAGAATTATCTGAAACAAAATGATGACATTTGCAATATAATAAGTTAGGATTAGACACATACAACAACTATTTCATTATATTTTCCAAAATATCAAGTTACTTCCTCCATAAATTTGAGCTTCTTTGCCTTTCCTAAATCAAGAAATACAAATTCATACCATCAAGCAGCAGAGCTCTAAATCCTGACAAATTTCAAATTCATTAATAGCTAACCTTCCATATTTATTTCAAGCTTGGCAACTCAAAAATAACGTTTTGAGAACATCTTGGCATATTCAAACAATTCTCGAAAAACTTCCAACGGAAATCGTGTTCAATGATCTTAAATTAAATCCCCAAATTAACCGGTAAATTATAAAATGGGACCAATTTAGAGGTCCATTTACATATTTAGATCCATTACACAACACATTATATATCTAGACTATTTGAAGTTAGTTATATCGAATGATAATTGGAGTTTTGATATTACTGGATAGCTTGGCCATTTATGATTTTGCTTGGCAATTAAATAGACTATGAAGTTGAGCTCCATATCATAAATAAAGATATAAATTTACAAAGAATTCAATGTGCATTCAACTAGAATTGCATTAATAACATAATGCTCCTGGATTAACAATTAAAAATCAAATAAAAACCTAAATCAGAACTACATTGATAACATAATGCTAATGTCTATTTTAAATGGAAGTCAATTTGCTTCAAGAGGAAAGATTAAACAAGCACAGCACACACAATGAGGTGGAAATATATAGCACATTCACGTCCAGCTATCAGGACTAAACAGAAATTAGGAGTTTGCAATGAAGAAATTAAATTCAATGGAACAGCATATAGTAACCTATCAAAACAAGTATGTAGAAAAGAAAAGAACAGAACAGCATATTCATCTCGCCATAGTTTAGTTATAGATACTATCAATAAGTCACAAGACAATTTAGATATTGCTAAGCTCCATGATGGCATCTCCTTCAAAGTCATCACCAATTGGATCGGTAGTTATTCTTATTCTTCTTCTTCTTATTCTTATTCTTAATCTTCTTCTTGGACCGGGTAACTCCAACTTGAGTAATCACCAATTCATCTTGTTGATCCATAGCAGGTGAAGTCTCAGGGCTGATATGGGGAGCCTTAAACTGCTCTGCCCCCTGAGTTTGTAGTTGCAAGCTCAAGTCCTCAATCTTAGCCTCACCAAAGCTCACATACGTATCTGATGTTAGGCTCTTGAAAACGTCAGGTTTTGAGATGACGATCAATTCTGTTGCCAAATTACTGCGAGTCTGAGTCGTCTTCATGGTCATACTTTCTTCAGGAACAAAAACAACCCCTGACGCCTCAACAATGGCTTCTTGGTACTCAGATTCTTGACCCTTGTTACCTGAAACTTGTTGGTTGCTTTCATCAGCTTCATTATTATATCCTTGTTTAGTAAACTCATGACATTCAACTATTTCATCATCTTGACCTCCTTCAATTGCTATAGCATCTACAAAAGTAGTGCCCTCCACCATCAGGTTGTTATCAATTAACTTTCTTTTCCCCAATTCAAATCCTGAATTCTTCTTTTTTGAAAACTCAAAAACAGATTGTTCTGTTTTATCAGAAGATTCAGCAACAGAATTCCCACAAACATCTCTAGAAAGCATCATCAGAGAAATAGCAACTTCTTCTTCTTCTTGCTCAATTTCAGTAACAGAAGAGGAAGCATGAAAACACAAAGAAGAAGATGAATTCTGCTCTTGATCTTCTTCTTCATTATCTTCCTGTTCTTGTTCTTGTTCTTCCATGAGCAATGATTTCTCTTTTTCAGTTGAATGAAACTTCATATGACCAAAGAGAGCTTTCCAAGATTGGAAACTGGTTACCAGATTATGAATATAAGATAACCATTGCCTCAACATCTGAGCTAAATTCTCTATGATGAACACAGGTGCTACATACTCTGGCTCAGTTTGAATATTAAGGATTGCAACTTCTGACTGTCTTACAACATCTGGCAGCTCAGCCTCAGATTCAAGATCATAAGGAACCATTAAACGATCATCATTAACTGGTGCCAAAGCAGCAGTTGGCGAAGAGCTACTAGAAGCCATCGGCCTAATAATGGAACTACCACAAAGTCATCTATCATAGCTGCAGTCTCGGAAAATGAATCACAATCATCTACCTTAGCTGCAGCTGCAGTCTCCAAGAATGAATCGCAATCACCTACCACAAAGTCAATAGAGTTTCTCAACGGATAATCTGCTAGCCAAGAGAACAATGAGTAAGAAAGTATGGAAAACAATAAACTCTTGTATTATATATTGCTTCAACATTAACCCGTGATTGTACAACAAACCCTAATGATATTTCTTATTAGTAAATAAAATTGAGAGTGAGTGTGTAGAGTGTGCAGCAAATTGAAAATGGAAAATAGTGATTCAATTGCAAAATATTTGTAAAAGTTTTCCGCTATAAATAATTTTTCTTCAATTAAGTCTTTCATAAATGTTTGTAAAAGTTTCAGCTAAAAATAAATTTTCTTCAATTAAATCTTTCATATTCAACATAAGAGCCATTTTGTAAGGTCCATGATTACACATAGTATAAACTCTTGTATTATTGTTTGAACATTAACATGATTGTGCATTAATATATGTACAAATATTATAGAATAGGGCAGCCCCGTGCATTACGCGTCCCCGCTAGGCGAGGGTCCGGGGAGGGGTCCCACCACAAGGGTGTACTGGGGGCAAGCCTTCCCTTGCCAATTTTTTTGCCAAGAGGCGGCTCCTAAGCCTCGAACCCGTGACCTTCGGTCACACGACAACAACGGTTTACCGTTGCGCCAAGGCTCGCCCTCTTACAAATATTATAGAATATAAAAGAAAAACCATAAAATTTAGAGAGAAAGGAAGAAAGAAAGAAAAAAAACCTGAATATAGTAAAAAGATCCTTTTAGAAAAAGGATACATCCCAAATGTTTGATTTGAAACAATTGAAGATTGTTTTTTAGTAAAAGGATTGTCAGTGACATCTTCTCATGAAAAAATTGGTTACTCGGCTCATTCCTGTTTGTTGAGTTGAAGCCATGGATACCAAATTCTTCTGCTCAAACTTATGATTTCTTTGAATAGAAATATAAGTAATACGATGGTTTTTGATTTATAAGAAGTGGAAATGCACTTAGTAAGTGCTTGTTTTGTAATCTAATTGAGAAATTTTAAAAGCATTAGTTTTAACATTTGAAGGAGAATGTTTTAAAAGAGTAATTTAGGAGAAAGAATGCATAAACTTTATCTAAAAAAAGAAGAAAAAAAAGAGGTAAGGTACTTATTTTCGTTTAAGGGTAATTTCTAATAAATAAAAGTTTACATGTTCTATTAAAAGTAGGTGTGATCAATTCTTATTTCCATATAATTAATGATTAAATTTTCATTTAAAGTAATATTTGGTAAATTTTCTACCTCAATTAGATAAACTTTCCATAATCAAATAATTTGTAAAAATATGCAATTAAATTTTTCTTCTTAATTTAGCCTTGACTTTTGTTCGGGTAATATTTTTCATATATGTTAAGAATATTCTCAATTTAATTTACTTTACATATATGTATAGTACCAAATTGATTTATTATTTATAAAATATTTAAAATACCCCTTGTTAAAATTGACATTTTATTTGACATACTCCTTATTAAAATCCATGTTTCAACCCATATATATCATATATGTAAGGTTGAATTGGAATTTAATTTGATAAATACAATTACGTATATGTTATATACATAATTTCAAATTAAAATATACCTAGACCTAAAATCCTAAAAGCGCACGATATTTTTATTTCAAATTAATAATAAGTTTACTTTGAATGAACTAATTAGGAAGGATGGGCTAAAGTGATAGAAGCCCAATATCAAGCCATTTTCCTAAACTTATAATTCAGAAATAAATATCAATTATTGATACTTATAATCATATGCCTCTAATTAACCTTATTATTAACTCGGGTATATAATTATTCTAACCCTAAATAATAATTCATATCAGTCATTCAAATTAATAATAAGTTGATTTTTTGGGACGAAAGATGCGGTGAGAGAGCAGAAAACCTAAATTCTAAAAAGAAGTCGTCGTTCCTTCTCTTTCACACTGTGGTTCCTCCTCAAGTCCGATCTTGCACCATCGTTCTTCCAACAACACTCTCATTCTCCGATCTTGCACCCCTGCATTTCTTCCCCATCTCCATTCGGTCGTCGTGGTCATCGCTTGCGCCGCCAACGTCTGTCGTGCTCTCCGATTGCACCGCCTCAACGCCTCCTTCCTCTTCACCCATTTTACAGGACTGGTTTTGAGCAGGTCTGGCGATTGGGGAGGAGTGTCCGAGTCCGACTCTCTATTTTCACACGATAGGAGACATCAAAGGTCACCTCAACTTTTGATTTTCGAATAATTTTCACTGATTCTTAAAATAAATATGATAAATTGAATAAAAAAATGAATTTGATGATTGAGTCTAGAAGAAAGCGTAACGAAACAGTTTGTATTGATTGCATTAATCAGATCTAACCTTAGCGGAGACCTACCATCCTCCTTCTTTGGGGGCTTTGATCTGTTGACATGGAGGGACCTCTCCCTCATGACGACTATGTTGGCATAGATGTGTTGTTTAATCCCAACCTCTGTCTTTCGGGTTTGTCCATGACATCGATTGTTCAGGCTACGATTGCAAATACTACGACAGCCAGAACCGACTTTTGCTTTGATTATCAAAAAAACTTTACGGTGACTCCCTGTTCCATAGCTCAGGTAACAGATGTTGGTGGCATAAGTCAATTCGAATCTCTCAATGGGCTTATGATCCTTAGGTTGTAATATGTTGTAACTCGCTAATTGGGCGTCTGATCCTTTTAAAAGGGGATGCCCCATGGAAGGTAATTGAATTGAAGCAGGCTCTGAATGCAATTCGGGGTATGGAGGAGCCATGGAGGCTGATTTCGATCGGTCGGGGTTATTTTCATGTCATTTTCCACTCAAAAAAGCTAAGGCATTTAGCTCTGAGTAAAGGTATTGTTAATGGGTTCCTTCCATTTACAACAGTGGGTCCCTGATTTTGATCCTTTTACTAAAAAGACGACGAATGCTCAAGTTTGGGTTCGACTACATTCCTTGTCCTTGGAATACTGGGATGCTCAAATACTTTCTGATATTGCCAAAGGCATTAGGGGATTGTTGCGATTTGATAAAGCGACACTTGATGGGGACTTTGGTCATTTTGCACGTATGATGCTTGATATTGACCTGACAGGGGATCTTCCTACTCAACTTGGGATTGAACATGAAGGCAAAAAATTCTGGATTGATATTGTATATGAGAAACTTCCTAGTTTCTGTAAAGTGTGCTCTTCTATTGGACATATGGCGTATGACTGTAGGAAGAATAGGAAGCCGACTATATCTCGACCGACTGTTGCTCAGCTGACCTTTTCTCGACCATGTGTGGTTCAGCAGCGGATGAACTTTTAGAGGGATATTATTCCGGTTCAGGAGGTTATTGGCAAAATCCTTGATGCTAATGCGCCAGTGGTCACCCGATCTGTTCAAAATTTGGATTCTGTAAGTCTTTTATTGGGTAGCCCTCAAGGACAATGAGTCGAACCTGTGTTTGATTCATCTATTAGGCCAGATTCGCCTGGCAATGATAATATCATTATGAAATCATCAAGAAAAATAATGCAAGATGTTAATCTTCCTTTATCATGCGCTGATCAAACAGAGTTGGAGGATGGTGTTTTGGATGAAGGTGTTTGGCAGACAGTGGTTTGGAATAAAAGCACTCTTCGTTACCAGATTCTTCTGACAATTTCCAATCTTTGTCTAAGCGGGTCAGTAAGCCCCCGGCCCGTTTTAAATGAATGTTCTTTACTGGAACTGCAGTGGTATTCATAATTTGGATACCCAGAGATACCTTTTTTCTTTGTGTGCTAGGCATAAATTGGACTTTCTCTGTATTGTGGAACCTATGGTTGATTTTTCTTCTATTTGTCAGTCGTATTTGTTTAGGGTAGTGTTTGGGCCAATCATAGACTTGCGCTCTTTGATTGTATTTCTCACACTTTTGGCGAGTCCCTGGGCCAGCGGCTTATTGTGGTGCTCTTTTAGTGTAGACTTTGGACTTGTTTATTCTTCTTTTCATTTAAGCTTATTGTGGTGCTCTTTTCATCTGCTTATCCTAAAATTTCATTTGTCCCCCCTAAATTTTTAACAGTTCCATATAACTCTCTATTCTTATCCAATTACATTCAATAACCCTATATTCTTCTCCAATTGCTTCAAACCCCCTCCCCAATTCTGCTTGATTGCATTCAACGAGCCAAAAATTTCAAATGCCCCATAGACTTTCAAAAGTTTCTGATATCAATAACTTTGCCACGTGGCACGATAGAAGTTTGAACCTATTCTCAGAAGATATAAGATGTAACCAACTTTCAAAAGTTCCTAATAACAATACATCTTTTCTTTGGCTTTATTTATTTTTGTTTGGATTAAAGCTTAATACATCTATTCCCGTATATTCAACATAAGAGCCATTTTTTAAGGTCCATGATTACACATAGTATAAACTCTTGTATTATTGCTTGAACATTAACATGATTGTGCATCAATATATATACAAATATTATAGAATATAAAAGAAAAACCATAAAATTTAGAGAGAAAGGAAGAAAGGAAGAAAAAAAAACCTGAATATAGTAAAAAGATCCTTTTAGAAAAAGGATACATCCCAAATGTTTGATTTGAAATAATCGAAGATTGTTTTTTAGTAAAAGGATTATCAGTGACACATCTTCTCATGAAGAAATTGGTTACTCGGCTTATTCCCGTTTGTTGAGTTGAAACCATGGATACCAAGTTCTTCTGCTCAAACTTATGATTTCTTTGAATAGAAATATAAGTAATAGGAGGGTTTTTTATTTATAAGAAGTGGAAATGCACTTAATAAGTGCTTGTTTTGTAATCTAATTGAGAAATTTTAAAACCATTAGTTTTAACCTTTGAAGGAGAATGTTTTAAAAGAGGAATTTAGGAGAAAGAATGCATAAGCTTTGACTAAAAAAAATGTAAAGTACTTATTTTCGTTTAAGGATAATTCCTAATAAATAAAAGTTTACATGTTCTATTAAAAGTAGGTGTGATCAAATCTTATTTCCATATAATTAATGATTAGATTTTCATTTAAAGTAATATTTGGTAAATTTTCTACCTCAATTAGATAAACTTTCCATAATCAAATAATTTGTAAAAATATGCAATTAAATTTTTCTTCTTAATTTAGGCTTGACTTTTGTTCGGGGTAAGATTTTTCATATATGTTAAGAATATTCTCAATTTAATTTACTTTACATACATGTATATTACCAAATTGATTTATTATTTATAAAATATTTAAAATACCCCTTGTTAAAATTGACATTTTATTTGACATACTCCTTATTAAAATCCATGTTTCAACTCATATATATCATATATGTAAGGTTGAATTGAAATTTAATTTGATAAATACAGTTACGTGTATGTTATATACATAATTTCAAATTAAAATATACCTAGAACTAAAATCCTAAAAACGCACGATATTTTTATTTCAAATTAATAATAAGTTTACTTTGAATGAACTAATTAGGAAGGATGGGCTAAAGTGGTAAAAGCCCAATATCAAGCCCTTTTCCTAATCTTATAATTCATAAATAAATATCAATCATTGATACTTATAATCATATGCCTCTAATTAACTTTATTATTAACTCGGGTATATAATTATTCTAACCCTAAATAATAATTCATATCAGTCATTCAAATTAATAATAAGTTGATTTTTTGGGACGAAAGATGTGGTGAGAGAGCAGAAAACCTAAATTCTAAAAAGAAGTCGTCGTTCCTTCTCTTTCACACTGTGGTTCCTCCTCAAGTCCGATCTCGCACCATCGTTCTTCCAACACCACTGTCATTCTCCGATATCGCACCCCTGCATTTCTTCCCCATCTCCATTTGGTCGTCGTGGTCATTGTTTGAGCCACCTACGTCTGTCGTGCTCTTCGACTGCACCGCCTCAATGCCTCCTTCATCTTCCCCCGTTTTACAGGACTGGTTTTGAGCAGATCTGGCGATTGGCGAGGAGTGTCTGAGTCTGACTCTCTATTTTCGCACGATATGAGACATCAAAGGTCACCTCAACTTTTGAATTTCGAATAATTTTCACTTATTCTTAAACTAAATATGATAAATTGAATAAGAAAATGAATTTGATGATTGAGATCTAGAAGAAATCTTAACGAAACAGTTTGTATTGATTGCATTAATCAGATCTAACCTTAGCGGTGACCTACCATCCTCCTTCTTTGGGGACTCTGATTTGTTGACCTTGACATAGATGTGTTGTTTAATCCCAACCTCTGCCTTTCGGGTTTGTCCATGACATCGATTGTTCAGGCTACGACTGCAAATGCTACGGCAGCCAAACCGACTTTTTCTTCGATTCTCAAAAAAATTTTATCGGTGACACATGTTCCATAGCTCAGGTAACGGATGTTGGTGGCATTAAGTCAATTCGGATCTCTCAAGGGGCTTATGATCCTCGGGTTGTAATGTGTTGTAACTCGCTAATTGGGTGTCTCATCCTTTTAAAAGGGGATGCCCCATGGAAGGTGATTGAATTGAAGCAGGCTCTGAATGCAATTTGGGGTATAAAGGAGCCATGGAGGCTGATTTCAATCGTTCGGGGTTATTTTAATGTCATTTTGCACTCGCAAAAGCAAAGGCATTTAGCTTTGAGTAACGATATTGTTAATGGGTTCCTTCCGTTTACAACCTTGGGTCCCTAATTTTGATTCTTTTGCTAAAAAGACAACGAATGCTCAAGTTTGGGTTCGACTATATTCCTTGCCCTGGGAATACTGGGATACTCAAATACTTTCTAATATTGCCAAAGGCATTAAGGGACTGTTGCAGTTTGATAAAGTGACACTTGATGGGGACTTTGGTCATTTTGCACGTATATTGCTTGATATTGACCTGACAGGGGATCTTCCTACTCAACTTGGGATTGAACGTGAGGGCAAAAAATTATGGATTGATATTGTATATGAGAAACTTTTTTGTTTCTGTAAAGTGTGCTCTTCTATTGGACATATGGCGTATGACTATAGGAAGAATAGGAAGTCGACCATATCTCGACCGACTATTGCTCAGCTGACCGTTTCTCGACCACCTGTGGTTCAGCAGCGGATGAACTTTTAAGGGATATTATTCCGGTTCAGGAGGTTATTGCCAAAATCCTTGATGCTACTGTGCCAGTGGTCACCCAATATGTTCAATATTTGGATTTTGTAAGTCTTTCGTTGGGTAGCCCTCAAGGACAATGAGTCAAACATGTGTTTGATTCGTATATTAGGTCAGATTGCCTGGCAATGATAATATCATTATGAAATCATTAGGAAAAACAATGCAAGATGTTAATCTTCCTTTATCCCTGGGCTGATCAAACTGGGTTGGAGGATGGTATTTTGGATGAAGGTGTTTAGCAGACGGTGGTTTGGAATAAAAAGCGCTCTTCGTTACTAGATTCTTCTGACAATTTCCATTCTCTCTTTAAGCGGGTCAGTAAGCCATTGACCCGTTTTAAATGAATGTTCTTTATTGGAACTGCAGGGGTATTCATAATTTGGATACCCAAAGATACCTTTTTTCTTTGTGTGTTAGGCATAAATCGGACTTTCTCTGTATTGTGGAACCTATGGTTGATTTTTCTTCTATTCGTCAGTCGTATTGGGATAGTATCAGCATGGTTTTTCAATCTATAAATTTTACTCCCTTTTACAGTCATTTTATATCATGGTCAGTTTGTGCTTCTCCGTTGCTATATTCTTGGTTCTATACAGTTTGTTTGTTTTGTTTATGGTAGTGTTTAGGCCAATCGTCGACTTGCGCTTTTTGATTGTATTTCTCACACTTTTGGCGAGTCCCCGGGCCAGTGGCTTATTATGGTGCTCTTTAAGTGTAGACTTTGGACTTATTTATTCTTCTTTTCATTTAGGCTCAATACATATCTTTCCTCATCTACTTATCCTAAAATTTCAATTGTCCCCCTAAATTTTTAACAGTTGCATATAACTCTGTATTCTTATTCAATTACATTCAATAACCCTATATTCTTCTCCAATTACTTCAATAACACTCTATTTTCATCTTGTTCCGTTCAAACCCCCCTCCCCAATTCTACTTAATTGCATTCAAGGAGCCAAAAATTTCAACTGCCTCATAAACTTTCAAAAGTTCCTGATATCAATAACTTTGCCACATGGTGGGGCCGGAATGCTCCCTATTCTCAAAAGATAGAAGATGTAACCTACTTTCAAAATTTCCTATAACAATACATCTTTTCCTTGGCTTTATTTATTTTTGTTTTGATTAAAGCTAAATACATCTATTCGCGTATATTTGACCTAAAATTTCAACTATCCCTGTAAATTTTTAAAAGTTGTAAAGAACTCCCTATTCTTGTCAAATTTCATTCAATAGCCCATATTATTCTCTAACTACTTTAATAACACCCTATTTTTATCCGGTTACATTTAATAACCCCCGCTTTTATCTAATTGAATTCAATAATTCTAAAACTTCAACTCTCATGTTACGTGGTGCCACAAAAGTCTGAACCTACTCTTAAAATATAGAACATGTAACGTCTCATTAGTTAAGTACATAAAAAAGATTGTGTATTAGAAGCTTGACTTGGGAAGCCTCGTTAGACCTGATCAAGGATCCAGTCGTTGCCACAATAACACCCGATCTCCATAACCACAAGTCAAGTGGCCTTGAAGGATATCAAGCCTCGATATATAGGCACACTCCCTCCTATTAATAGGAGACATATGGCTCATCTCGCTCCAAATCTCTAACCATCTTCTACAGGTCAACATTATTATAGATAGAGTAAGCCCAACTCGAGATAAACATATTCATTCATTTCCATTAAGCTTATATTTTACAACTTTATTTATTAATTGTGATCATTCTCTAGTCATTTCCACAAACTGACTTAGACATCAGACCAGGTTCGCCATATAACATCCCCCTTTTCCCTTGCTTCTGTGCAGTGAAGTGAGTCACGCATTTAAGAAGTTCTATTGAAATTCCTTCTAGTGGCACACTCTATTGAGTGTTTTGGATAAATTAAATTCTAAGTGCAAAAGAAATTAAAGATAAAGCCCAAGTCCATAAGCTATGTCAAGGCCCAAGGAAGCAAAGAAGATACTCAAACAGATCAAAGGCCCTTGGATCAACTCAGTCCAACAGAAGGAAGGATCCAGAAGAAAAGCCAATGGCTTCACAACGAAGCTGCTGACTTTGAAGGGCAAAAGAGAAGGTAGACAAGGCACAAGTTTGACTTCCTAACTTGCAGACAAAGGGTATCCAATTAAGGAAAGATTAAGAAGCAACAGACAAGCTGTCGCTGTGCTGTCTGGAAATCTTTGCCAAAAATGGAGAGACAACTTGAAGCATACTGAGTAAAGCAACTGCAGCACTGATCAACGAGATAGAAAAGACTTCGTTCTTATTGGCCGTGACACTGGCTGCTGAGGATAAAAGGGACAGCAGAGCCATTTCCCTCCAACGGTTATTTTGAAATTCGAAATGACTAATGCCTTGAAGTGTCAGTACAAAAGTCGTGTCATTTTCTTTATTAGAACTCGATCTTCAACAAGTGAAAGCTCTGAGCAAGTTCCCTTTGAAAGCAAATCAAAGACAAATTTACACAAACTCTTATTCTTCTGTGTAAATAATAGATTAGATCATTCAAGTGTTTTTTGTTTTAGAACAAAACTTTATCAATCACTAAATCTAGTTAGGAGACTCTGAGTTGCTCGGTATTTAGCAATCAGAGTTGGATAGTGTGGAGTGTAGGCTTATAGAGGATGGTGCTCTGTAACTGCTCACTGACTATTGTAAAGGGTTTATGCTCTACCCAAAAGAGCTCAGTAGTGGATTAAAGCTTAGAAAAGGAATTATGGGGACTGGATGTAGGCAGGAGGCCCAACCAGAATAAATTGTTGAGTAACATTTTTCTATCCCTTATCTCCTATATCTGCTTGGTTTTATTTTGGCTAAGAAAACGTTTTAACTTAAGCCTCCTGAGTTGTGTGGTCTGGTGCTGAGTTCAAGAATAGACTTTTAAGTGCTATTTCCTGGATCAACGTCAGAAACAACTTTAGTTGCCGACCAACTAAAACTGCCTCTAACCGCACTCAATATCCTTGTGCTATTAATCTGTGTGAAAAATTATAACTCATAACTATAACAAGTCAGCCTTAATACTTAAAATTTTAAATAGTTCCTTTAACCCCCCCCCCCCCCTAAGAATCTATTATCATAACACAAGGGACCAACACACTCCCCACAGTAGAGATCTAGAGAACAAATTTAGAATAAGCATGCTGAGTCTGTCGAGTCAATGATGACCCAATCCTAGAAATAGCGGAATAAGGTGAAATCCTAAAGCCCCAACAACAAAGGCTCGTTGGTGCAATCTCACGATGCATGACAGAAAACTTAGATTTAGTCCACGAGATCATCAACATCATTAGACAAGAACATGCAATCAAATGCCAAAAGTAAAAGAAAAACTTGTGACAGTAGAGGAAATATTTAGGTATGTGTTTCTAAACCTAAAAATACCAATAGCTCGACCACACACCACACTACTCGAAGTTTCTACTACAAGCAAGACAAAAAGATCGAATAGCTGAATGAAAGATCTATACACCCAATCAAGGGAGAAAGAAGTCTCCCTAGTATGGCATCATCTGTCCCTAACTCCCCCTCCATGCAATAGAAAGGATATCGATCAGTCTCCCATTAGAACATACCAAGAAATATAAGGAAGATGACCCTCTCCGAATAGGAGGAAAACAGACTCCAACCCACAAAGCACCCATCATCGGTCGATAGAATCTTGATTGATCAAGAAAAGGAGAGGGGCCAAGCCCTTAACCCAAGACCATTGGGTGCTGAAAGAAAAGGACCTTCCAATCAAAGACGATGCTAAAGAGGCTAAACTTGAGGCACTACAAAAAGAGCTCGACCAGCTTATAAGCACCATTATCGAGATGGGAATCGATACTAGGCATCTTGATTTCACAGGGGTTGAAATAACTTAATGCAAGAACATCATGAATGAGCTAATTTCCTGAGTGTTTAAATACCTGCTGCTGAAAGAGTACGATGGACAACAAACCCTACTACTAATGTCAAAAAAAATTAAGTGAGCCATGGATACTACCATAACAACCGATGATATGATGTATCACCTATATACCTATCATACTGAAAGGTGCTCCTTCCTATTGGTACTAGTCCATATGTAGAAAGATCATCACCAATATTAAGTAGATGTCTAAACTCTTTAGCAACCATTTTATAACATCCATCCTTGAGAGCAAGACCATACACGATATCCACTACTTAATTAGTCCAACATGAGAAAGAAACTCTCAAGAACTATGTAGAAAGATTTCCAGCAATATGCCATTTTGGTCAAGGTGGTGAATGTAGAGGTATCAGACGATATTATGGTAGACAATTAACTTACAATAGAATTATCTCGGGAGCTAGCCACCAACATGCCCTGAACTTTCAAAGATCTAATGATCCGAGTAAGAGATTTATGTAGGTTGGTGGCCCACAGGCTAAATTGTTCGCTAAGTGAGAAGGTCGCTCCCAACAGGCCAGCTAGGAATGAGAGGGACCAAGAGAAAAAAAGAAGCAACTAGTTAGAAAAATGAAATCACTTGTTCTTACTTTTCAGTCTTGTTTTAGCTGTAATTCCCCTTCTACCCTTTTTTAATTTTCTATTTCTCCTTCTACTAAGAAAGTTGTTACCTTTCCTCTTAGCGAGACTTAAAAAAACATAAAAAAAAAAAGCTTTTTATATGAGTCATAAAAAACTGAGTATCATCAAGTAAAGTACAACTTTTATGCTCGAATTGCATACTAAAAAACTCATAGACTAAAAGGAGCTCTTTTATCGAAGAAACACAAAAAAAATCACAAAAAGACATTTGTTTTCATAAAACGTGAGGAAGAGTGAAAGAGAGAGAGAGAGAGAGAAGAGAGGAGTCTGGAATAGTAAGATAGAGAAATAAGAGGTTGGTTCAAATACATATGAATTATTCTTTAAGGTTAGAATGATTATATAGATGAATTAATAATAAGGTTAATTAGAATAAGTGAAATGATGAAAAAAACCTCTCTAGGAAGTTGGAAAAAAAATTGGCAATCATTCTCTTACTCCTTTCTCTTCCCTTTTTCTGTCAATCTTTCTATTTTATTGATCTACTTTGGAGAGGACGAAGGATCTCCTTTCTTCCTCCTCACATGAGTTAGATTTCTGTATTTCTTTTTATTGCTTTTTTAGTTTGTGGTCGTATATTTCATCGGAACACTTTATCTGTCTGTTTGTATATGCTCTCTATTATTGTGTCATTTATGCTTTTTTCGGATTTAGCAAAAGCGGAAATGATTTATCATGTCCGTAGATCAACAAATATATGTGGTTGCAACACAAAAAGACTCAGATCCGAAAATTCGAAATAGTCTAAATGATGAAGTTTGGATTGCAGATGTCTTTCTATAGATTTGGATTGCTAAGAAACATATTGTTGTTTTGTATTTTTTATGCCTTTTATGGATTTTTTTCTCTTTGTATTCATTTTCATCCATTCGTGGATATTGTATTTTCTTTAGCCTATGATTATGTCAGGTTTAATTCCTTACATTTTGCTTATTGTACTTCTTTTTTTTCATCTAATGAAATTACATGTATTTTCTAAAAAAAAAGTTAATTAGAGTCATCTGATCATAACTATCAATAACTGATATTTATTTCAGAATTATAAGATTAGAAAAAGGGCTTGACATTGGGCTTTCTAATTAGTTCATTCAAATTAATAATAAGTTTAGTTAGCGCTTTTCTTTAGAAAAAACTCATTAATTTATTTAGTCACATTAGATAAATTAAATCAATTAAATAACCAATTTAATTTTCAATCATTTCCTTTAAATTTTATCTGTTTGTTTAAGTTAATTTTTAAGGTAAATAATTAGAAGACCCTTGTGTTTTCACTTAACTCACTAGTAGGTCCATCATGTTATTATAATATCCTTTTGATTTTACCTTATAGTCCATTTTTTATTAATATTTTTATACATGAAAGTACAAAATTACTTCTAATTATACAAACAAATAACTTATCTCCTACTATTCAAATTTAATCAAAATAGTTTTAATGAAATTTGTGTAGTATATTTTCACCGAAATTCTTATAGTTATACTTATGTATATTAATTATAAATAAATTATATTTTTTATTCTCTTAAAAAAATTACTTTTATAATTTTATCTAGTTCTACTCCTATTTTCATAATTTTTACAATATTTATCATTCATAATATAATGAATAAGTTCTACAATACTAAATTAAAATTTATAATTATATGAAAATTAATAAAACAATTAACTAATATTGGAGAGAATATTATTATAAAAAAAACATAAAGTAGGAACCATGGATATTTTATCATTAGAACATACAATAAAGAGTAATTTTGGTAGTTTAAATTTTATTTAGTCTAATTTCACCATTCACTCAAATATAAGGACTGACTTGACGAAATTAAAAATTGAGGGACTATATAATTATTTCTAAAAATATAGGGACTAACTACTGTAATACATAAAAACACAGGAACCTTATAATTATTTACCCTAATTTTTATGGATTAATTTGATTTTTCATTTACTTAATTTTTTAGCTTCAATTTACTTAATTTTTTCATGTAAAGGTAATTCCTAATAAATTTCTTAATTGAAAATAGATCATGTTTTCATGTTATATTAATTAAAAGTAGACGTGGTCAATTCTTATTCCATATAGTTAATGCTTGAATTTTCATTTAAAATAATATTTGGTAATTTTTTTTTACCTTAAATAGATAAACTTTCCATAATCCAATAATTTGTAAAAAAATAATTAAATTTTCCTTCTTAATTTAGGCTTAACTTTATTTAGGTAATATTTTTCATGTATGTTAACAATATTCTCAATTTAATTTACTTTACATACATGTAATACCAAATTGATTTATTATTTATAAAACATTTAAAATGCTCCTTATTAAAATTTACATTTTATTTGACATATGTCTGTAAAAAATTTAATTCTATAAGTACAATTACGTATATGTTATATACGTGATTCAAAAATAAATAAAAAATAATAAATTCGGAATGTTATATCGAACCAATAAAATTAATCCAAATTGATAAAAAAAAGGGTTTTCCTAAATATCCCCCTAATTTACTTATCACCGTCCCTTCTTGGACATTTTCGCCCAAAACTTAAAATCCCCTATCTCTCGAGTAAGAAACTGGAATTATAAAAAAATGGATCCGAGAACTCCGAAAATGGCAATTTGGAACACGAGGTAACAAATCAACCCTACAACTACTGAAATTATCGAATTTGTTAGAAAATTTAAATGTTTTTCAGATGAAGTTTGCCCAAACGGGTGAGGATCCGCTTATGATAAGGGCTGGTGGATGAACTACCCGCCTGCCCTAAGGGAAGGTGGGCATTCCATCCATTTGAACCTAGGGCAAATGGGTATTCCACATGTTTTCCCTAGGGGCAAACAAGCAGTTAATCCACATTCCCTAGGGGCTAACGGGTGACTGACCCGCCCCCTTTACGGGGGTTCAAAACGTACTGAATTGCATATTTTCTTTCATTTGATTGGCATTTTTAACAATTATTATGCATTTCATTTATCTTCAGGAGCCATTAAAAGATTGGTATGCCATTACAATAGCCGCTTCATTACGGACACCCTTTTCCCAACAAGTTCCAAAGCTATTGCATGGGCTAAAAACGTTGCAATTTAGAATGGTTTCGAGCTACTAAATTCTTCGCATAAACATGGAGGAAAGCATAAGCTATTGAGATGTTCATGCGATGAACACTATAGAGGAGTTATGAAAATTGTTGAAGAGTCTTAAAGTCGATCAATATCAAGACTTTTCTAGCTGAGAGATAACGGTTAAGGAAGGGATAAAAGGTATGCACAATCATACAATGGTTGTTTATCCAGAGGGATACCGACAGACAACCCAACAATAAAATATGTGTATTACAAGGATCGGTTGAGGAAGGATGAGTTTGAGGGTAGAGATATGACTAGCCAATTCTTTCATTTAGCTATCGAGAATAGGTATGTTCATTCAATCCTTGTTGATCTGGAGTCTGGTGTGTTGACGCATGTGTTTATGGAACATCCAGACTCAGTGGAATTATTGTGAATCTACTAGTGGTACAGTGGTACATTGAGTGGAGCTATCGTTGGGTCATGGAAAGGCTGAGAAATTTGATTAGGTTTGATCTAAACCCGACAGCTATTATGACTGATGGGGAGTTGGGGTTGATGAGGCTCGTCAGAGAGGTTTCTCCATGTACAACACATTTGCTATGTAGCGGGCATATAAAAAAGGATGTAGAAGATAAAGTCTACAGACTAATGGGTAAATATAAGGAAAGTGCAAGTTATGTTTCAGTTCAGTAGCATTTCAATATAGTAATGTTTCAGTTCAGTAATGTTTCAATATAGTAATGTTTCAGTTTAGTAATGTTTCAGTACAGTTATGTTTCAGTTCACTGATATTTCAGTGCAGTGATGTTTCAATATAGTAATGTTTCAGTTTAGTAATGTTTCAACATAGTAATGTTTCAGTTTAGTGATGTTTCATTGCAGTTTTGTTTCAGTTCAGTGATATTTCAGTGTAGTAGTAATGTTTCACTTTAGTAATGTTTCAGTATAGTAATGTTTCAGTATAATAATGTTTCAGTTTAGTGATGTTTCAGTATAGTAATGTTTAAGTTAAGTGATGTTTCAATTTAATGATATTTATGTTTAGTGATATGTTTCAGTTCAGTGATGTTTCAATTTAATATAATCCATATAAATAAGTCGAAATGTATAATATAATCCCTACAAATATAAGAATAAAAACTCAGAATACAATCCCAAATCATTTGGCCAAATGCCAATCACTCATAATCTACTCCAACTCGTATGTCCACTTCACCGACTCATCCTCATCAAACTGTTTCATCTCTTGTACTGCATTATAGGTTGGGGTAGAAAAACAATTAACCCACTGTAAAAAAACAAACAGTGAAGTTCAATTTGTGATTGTCATTAATTAACATTTCATATTTGTGAACTCATATAATTAAAATCAAAATCATTTACAATTTCACTGTTGGAATGAGTAAGAACAACCGGTATGGGTGCATGAATCTCGTTCGTGAAGTGGGGATGTGAATGGCAGGGTACCAATGCATGTACGAATTATGATATGCCAAAAGAGTCCGAGCGGAAGTGTACTTAGATAAGGTGAGGACTGACGAGTCGAGAAACGATCGCCAACAATCTACTGCAATCACATATGGCACCTCAACCCGATACCTCAAACTAGACTAGGGATGTACGACATGTAAGTCTCAATCATATCTCGGTAACGTATCCATCCAGTGTATGTAGTCCTCTGAGTGCGGGCTACGACACCACGACTGTATGACATCCACATCACCTGCACACATATACAACTACATTAATATAAATGTAAATTAATATATTTTAATTGCATTGTTTCTATAATTAAATGGAAATTGTACGTCATTCGTCGTCAATCTATCAATCCAGAATCGAAATGCTCTTAGTCGATCCTTTATCTTCTCCATCGAGATCACTGGCCACATGGAAGCCTTATGTACAACTGGGTCCACTGTCACTCCCTCTTGATGAGGTCTCAAGCACAGGAAGTACTCATATATTCAGGTTTGAATAAGAGTCAAATAACCCGTGATCTATCGCAATCTCTTCTACTAGCAATATCTAAGTGACGGTATAGGTATACTAGTGCAACTGAGCCCTATGAGTATCTAAGCACGCCATCTACCCCACCATGCACCTCTATCAAGCAGGCGGGTCGGATCTGATCGCCATTTTTGTCTATAAACTAGGTGGAACCGAACATCAGCCACATCCAACCTATCATCTCAGTATCGAGAATCTGACTTGCTTTACATATCTTGACAACAGAACTAGCACATACTTCGCCACTGATATAGTGGTCAGCCAGCAGCTCGTCCCCGATGACCCTAAACAGATCTATGACTAAGGACTGAAGCTCCAACAACCCCTGGTCAGTAGCCACCATCTCCCCATCTACTAGTATACGTAGAATCTGTCACACGTCATGCAATAGAAGGGTCATCTCACCAAAAGGCGGGTGATGATGATTTGTCTGGCTGCCAACACTCTCTAAAAACAGCTATCAAAGGTGCATCAATATGTGTGTACATGATACCTGGGAGATGTTCCAACCTAGATGATTGTATAAGCGACTGGACCTCCTCAGAAGAACCCTCGAACCATATGACCAGCCTACTACAAAACCTTCATCTCGTATGGCGTTTGAGGACGCTCCTCTCTTGCCCTCTATAAATCCCAACTGCAATATGTCCCATGAAGCTGGGAATCATTAAACCATCAACAGGACCGCTGCGGACCTGCTCCTTCACTACCCAGTCATCATGTACAGCATCCCTAGAGTGTTTATTGTTCCCTGAAATTATATTACACGTATAACATTTAAACGATTGAAATCTTATAATAATAACTAAAGTAAACTAATAAAAAAATAAAACAGTAATGTAAATTATTTACCGGATGACGACCCATCACCAACAAATCGACCATCTCGACTGTTGAAAACACCACTTCAACCTTAATTTTTATTTGACAAACATATTTAAGTTGGAGTTAATATCCCGAAGCATAATTGTTGACACATTAAATTTAAAGCTGTGATTTATGTTATACTAATGTGTTTGTTGAGTATTTTTGGATGATTTAAAATTATAAGTATAAAGAAAGTTGAATTAAAGCCAAAGCCCAAGAGCTAAAGTCAAAAGCCCAAGTGAATGAAGAAAGAAGTCAAAATGGATCCAAGGCTTATAAATTAATTCAGCCCAGCAAGAAGAAGGATCTAGAAGAGAGAGAACCAATGCCTTCATTACGAAGCTGTTGATTTCGAAGACCAAAGAAGCAAGCAGACAAAGTGAAAGTTGACTTATTAACGTGTAGACAAAGCCTAACCATTTGAGGAAAGATTCAGAAGCAACAGACAAGTTGTCGCTGTGTTGGCCTGAAGTCTTTGCAAAAAATGGAGAGACAATCTGAAGCTTCTGTGTAAACCACCGAAGCGCTGCTGATCAAGAATCAGAATCATAGAGAAGACATCATTGTGATTGGCCGTGGCACTAGCTGCTGATGATGAAAGGGACAGGAGAGTCGTTTCCCTCCAACGGTTATTTCGAAATTGAAAATGACCGATGCCTTGAAGTGTCACTATAAAAGGCCTATCATTTGCTTCATTGGAACTTGATCTTCACATGCAAAAGCTCTGAACAATTCATTCTTTAAGTTCCAACAAAAGCAAAGAAAAGCTATTTTACACAAACTCTCATCTTCTATATAAACGATATACTAGATCAATCAAAGAGTTCTTAGTTTAGAACAAAACTTCATCAATCATTATAGTTAGTTGGGAGGCTCTGAGTTGCTCGGTATTCAACAATTAGAGTTTGATAGTACTGAGTATAAGTATATAGAGGACAGTATTATGTAACAGCTCATTCAGTAGTGAATTAAAGCTCAGAAAAGGAATTCTGAGGACTGGATATAGGCAGGAGGCCAAACTAGGATAAATCTACTGAGTAGTATCTTCTAACCCTTATCTCTTATATTTTCTTGCTTTTATCTTTGTTGTGTGATTATCTAACTTAGTCTGTCGAGTTGCTAGGCAAAGTGTTTATGTTCAGAAATATACCTCTAAATGTTATCTTCTGAATCAATATCAGAAACAACTTTAGTTATTGATCAACTAAAGCTGCTTCTGACTGCACATAGTATTCTGTTCTATTGAACTTTGTGAGAAAAATCTTTTACCAAGTCAGAACACATAAAAGTTTTAAATAGTTATTTAACCCCCCTCCCCCCTTAGGAACTTATTCTCATAACACAAGGGACCAACATCCACCCCTCGTCACTTGAGTAGGCGGAATCATCTCATCATGTGGATGCTCTGAGCCATCTACGCCCATATCAGCATCAACCTACTGATCAGCTCTAACATGCTCACCCTGTGTCATGTGTGCCCTTTGGGCATCCGCCATCAGCCTCTCATGGTTCACCCTCCTACGAGCAGAGGCAGTGATACCATGTTTGGTAGTATGACACTATCCAGAACTACCTCCAACCTCAAAAGTCTGAAAAAGGATAAACAAATTGAATAATGTCAGTTCTTATTTATGTTAATTGAAATTCGTCCCTAAACCTAAGCATTTCTGTTATTATCTAATCCATCCAATTAGTAATTTGTCTATTTGAGTTATGCTCTTATTTACTTGGCTATATTTTGAAACTTAAGTTGATAAATAAATATATACATATTTAACGATAAAAAATTAATTGGGCGATTCGATAACTCCATATATGCTTTTTTCCTATTTCGAGGCCCCCTAAGGGCCCCCAACATATAAATTTTATTAAAAAAATTATTTTGGCCCCCATTTGGCTTGGGCGGGTGACTCACCGTCTGCCCTAAGGGCGGGAGGGTGATAGACATTGCCCGCCCTAAGGGACGGGCGGGTGAATCACCCGCTAGCCCTAGGGGACGGCCGGGTAGTTCATCTGTGTTGTCCAGCCATGAATGTTGTTCGAGTTTTTTTTTATTTTGGAAGGATTAGAGAGAGAATTTCAGTTTTTCAATGAAAAAATGAAAAGGGCAAAAAAGTCAAAGAGGGACGGTGATAAGTAATTTAGGGACGGTATTTAGCAGTCCACTAAAAAATGTCATTTGAATTTAATAATACATTAAAAATATTCCTTCTTATAATTCCTTATTATATTTACATTTTATAAAATAAAAAAAAGGATTTTGAAAATGAGAGTACGTATATGTCATAGACGTAGATCCAAACCAAAACAAATACATTCGAGATTTTGTCTCGAATCAATAAATTAACCAAATTAGTTTAAATTAATATGAAAATATTATTTGAGTTTATAACTAATATATTTAAAATACTCATTAAAATCCATGTTTCAATTCACATATATGTGATATATACGTAATTTCAAATTAAAATATACTTAGACCTAAAATCCCAAAAATGCACAAGCACATGTCTTATATCAAAAATTTAAAGCCAAACCAAATAAGCTTAGCACAAGATCACATCTTTTAGTACCAATCTTGGACGGGATAGAGTGATTAATTAAGTTTTTCTTCCTTACACGTAACCAATAAATGAACCAAAAATATATATTTCACTAACCTCCTTATCCATTAAAATTTACACAATTTTGGTGTCTAATAATACTCTAATTTTGATTGGTGGCGACTCTAAAACATGATTTAAAAATAGAAAAACTATTGCATGATATAACGTACAGGTGCCCACGTGTGGAAAAGCTGGTAGCGACAATTTGTAATTTTTCTTTAAAATTATTATTTATGATTAAACGTGTGGATGTGATTAATGCTTATTTTAATTAAGGTTTTTTTATCTACAACCATATAATTTCCTGTTTATCGCTATATAAGGTTTTTATCAAGTCCAATTACCTTCAGAGTTTAACAATATGATGAAGTAGAAAACTAGAAACTTCATCAATATAGAGACAAATAACTAGTACTGTTTATTATCAACTAAAAGAGAAAACGACATGAAGGGTAATGCGTTCACTTGGTAAACATAATCAATTTTCATTGTAATGAAGAGGATCCTACAACTACCCTTTGCACAAAAACTGAGCAGATGACATAGGCAATTAGATCTGTTGTTTAGTGTGAAGAAATCATCAATGATCCAAATGAAGACACAATTAGATATCTAGTTAGCCAATAACAAATCGGAAGATAATCTTTTAAGGTGAAACGATATTGGAAGGAGAGATTGCACCATTTTTATTGGAGATAGAGAATCCAAACCCATCATGAAATGTCGGGATACCATGACCAATTGAGTGACATAAAAAGGGCTATGACTCGAAATCTAATTGAAATTTTAGTTATAGGAATAAAGTGTTTTAGTATTTGATATTGATACCTACTCATCGCGTTGTATATGTGGTATTTTTTTATATAAATATGATATGTTATGGTCACGTATGATATTTAGTGGTACACATGTCATCCTATAAAGATATCTTCATATAAATATAATCCCTTATCTAAATTAGAGATATAACAAATAGTTTACAAGAAAAGAATGCATTATTCGATGGGAAATGTATGTATCAATAATGTGCAGGACAAGATACTCCTTGATGTCATGATTGATGTCACATGAAAAATTTTGGATAATAAAGCAATTTTGGGCATAATTAATTGGCATAAAGTGTAAAAATACCCCAAGGTTTACAAGTAGGAGCAATTTTAGTATTAATGTCTAAAATGGTGCCATTTACTGCTAATGTTGACAGCCACGACCAATTTTACCTATAACATTGGCAAGTTGAGTCAATTTAAAAATTATTTATGATATTGTATGAAATTGAAATGTAGGTAAAACCTAACACAAGATTTACATGAATTTGAATTGGATTGTTGGATGAACAAAGCTTTAGCTCTTGGATTGTATTGTTCTTTTGATTTTTGTCTAAATTGTTGTAGAAAATGAAAAGAAAGAAAAGAATGGAAGAAGGAAAAGGAGCCGTTGCTTCCATTTTGTTTGCAGGAAAAGCAGAATGAGAAAGATGAGGGTACTTTTGTCGAAATGAAGTGAAAATGTCTAGATTTGTAGGAAGTGAGTGAAGTAGTCCTAATATGTAAATGAGCTTTCAAATTGGCTCGGATTTGTAATTTTTCCTTAAAATTATTATTTATGATTAAACGTGTGCATGTGATTAATGCTTATTTTAATTAAAGCTTTTCTCTACAATTATATGATTTCGTGTTTTATCACTATATAAGGTTTTTACCAAGTCCAATTACCTTCAAGAGTTTAACAATATGATGAAGCAGAAAACTAGAAACCTCATCAATATACAGACAAATAACTAGGACTATTTATTATGAACTAAAAAAGAAAACGACATGAAGGGATAATGTGTTCACTTGGTAAACATAATCAATTTTCATTGTAATGAAGAGGATCCTACAACTGACTGTTAGGCATGAAATTGACTACATCTTAATGTATTAATTATAATAAATTAATGGTGTTTGTTGTGTTTTATTGCAAGAAAGAAGGTCTTATAAGTGCTTTTATGCTGATAAGGAAAGTCTTAGCCGAACAGACTGGAAGCAGCCTGTTCGCACATGCTAAGAGGAGATTAACCCATTCTTTGATCCAGGGGTCAAACGCTGGAACCTCTGATGATGGACAGTGACAGGACGGGAAGTAGGTATGGCAGTAGCTGCAGGCAGAAAGGCGGATAAGTGCAGTCGTAAAGCAACATGATGAAAGGAAAGCTCGACCCTTGAGTGTTCAAGGGTCAAAATGATCTTCACTACTTTTAGCATTTTAGATTTCTGAACAATTGACTTTGTATTGTAATATTTTGATCGGATACTTTTCTGGTACCGTTTTGACCCTGGCCTTTCCTTTAAATAGATGTAGTAAGGAAAGAAAATGGATCACACTTTTTTTAGAAAACAAAAAGATAGACTTTTGCCACAAGAAAGAAAGCTCCATAGATGGAGTTTCAGAGCTTTAAACCAGCCGATCACTCACTCGCCAGTATGAGTGAGTAATCCTTTTGAATAGGCTCGGCCAGTTGGGGCCGGTGATGTAAGTTTCCCAAGTCTATAAATGAATGAATGGTGTTAATGCATGAAGTGTTTGTTGAGGATTTATATTTCAGTGCTATTGCATATATGCTTGTGTTAGATGAATGATAGGACACTGCTTTCATCTTCACTGAACTCTCTATCAAACATCCAACCCCAAAGCAGAAATGTTAGGTGGTTTTATCAAGGGTTTTCTCATTTGAAATGTTGCTTTAATCTTAATGCAAGAAAGAACAAACCTTTAGGACGCTATTGGTTTCAGTAAGTCTTAGAACCTTAAGAACACACGAGAGTTGACTTAAGTGAGTGTTAAAGCAGAAACCTTGACTTCAGTTGCATCATTCATGACTTATTAGGTTGTTTAGAAGCTTACGGTAACCTGTTCCGCTGTGCTTAGCCTGTTCTACTTGTTTATCATTATCAAGTAATCATTTTTATACGAAAAGCAACTTGTTTAGTCACAAGTTTTCCACAGCTACCAACATCTATCAATATAAAAGAGTCACACACCACGAACACCCTATTCTGCAACGTATTTCTTGTAAACTTTGGTCATCAATCCCTGTGGATATGATACTTGACTTATCACTTTATTACTTATATCTAGTGCACTTACTAGAGTCTATTCAGGAGACACCACTGACCATCGCACTGAAACGAAGCTGATGCCATAGGAAATCGGGTCTGTTGTTTAGTGTGAAGAAATCATGAGTGATCCAAATGATGACAAAATTAGATATTTACATAACCAACAACAAATCGGAACATAATATTTTAAGGTGAAAAGATATTGGAAGGAGAGATCTTGCACCATTTTTATTGGAGATGGAATATCCAAACCCATCATGAAATGTCGGGATACCATGACCAATTGAGTGACACAGAAAGGGCCATGACTGGAAAGCTAATTGAAATTTTAGTTACAGTAATAACGTTTTTTAGTATTTGATATTGATAAATTTCTTTAGTATTTGATATTGAAGTTGTTTATTTAAAAATATTTTGATTGAATTTTGTTGAAGTAATTAAAAAAAACTATAATTTGTTATTATTTATGATTATAATTTAGCTGTTTTTTTATGTAATCTACCTATAAGTAAATTACTCTTAGCTTGACCCAGTCCAATCCGGAGTATAATTGGACCAAATAATAAGTGGATTACTATTCATAGCCACAATATCCCACATTTAGCCTATTACAAAGATGAAAATACCCTTGAGTCAAATTCTCAAATCTTTTCAAATTCTAAACTCAAATCCGAACAAAAAGTATGGATCGGGGGAGGGGCGTCAAAGAAAATGGATTAATGGTACGTAATTTCGACTCGAACGGTTGCTTTTTACTATTTTTTGAATTGAAATTTCTATTTTTTTCAAATTTCAGAATCGGGCTTCAGACGTATGGGTATCACGCCTCCACCACATGGGAGACGTATGAACATTACGCCCCTCCACGAGTAGAGGCGTAATATTCATACGTCTTTCCTGTGGTGGAGGTGTGATACCCATATGCCCCCCACCACAGGAAAGGCGTATTAGCATCACGCCTCCATCTGTGTGGGGGCGTGATGTTCATACGCTCGTGGGGGCCGAATAATTTTTTTTAATTTTAATAAAAAAAATTTAAATTTTAAATATTTTTAATTTTTAATTTTAATGTTAAATTTATTTATTTATATTTTCTAGTTTAAATTATTTGTATTTATTTAGAATAATATTTTTTTAGAATATAGTTAGAATAATATTTAGTTAGAATAATAATTTATTTATTTTATAGTTTTAATTTATTTATTTAAAAATAATATTTAGTTAGACGAATATTTAGTTAGACGAATAATATTTGTATCCAGTTTCTAATTTTATAAAATAATATTGTCAATACACGTAGAGGGAGAGTGTAGCCGGGAAATCTATCCCGCCAGCAGCGAGGCAGCTAGATATGGATACCAATGATACACCATGTCATACGAGAGCGTGTGGTCTTGATGTATCAAGACGTAGACGGAGAGCGGCTTAGATGCAACACTTACGGGCAGTTGAGATAGATGAGGCTGAGTTGGATCAATCCAAGTTGGGGGGAGAGGAGACGGATGATGCGGGAGAGCGAAGTCCTGGTTACAACATTGTGGATGGTTATAACATTAGGGGTGGTCGATTTGCTAGTACATGTATTATTTATAGTTTAGTATTATTCATAGTTTAGTTCAACTTATAATTTAGTATTATTTATATTAGTATTATTTATAGTTTAGTTCAACTTATAATTTAGTATTATAGTTTACTCCAACTTATAATTCACTATTATTAATAATTTAATATTATTTATAATTTAATATTATTTCACGGAACAGAAAACGGTCCAAACCTACTAAGGACCGTAGCTGGATTGTTTCGGGACCGGTGGACGGTGGTCCTAGTGATGGTTCCATGACTCCTAGTTTTTTAGGACACGTTGCCTCCCGAATGTTGGGAGGGCATCATCGACATTTTCTTATATGCTACAACAGATCAGTAGCATGCACCACATTACATCGATGGTATCAGAGTACGACACCCGAGGTAAGAATAATTTGCTCAATAAATTATTTTACTTATTATTTTTAACCATAACCATAAAAAATATTCAATAATTCCAGCTGAGGGTCGTGGTAGACATGACTGGGTTGTCTCACCTCCTATTCATCATGTTCAAAAATTTGGATGCGCCTTTGATATCTGTGTTTGTGGAGCGGTGGCAGCCCGATACGAACTCCTTTCACATGTCGTTCGGGGTGATGACTATCTTGTTGCACGATGTATGGCAGATTCTCCGGATTCCAGTGGATGGTCAGATGATCTCCGATACATGCACTGTGGAGCAGCTGCAGGCCATGTGTATAATTATGTTTGGGGTCACTCAGGAAGAGTTGTTATCGCTGTTGGCGTACTACTGGAATGGTGGAGGTGTTTTTGCTGATGCTGTGGAGGGCCTTACCCAGCTGGGGAGGTGTTTTGTGCAGTGGGTTAGCCGTTTGGCAGGCGTCGCTCAGCGGGCGATCTCACTCCTACCCGATGAGCAGACTCCACCAGTTAGGACTGATTAGGAGCAGATTATGGAGGAATAGAACTGGGCGAATTGACTTGTTGTAATTTAGTAGAACTTATTGTTTTTAACACATTTTCATACATATTTAATACTGTATGTATATTATTTAATTATAATGTTAATTATTATATTTCAAATTATAATGTTAATAATTAAAATTATAATGTTAATAGTTAAAATTATAATGTTAATAATTATAATGTCAATAATTATAATATTTAGAATTGTTTAGAATAATAATAATTAAAATTTGAAGTTTGAATAAAATGTATTCATATGTGGGCATGATGACATTACGTCTCACCACAAGGTGAGGCGTAATATACATACGCCTCACCTTGTGGTGAGGCGTGAGGCTATCATGCCTCACCACAAAGTGAGGCATAATATACATACGACTCACCTTGTGGTGAGGCGTAATGTCATCACGCCCACATATCGGAGAGAGAAAAAAAATAACCCTTTTCTCACTCCAACATCGAAAAGGGCATTTTCATCCTTTCGAATGACCAAGGGTGGAAAAATGAGCTAAATTTAACAACAGCCAATAATAAACAAAGCTACTTGTAGCTAGCTAGGCCTAACAACTAATGGGCTAAAAAAAATAGCTAGGCTTAATATGCTGCGTGAAAACATCCATCCATCATTTTGTATTTAGACTCCCTCAATATGTCATTATGCAACAAACACATTTACAAAGAGGTCCTTTAACTACATCACATTGTCAACCTCAAAACATTTAGGCCTACAAAGTGATACTTAAATCTTGAGTTGAGGTTGAACCTACATTACATTTAGGACACTAAGTTAAGTCTCTTGTATGAATAAGAATGATTTGACACAAAAAAAAAAAACCCCAAAAACATAAAGAAAGCTAGCTACCTCACCACAAACTTCAATTTTTAAGGCATGTGGGATGAGATGAATATGATTGAGTATATAATTAAAAGGGTAAATTTCAAATAAAACCCCTCTGGTTTCACTAATTTTCAAATAAAGGATTGTGATTTACTTTTTTTTCAAAGTAAGGACTGATGTTTTCAACTTTAACAAACTAAGTACTTTTTTTATTAATACTATTAAAATCACCATTGATGACTTCAAAAATGACATATTTTAAGAACTACTAATATTCTAAGCAATTTTAATTCTTCAACTTTCTTATTTTGAGATTATTTAGATGATGTTTGGTAAAGAGAGAGAAAGTTCCAAAAAAGATGATTTTCGAAAATTGAAAATGTAGTTTTATAGTAAATATGACATTGATCAACTTTAATTTTTGAAATTTTTTATTTTCAGATCGTTAAAGATGGTTTTAATAGCATTAATCCAAAAAGTCATTATTTTATTAAAAGTACAAAACCTCAATCTTCATTTTGACAAAAAGTAAACCACAGTCTTTTATCTGAAAATTAGTGAAACCACATAGGTTTTATTTAAAATTTATCCTAATTAAAATCTCCCAAAAAAGTGAGTATATAATTAAAAAAAATGTAGTATGTATACTACAAGTAATTTCCATCCCATAAATTTTTATAAATTTTATTCATGATGTATATATAGAGCTGGCCTACAAATGTAGCCTTTTTTATGATAACGTACATAATTCCAATTTTGCTATATAAACATGTAAACCTCTTTTCAAAATAAGAAAAAAAATCAATTTTGAAAACAGTGACCATATAGTCATTTTTTAAAAAAAAATTCTATTAACAATGTATAGTATAGTATATGTAAATATTTGATGGAATTGTATATGTTAAATTGTTTTGCAGCTGAGAAAGTAGGGTTACCTACTTCACCACGGTATAAATCCTTAACGTCGAACAATGTTTCTCCTTTTATTACCGGAGTCAGCTTCGCCTCCGGTGGTGCCGGAATTTTGAATACTTCAGATCTAACTCTTGTAAGGAGATGAAATCCCGAATGTCATTTTCTTAATTTTACCTCTTTTTAAATGTTATTTTCTAAACTATATATATGAATGGGTACTAGGGTCAAGCCGTTCCGTTGACCCAACAAGTAGGAGAGTATGAATCAGTTCATGGACATATGGTGCAACATCTTGGAGCGTCTCGTGCACAAAACATGCTATCAAAATCGTTGTTTTGCATAGTGATTGGTAGCAACGATATATTTGGTTACTCTAACTCCTCTAACTGTAACAAGGTCACCTCTCACAAATATGTAGATTCCATGACTCTTACGCTCAAACAACTCATTACGGTAAAAAAAATTGAATATTTAGTTATATTGAAGATATATATTATTATTATTATTATTATAAATTTAGTTATATTACTCATTAGGTCTAAAAATTGACCAAATAATATGTTATTTTAGATCTAAAATGGGTCCAAATTTTTAATTTTAGACTTTTAAGTACCATTTTTTTTATTAAGAACCTATTATTTCTTATTTCGCCTGGGGCCCCTAAAATGCCAGGACCGGTCCTGACTTGACCTTAACTTTAGGTCCGCTAAAGTCAGTCTATTTTTTAGTAGGTTTGAGATTCATAAAAATAGTACCGATCGTCCGTCCAACCTATTCAATAATATTAATTAGTAAATTTATATATTTATATACTAATTATTTATTTTTAAGTATAATTTTTTAATTATTATTAAAAATTTATATATTTATTTTTAGGTGACCTCATATGGTCTAGGTTTTAGATTTAATTTTAAAAATGAGTCCAGCTCGATCCAATCCCGCTTACAATTAACAACGGTTTGAACTGAGCTTAAGCTAAGAATCTTTAGAAGAAAGTCTACTGAATATGGCCTGACTACCACTTTAAACAAATTCATAAAACTAACGAACAAAAATTTAAGACAAATACAGACGAGAGAGTAGTAAGTAATTATGGTAATGAATTTAGTTGAGCATAACATATAACATATGTGATAGAATCTTAAGTTTTGTTGTGTAATTTTGGCAAAGAAATACATAATAAAGGATATAATCTTAAGAACAGAACAACATATTCAAATAACACAGAACCAATATTTCCAATAGCTACCTATTTAACTAACTCTATGTCTAACTCCACTGAAAAATAAACAAGGGACAAACAGCCAAGACATATCAGAAAACTTACCTTTATCTCTGAAATTAATGTGTCATTGGATCAAATGCAGCATCAAAAAATTCTTCAACATATAAAGATTTTAAGGACTGGCACAACCTTACTTCACCACTCAATATCCCCAAAATAGTTGCTAAAATTAATTTCAGATAAAAAGAAAACTATCTATAAGAACTGCTAAAGAAAATTATCTATAAATCACAAGACAATTTAGATATTGCAGATACTATCAATGGCTAAGCTCCATGATGGCATCTCCTTCAAAGTCATCACCAATTCGATCGGTAGTTGCTCTTTTTCTTCTTCTTATTCTTAATCTTCTTCTTGTACTTCTTCTTCTTATTCTTAATCTTCTTCTTGTACTGGGTAACTCCAGCTTGAGTCATCAGCCATTCATCTTCTTGAGCCATAGCAGCTGAAATCTCAGGTTTGGAGATCACATGGCTGAGATCGGGAACCTTAAACTGCTCTGCCCCCTGAGTTTGTAGTTGCAAGCTCAAGTCCTCAATCTTAGCCTCACCAAAGCTCACATGCGTATCTGATGTTGGGCTCTTGAAAACGTCAGGTTTTGAGATGACAATCAATTCTGTTGCCAAATTACTGCAAGTCTGAGTCGGAGTTGGAGTCGTCTTCATGGTCATACTTTCTTGAGGAACAAAAACAACCCTGACGCCTCAACAATGGCTTCTTGGGACTCAGATTCTTGACCCTTGTTACCTGAAACTTGTTGGTTGCTTTCATCAGCTTCATTATGATATCCTTGTTCAGTAAACTCATCACATTCAACTATTTCATCATCTTGAATCTCTGGACCTCCTTCAATTGCTATAGCATCTATAATAGTGCCCTCCACCATCAGGTTGTTATCAACTGAGCTGTCCTCAAGCAAGATGGTGATTGTATCAATTAACTTTCTTTCCCCCAATTCAAATCCTGAATTCTTCTTTTTTGAAAACTCAGAAACAGATTGTTCTGTTTTATCAGAAGATTCAGCAACAGAATTCCCACAAAGCATCATCAGAGAAATAGCAACTTCTTCTTGTTCTTGCTCAATTTCAGTAACAGAAGAAGATGAATTGGCAGTATTAGTACCCATGATTTTCCTTGTCCGCCTCTGTGATCTCTTCTTCTTCTGATTGGGAGCAGCAGTTTCATTATCAGATTGTTGGCTATCCATAATACTAGTCCATGAATCCTGCTCTTCTTCTTCTTCCTGTTCTTGTTCTTGTTCTTCCATGATCAATGATTTCTCTTTTTCAGTTGAATGAAACTTCATATGACCAAAGAGAGCTTTCCAAGATTGGAAACTGGTTACCAGATTATGAATATAAGATAACCATTGCCTGAACTTCTCTGTGATGAACACAGGTGCTACATACTCTGGCAGCTCAGCCTCAGATTCAGATTCAGGAACAATAACAACTTGTGATGACTTTGGATCATAAGGAACCATAACAGCCTCAGATTCATTTTCAGCTGCAGTCTCTGAAAATGAATCACAACAATCTACCACAAAGTCAAGATCTTTCTCACTGTCAATAGAGTTTCTCAGCGGATAATCTGCTAGACAAGAGAACAACGAGTAAGAAAGTGAGTGTGTATTATATATTGCTTGAACATTAACGTGATTGTACATCAGTATATATACAAACCCTAATGATATTAACTACTGTCAGTGGAGATAAGATTAAATCCTATTTCTTATTAGTAAATAAAATTGAGAGTGAGTGTGTGTGATATGTGTAGAGTGTGTGCATCAAATTGAAAGAGGAAAAGACTGATTCAGTTGCAAAATATTTGTAAAAGTTTCAGCTAAAAATATATTTTCTTCAATTAAGTATTCATATTCAACACAAAAGCCATTTTGTAAGGTCCATGATAACAGATGGTATAAACTCTTGTAGTACTACTTGAATATTAACATGATTGTGCATCAATATATATCCAATATTAAACTATCAACAGTTATATAATATATTAAAAAAAACAGAAAATTTAGAGAGAAGGGAAGAAAGAAAGAAAAAAAAAACCTGAATATAGTAAAGAGATCCTTTTAGAAAAAGGATACATCCCAAATGTTTGATTTAAAACAATCGAAGATTGTTTTTTAGTAAAAGGATTGTCAGTGACACATCTTCTCATGAAGAAATTGGTTACTTGGCTCATTCCTGAATTTCTTGGATTGGTTTGTTGAGTTGAAGCCATGGTTACCAAGTTCTTCTCCTCAAACTTATAATTTCTTTGAATAGAAATGTAATATAAGTAATATGACGGTTTTTGATTTATAAGAATGAGAGAAGTGGAATTGCACTTAGTAACAGCTTGTTTTGTAATCTAATTGAGAAATTTTAAAAGCATTAGTTTTATAACCTTTGACATAAAATGTTTTAAAAGAGTAATTTAGGGGAAAAGCAGTATAAAGTTTGACTAAAAAAAAAAGAAAAAAAGGTAAGGTACTTATTTTCATTTAAGGATAATTCCTAATAAATAAAAGTTTACATGTTCTATTAAAAGCAGGTGTGAATAATTCTTATTTCCATATACAGTAAAACCTCTATAAATTAATAATGTTGGGACCAAGAAATTTTATTAATTTATAGAGTTATTAATTTATCGAGTATAAAATTAGTGATCTAGTCTAAGTTGGGACCAGAAGAAATTATTATTTTAAAGAGGTTATTAATTTATCGAGTATTAATTTATGAAGGTTTGACTGTAATTAATACTTCAATTTTCATTTAAAATAATATTTGGTAAATTTTCTACCTTAATTAGATAAACTTTCCATAATCAAATAATTTGTAAAAATATGCAATTAAATTTTGCTTCTTAATTTAGTCTTGACTTTTATTCAGGGTAATATTTTTCATATATGTTAAGAATATTCTCAATTTAATTTACTTTACATACATGTATAGTACCAAATTGATTTATTATTTATAAAATATTTAAAATACTCCTTATTAAAATTCACATTTTATTTGACATATATATATGAAAACTTAATTTAGATTTTAATTCGATAAATATGATGACATGTATATTATATACATGATTCAATAATAAATAATCAATTCGGGATGTTATCTCAAACCAATAAAATTAATCCAAATTGATAAAAAAAATATCATTTGAATTTAATAATAAATCAAAATATTCCTTGTTATGATTCCTTATTATAATTCACATTTTATAAAATAGAAAAGTGGATTTTTAAAATGAAAGTATGTGTATGTTATAGATGTTGATCCAAACCAAACTAAATACATTCGATATTTATCGAATCAATAAGTTAACAAAATTAGCTCAAATTAATATGAAAATATTATTTGAGTTTATAATATATTTAAAATACTCCTTCTTAAAATCC
This sequence comes from Euphorbia lathyris, assembly GCF_963576675.1. Classification (NCBI taxonomy): domain Eukaryota; kingdom Viridiplantae; phylum Streptophyta; class Magnoliopsida; order Malpighiales; family Euphorbiaceae; genus Euphorbia; species Euphorbia lathyris. The sequence continues at coordinate 21,702,174 of NC_088913.1, forward strand.
ATGCTTCAATTCACATTTATGTAATATTTGTAAGATTGAATTGGAATTTAATTTGATAAATACAATTACGTGTATGTTATATACGTAATTTCAAATTAAAATATACCTAGACCTAAAATCCTAAAAACGCACTAGCACATTTTCTTGTTTCGTGGTCATGATTTATACGTTGTTATTTTTATCATTATTTTTATTTTTATAATGTTTTATCTGAAATATGCATAACACAAGATATTCGATAAAAACTGTCAATATAGCTACCTACTTATGAAGTACTCGATGAAAGAGTAATAGAGATATGGTCGGCAGAAAGCCAGCGAAGGCTATGAGATACTACGACGGTGCTTGTGGCACCCAACCTCGCGAAAATAGACTTCAACCAAAGTGATTTGGAAGAGTTAAAATTCAATTTTAAGATGTTGCCAGTGGTAAAAGCTTTCTCTTACAAGTATGGATGGATACGACATTTGACAAATGAAGCAAACATGGGGCTTTCATAGTGACATTTGAGGGAATTATTTTGAATTTCAAAATAACCGTTGGAGGGAAACGCTCCTTCTGACGCTTTCATCCTCTGTCCTCGGTACACAGCCTACCGTTGATCTTTTCTTTTTGTTTTCTCCAGGAGACACCGTGCTTCTGAATTGTGCCAGAAGCAGACTAACTGTTTGCACAAATAAGGTAAAGATTCCAAATTGACTAGGGAACAAGCCGCCTGCTTCTTGTACTTCTTTCCATATATAGAGGTGTAATGTCAGTTGTCTAGAGTCATCGTTGATCTTGCCTGATATGGTTTGATCTACATCTTCTGGAACAAGTAACTCTTCTTATCATGGATTTTGCTTCTGGATCCTTCTAGCTATTGGGCCGAAAACACTTTTGGATCTTTGGTCCACTTTAAAGCCTTAATTTAATTTTCTTTCTTTCTTTTTTTACCCAAACACACTTTAAAAAAAACAATTAAATCAATATTTAATTTAAAACTAATAATGGAATATTAATTTTCTTATAATATTTTTATCATAATCAAAATTCAGTGTGGAATTTGTGTGTCAACACTCATCGCATACAAAGGCAAGCGTTTCATCCTCTGCCCATACCATGAAAGGTATATCTGTAAACTTTACTACTTTTTCCTTTTAAGTTATAACTTCCGTATATGTTTATTAAACATTATTTTATATCGTATGTTTATCGTTTTAATGTAGGAATCATTAGATTCTTTTTGTGTTGTGTACCGAGAACCATATGGTCTACTCATTCGATCCTAAAAAGTCTTCGTCAAAGTTTAGACCTAGTCCAATTAAGGAACAAATGAATAGCACTTTCTTGGGCTATCAACATTTGGAACCTAAACGGAAGGCTAAAAAAATGTTGACATGGATTATTGGAAAGGTATGTATGTAATGAAGTTCGTTTAGTCAGGTTTTGTGGTTTGTGGAGTTGGGTTTTATGGTTTTGTAATTGTATTTATCGTTTTGTAAATTTAAATTCAGTGTCCTCAATAAAGTGGATCTAAAGAGTGTGGATACTTTGTAATGTGATACATGTTAGACATAGTTTTGCATCACCGTGATTGTCAAGATATAACAAATGTAAGTTATGTAATATATTTTAATTGCATCCTTGTGAGCACGGATTTTTCTGATCCTTATGATGTACATATATTAACCTTGCAGGTAGGTCTGATGCGGTGAGAATCCACCTGAAACACTAAGTTGGAACCCTTTTCTACAAAATACAACTTAGTGGGGTCAAGTGAAATGGAGCAAAACTAAGTGAAATTGGCTGAAATTGAATAAAAGGGAGGAAGAAGGTCGATCGGCCATAATGTTGGGCTGATCCCCCATTTGGCTGGTACTAGACGATCGGCCACTATATAAGGGTCGATCGCCCTTTAGATATAATCTTAACTTTTGGAGGAGGTGGTCTCTAAATTGATGGATATACCGATTACTCATTCCATTCAGATGTGGATGATTTTAAATCTAACACTCGGTTTGTTTGTTTGTTTTTTATAATGGCATAGTGGTGAGTTGGAAAAGTTCCAAGCAATATGTTACTACGGATTCCACTACATAAGCTGAATATCTTGCTGCAACAAATGTGGTAAATGGATGTTATTTGGATTCGTAAGTTTGTAGTTCCTACCATTGTACATATTGTGGATACTTTGTAATATGATACAAAAAAGGCATCTTGAAAAGATAGGTTTTAAATATCATAATGATTGGCACTAATGCAAATAGGAGATTGTTAGTGATGTATGCTCTTCTGCCATACATATTGTAAATATTTGTTGGCAATAAATAAAATGTTTGTTTTCATATTTATCTTTTATTTAACAAAATATGTTAACAAATATTTGTCTTAAAGTATTATCTAAGAAAATTCTCAAAGAGTTGAAAATATGAAATAGGTTTTCTTGGTAATGATATACTTTAAATATTCATGGTCGTAGGAATTAATAACTAGGCATTATTACTTCATAGTAGTGAATTTCATACTGCTTGAGATGAGATGTTAGGATGAATACGTGGTAATTATAGAGATAAGTTGACTGAATTGTGACATTAAATGATAATAGCATAGAGTTTCTTAGCTTATCAAACATTTATCATTTAGGTCATATTAATACATATAGTCCTTTGACTTGAGCGGTTGTCCGTTCATAGGAGATTAAAGTGTGTTACTGTTTTGCACCATGTTAACCACATGTGGTGATTCAGCATGTGATGGCTTTATTCTGTTATATAGTGTGGCGAGAAATCAACTAATATAGGATTTCATTAGCCTGCAAGAACATGGATAAGATCTTATAATTTCTATTGATTATTCTTTAATAGAGTAAAACCTGGCTACGTACAAAAGACTTTAAAGTAAGTCTTATTTCATCCGAGAATTACTATTAAAGGTAAAGTTATGATATCTGATAATTAAGCTTTGAATAGAGTATGACCAGAGCAGGATCTTGTAATGAAAAGGACTTGAGTTTTTAATAATTATGATCATGATTCATCTTAATAGACTTTAGGGTTAATTTCAAATAAATATCTTGCGGTTTCATATTTTTTTTTTTTTTGCAGATCAAACATATAGTTGGCAAAATTTTCACGTTTCCAAATTTGGCCGATAACGACTCTAAAATGAAAATTTTTAAGAATTAAAGTTATTTAGTATCATATTTACTATGGAACTACGTTTTTTATTTTTCAAAACCATCAATTTTTGAGTTTTCTCTTTTTAAACATTAACTTTCTCTCTCATAAAAAAACACATAAATGACCTCAACTAAAAAAATTCAAGAATTAAATTTGGTTAAAATATCATTTAATTATTGAATATTTTCATTTTAAGGTTGTTATCGGCTAAATTTGGAAAAATGAAAATTTTGTCAAACACATGTACGATCTGCAAAATATGTGAAACTACAGAGATTTGATTTGAAATTAACTCTAAACTTTAAGGTTATTCATTTTTAGTTGGGTGTCAGAATATGTAATGCTAGACGTTAATTCTCATCTTTAAAGAATTGAAAGTAATATAAAATATGTATGGAAGAAGTCGATCATAATCCTCTATACATGTTTTGTGTTTATATACATATGAAAGCTTAAGTAGGACACTGTGTGTCTTACTTACAAGTTTCATTGGTTGTGTTTCCATATTGATATGGTACTACAACCTTATGCATGTTGACTCCAAAACTGATTCTACTCTGTTTCGTGAAAACGGACTCAAAAGAGAAAAGGTGATTGTTCATTTGTATCGGCCCCTAGCAAAGGACCGATGAAAATGATAACCGTGTTTACGTCGATCTTTTAAAGTGGGCCAATGTAAATATATCAATAGGCTTTTGTACCGGTGCTTAATAACGGACCGATACAAATAACAAAAATATTTATGCTTGTTTCAGTTAAGGGACCTACATAAATAATGTATCTCATAACAATTGTATCGGCTCTTTATAAAGAAACGATCAAATATATTATTATCACGTATTAAAAGGACCAATGCAAATACAGCGATGTAAACGAACATTTTTTCATGAGCGAAAATTCAAATTCAATTTGAATTCATTCAAGTTGCTATATAAATTGAAAAGTAGTCTTCCATTGTATTAAGATAGAAAACCGAGATACATAATCCAATAGATGGATTTAATATTTTATTTTTTTAACTATTAAAAGCAAAAATAAAACCTTTAATCAAAGTAAAAGATTTCGTGTGGACTGATTAGAGGTGCAATATTTGGTACACTACATCAATCCTACGAGTAAATTACAAAAGACAATGTTATGATCTCTATATTAGGGTTAGGACCGATCCTAATAATTTATGGATTCTTGGTGGAATAATAAATAAAAGCCCATTTAATAAAACATTTTACGTATAAGAATTTAAAATATATTTCAATACATGATACACAAAAAAGTATTTCATTAATTCCTTATTTCGTTAATTTATAAGCCTTAATCTTTAAAATATATTTAAAATAATAATTTTATTAGTTTGACCTAATTTAAAATAGGGTAAATAAGTTATTAGTCCCCTAGTATTTATCTAACACACTGTTTAGTCCATCTATTTTGAAAAACACATTTTAAGGTCCCTATCTTTTACCAATATTAACATTGTAGTCCTTTTATCTATTTTTTTAGATTTTGAATCGAACATATCTTAGCTTTTAGGACAACCACAGTACAATACAAGTTGACTATGTTACTCTGTTATTTTATATATATCCGTTTATGCTAAAATATAACAATTACAAGTCTAAAAAAAACTAGACAAAAGGACCTACGGGTTAATATTGGCAAAAGTTATGGACTTTATAATGTGTTTTTCAAAATAGGGAGACTAAACAGTGTGTTAGGTAAAAACTAGAGGACTAATAAATTATTCACCCTTTAAAATATCATTTGACATAATTATAAACAAATTTTTAAAAGTGGATTTCTATGTAAATTTCTTATTATTAATATTTGTAACCTAGACCCCTTTCAATGACAATTGTGATCTTAACCGCTAGGATTGGCTTTAATAAAAATTGTGTTTTACACCATATATATATATATATATATATATATATATATATATATATATATATATATATTATATATATATAATTTGGGGCCCTAACAGCCATGCGTTCTAGGCCAGAGCACTCCGCCTAAGCCATGGTTATAAGTTTGAATAGACGATCACATGAGTTACGGGGCATGCTAGTTTGATGTAGCCCATTTGATATATTCGTATCCGAGAATCAACAAATTCGACCCCGCATTGTTCACAAAATTTTCTGTCTTCTTTTTCATTTTTGATTACACGATCCTATAGAGATTTAATTCACGAGAGAATTCGGTGTTGGCAAAGAGCTTGCTAAATAACAAAAAATTTGGAATTTAGCTAAAATACATTACCGGTACCTCGAGAGCAAATATTATCAAATTACGTGAAAAGACCAACACGGTGAAGGAAGTAGACTACAGAGCTAGGAGGCTTGAGCATCCACTTGTAAATACCGAAATTTTTTATGAAACTGTGTATGGAGTTTTAATGTTTTTATGTAAAAATATCCAAAAATATCAATTTATAGTAATTATAAATCACGAGAGACCACCGCAAGTGAATCTTGGACTATTTTTTCATTTCCTTTACAATAGTTGATCTTTTGTTCTCATATTTAGACACTAAACATGAGATCATGGTAAAAGCTGCACATAGCCGGTTAAAACAGCAATCCCTAAAATAACGAAAGGTGGAAGGATTACAAACGCTCCAATAGTAGCAAAGAAAACCAAATCGTTCCTTTGAGATACTTCATTCAAGTAAGCTTGTCTTTTAATGTTTCTCTTTTGTGAAATAGTCAATAACTTTGGACTAAACTTCTTCAAATTCTTACCCAATGGAATGGTTAACTCTTCATCTTCATCTCTTGTTCCTACCAATTGCACAAGTTGTTCTCTGATTGTAAGTTTTGAAGATCTTTCGTAACTTGATGATGGTGTTGAGGATGTGAGCTGATCTAGGAGATCAAGCTGAGTGCGAGTGGAAGATAACGGTGCTACAAAATAAGTTAATTAAGACATAATTAGTGCATAGGGAAATATATAAATATTAAAAATATAAGAATACATTAATAAACATTAAAAGTACAATAAAAAAAATGGGTAGATGCAAGGGACGGATCTACAGTTTGAGCAATGGGACACTTGCCCCCCGCTGTAATTTTGGGAATATTTTTTACCCAGGTAAGTTTGCCCCAATTTTTTCAGATCCAGAAGCTTTTTTTCTCGCTGATGACGAGAGGGCGGAAGGTTGAAGATGAGATATTTAGTTTATATTTAAGGTTCGTAACATAAAGAAATCATTTGACTACAACACAACTGATTCGATTCAGAAAAGGAGAAAATAACTTGTAGTTTGATGGAAGAAATGAGTAATTTCAGTGCTTAAATGTATTGGCTTGTATCTTGATGTAGCATGGTTGTGGTAATTAAATTAGGATGAAGATGCTTTTTAGATTTATTTTGAATGGATGAAATTCATTTGAATTGAATGATTTTTACTTAATTTTCATGTTGGGAAACAAGAACAGTGGAATTCAATTTAGAGAAACTCGTTGAGGATATATTACGCACATTGACTAGTACATTGCTTCCACCTTTAACAATGATAATTATATCTTGATTTATCCTCACTAATTGAAAATCCTGAATTCGTCCCTAGTTACGTGTACTCTTAGGAATAGTTAGAAATTATCTTCAATATTAAGAACCAAAAGATGTGTTTTCTATTTTCTATATTTACGAAAATACACCCTGAAACATGTCATTCTAGTTTTCAGGAGTTTCCATTTCTGAAACTAACACGAAACACGAAAATGTTATTGAAGTAGAGTTTTCATGCAATTGGATCTCTTACACTTGAATTTATAACTTTTTGTTATTTGGCCGTCTAAACTTGTTTGACCTCATGAACTTGTCAATTTTGGACTTTTAGATTTGGTACACTTCAAATTTGATAAAAGTAGATTTCATTTAAAGTTTGTCATATTAGCAAATAAGGGTCTCAGAGATCCAAAATGACAAGTTGAGGATGTTAAACAATAAAAATTACATAAGTGTATGATTTGGGAGCTCAACTGCTTTTTGTTATTAAGTTTCTCAAGTTAAAGATTGTATCATTGATAAGAACATACCAGAAATTGGAGAAGGAATTTGTTTATCTTGGTCAGTTGGTCCACTTTCTTCTGATTGAGCTCTACAACAAGGTTGAAGCTTGAACAGATGTTTATGCTTTGGGATTAGAAATTGAGAAGAAGCTGCACTGAAATTTAAGGCCATGGGGTTGGGGATGAATCACTGCATCTAAATTTAGCCTTCATTTCCATGGACTTTTGAGGCTATTATTATTTTCTTTAAATGTCTCTCAATTTTTAGTTTTATATAATAACCACCTCATTTTATTTTATTTAATTATAAATCAAAATAATAGAATTAATTCTCTCATCCACATATTTTATATGTGTCTCTAGAAGATAAGAAGAACCACTTTTCTGAATTGGAATATAGCAGGGGAAGCCCTTTTACAATTTATTACAAGCCCAAGCTTCACTGATATGGAAAAGAGGCCCAGTTTTGTTATTGGATCAATGAAATTGTATCAATGTATAACATATAATCGGAGACTATGCAGTGGTCTATGTCTGCTTAATTTTTTAGATACATATTTGCCTTCATTTTTAACATAATCCAATTACTTTTAGTTATGTCTAGGATATCTAATTTTGGGGTGCAACACTAACAGTGACAGTTGATAGAGGATGGCCCAAAATCGACAGAGGCGGCACGATCGCGTAGCCAGGGATAGGAGGTGGTGACTCAACAGTGGACAATAATACTTGCATCAAGCAAATACAACACCCTTAGTTTATAGGGTCACCTAAAACCACCTTTTCCAAATTGGATTCGGGATTGGGGGGCACAATGGCAGCTTTGTGCGCCCCTCCCTCCCTTCCGACTCTAGCTACATTCTACAACTAAGGCGAGTCCAAATACAACACCCTTAGTTTGTAATTTGTAAATGAAGGATCATCTGAAACCACCCCTTCCAAAGAGGACTTTGGGATCTTGGGATGCAATTATCAAAACTAAAGAAAGCAAGCAAGGAAGAAGAAAATAGAAATGAGAAGAAAAAACGAATTCATGTATTGAAATGAAATTATTTTCAGTAAGTACAACTGTTGAGCAAACTAACAGTAAACACACGTGAATAACATGTATTACAAACCTAACTACCCCTGTAACTAATTTCTGTTTAATTACCTGATATAATCTAATAGCAATGGCACCTCTATGCACTGCTCCCTCCGCAACTAGCTACATGCTACAACTAAGCTTAAAGTTTAACGCTGTAACATTAGACTATGAAGGTTTTTCTCATCTAGTAGAATATGAAGTTCATCTTTACATCATAAATGAAATGGTACACAAAGATATAGATTTGAAAAGAATTCAAAGTAGATTCAACATATAATCAGAACTAAATCAATAATATAGGTGTTTTCCATGCTTACTTTGTCAAGGTTCATCACCATCCAATGGTGGAAAAAACAAAGAAATACTTATTTTGTCAAAAACAAAGTAAGCATAGCCTAATCCCAATAACATAATGCTACTAAATTAACAACTAAAAATCAAATTAAAACCTAAATTAGAACTACATTAATAACATAATGCCACTGACCAGTTTCAGTGGAAGTCACTTTACTTCAAAAGCAAGGTGGAAATAGCATCATCACTCAGATGAGGAAACTTCCATATCGATATCCAACATTCAGGTCAAGGAGAAGTGACTTGCTTTCTGATTCTGGTAGACCGCCTAACCGGAGTAAGAAACTCTTCCTCTGCATTTCCCTACATAACCACAAACAATTAATCATTAAACTTAGTTTCTGAACATGGTTTAAAGTATAGCAGAATAATAGAAAAAAAATGCATACATACATGTTTGATTTGGACTTTTTGGTATGTTGTGAAACTTCCGTAAGAAGATGATCCCATTGAATAATCTGATGAAGCCATGGATTCTCTCCTTGTATTGCTTCTAGACCTTCTCCCTTGGCTCTGAGCTTCACTCGAACCCCTCTGCTCTTCCTTGCTATAAGATGAGCTGTAGCGGGAACTGCTCATTTCTGATGGGCAACACGACTCTTCAAATGTGTTTCGTGTACTCATTGACAAGGGACTGTGATCAGCTTTCTTAGCCCTTGGCACTTGATCTACTGCTGCTGCATTTGGTGGTGCCATGGATATTAGATTCTTCATATAAATGAAAGCAATAACAGCAAGTAGACTTGAAACAGTCAAGGAGATAGTCCCCAACACTGCCTGTCCTAAAAATAGGTTCTTAATCCTATCTACTGCCATGTCCACTGATCCCGTTCTCTGTGTCTCCATTGTTGGAGCATCTGAATCTGAGCTTTCTGTTTCAAAATCAGGCATCGTGGACTCAGTTTCAACTGGACTAACAACAAATTCAGCTACAGGTTGCTGGGGATTGGCGACGTCTGGCTCAGCATTAGGGATTGCAACCCACTCTTCTGCAACATCTGCGTTACTTGGCAGCCCAAATAACTCTGCAATTTCAACTCTAGCTTGGGTCACTTCGGCTGCTAAAATACTATAAGCATTCGCCTCATCAGTCGTCGTCGTCAGCATACTTTCTTCATCTGATTCAGGAACAATAGCAATCCCTGATGCTTCAACAACGCTATAAGGTACCACTATTGCTTCTTGGTACTCAGATCCTTGACCCTTGTCATCTGAAACTTCCTCACTACTTTCATCAGCTGCAGTATTATATCCTCCTTCTACATCTTCTTCAATAAGCTCATCACATTCAACTCTCTCTTCATCTTCAATTTCTGGACCACCTTCATCTTTCTCATGGGCTTCAATTGGTGTAGCATCTTTTTCTTTTTCTTTATGCATGAATTCTGCTAAAAAATTACTGTGCTCCCCCATCAGGTAGTTATCAATTGAGCATTCCTCAAGCAAGATGGTCGTGTTAGCAAACTGCAAGCGACCAGGTTTGTGCCCTTCTGTGAAACTGCTTACCAGATTATGAATAGAAGACAATGATTCATATAACCATTGCCTGAACTTCTGAGCTAGGCCTTCTAAGTTCTCTCTGGTAAACTGTGAAATCTCAGGTGGTACATACAGATTAGGGAAGTTCAGATTATTAAGCACAGAAGGGTCCATGATTGGTGAGTTACTAACTGAGGCCCATAATCCGGCTAGAGCCAGAACAAATAACAAAGCGGTGAACTTTGGTCTCGTTAGGAGATGTCGCTTAGACACCTTCCTTACTTCAATAGCCCCCTCAAATGTGGCGATCGAATTTGGTTCAGATTCTTCCTCCTTTTCCTCTTCTTCTGGCACCACATCACCTGAAGCAACATCTTCAGAGTCTTTCTGTGAATCCATATCACTTTCATCACTTTCTTGTTCACTAAATTCGGAATCAGAAGAACTCTCAGACACAAAACTCTCCTCAAGCCGCTCTCCATATCTTTGCTTGAGATACAGCTCAAGTCGGGGGTTAGGCTTGTAACGACGAAACTGAGGCCTTGGAGCCAAATAATTCGTCTTTGGATCATAAGGAAGCATTAAAGGATCAGCATCAAGTGGTGCTAAAGCAGGACTTGACAAAGACATTAAAGGATCAGCATCAAGTGGTGCTAAAGCAGGACTTGACAAAGAGCTACTGAAAGCCATCGGACTAACCCTGAAACTTGGATCCAGATTTACAGAATCATCTACCGCAGCTGCAGCTTCTGAAAATGAACCCCAACCATCTCCCACAGAGTCAAGATCTTCAGCAAGTGGTGCCAAAGAAGGACTTGGCAAAGGGCTATTAGAAGCCATCGGACTAATCCTGAAACTTGGGTCGAGATTTACAAAATCATCAACCGCAGGTGCAGTCTCCGAAAATAAATCACAACCATCTGCAACAACAGAGTCAAGATCTTCATAACTGGTCATGATTTCCTCTTCCTTATCCTTCAGATAAGTGACTGTTGGATTAAATGAGACCTCCTTCTTCTTGTTCAAACCTTTTTCCGGCTTGAAGTCTGAATCTTCATTTAAAGCTTCATGTCTATTAACAGATGTGTGAACTGACTCACTTCTCTCCGTCAGCATTTTCTTCCTTGGAGTTGCATTGATTTTCGAGGCTGCAGAAATTGTTGGAGACATGAAGTGCTTTGTGCCCTTCGAAGGGGGTGGTGATTTAACATTGACATCTTTACTGTTTTCCTTGTTCTCACTGTCAATAGAGTTCCTCAGCGGATAATCTGCTAAGTCAAGAGAAGAACAACGAGTAAGAAAGTATGGAAAACAATAAACTCTTGTATTATCGCTTGAACATTAACGTGATTGTACACCAGTATATATACACAATACACAGAAAAGTTCTAGTTGCTATGCACAATATAAATCCTAATGATATTAACTACTGCAAGTGGCGATAGGATTAGTAAATAAAATTGAGAGGGAGTGTGTGTTTGATATGTGTAGAGTGTGCAGCAAATTGAGAGAGGGCAAAGAGTGATTCAGTTGCAAAATATTCGTAAAAGTCTCAGCTAAAAATAAACTTTGTTCAATTAAGTTCCATATTCAACAAAAGATCTATTTTGTACATCACCACAAAATTTTGTCTTCATAATAGCTTCTACCAAAATAACAGAGCAAGACCAAAATAACAGAGCAAGGAAGGGGGAACTTTATTTCTAAAACATAGCCAGAAAAAATGGAAAAACAAAACTAGGTAACATAGCAGCAAAGGAGAAAAAATCTTTCTTTTCTAAAATCATAAAAGAAAAAAGATAATACATTTTGTAAAATTTCCTCTCCTGATACCTTCATGATAAAAAAAAAAACAACACATGGACATCTGATGATTCCGCAGACTATCTGAAATCATGATCTATCGGAAACAGATAAAGAAACGAAATCTAAATTCAATTCATGACATTTTAGTGACTTTCTCCAAGTTTCTCATCGATCAAACAATTAAACAAACGATAATTTAAAAGAAAAACAGAAAAGCGAAGGAAGGAAGAAAGAAAGAAGAAAAGGAAGGAGAAAAAACCTGAAGGACTATTAGCAGGAGTGTTAGGGTTAAACCCAGATCTTGGGTTTGGAACAATGGAAGGCTGTTTCTTAGCAAAAGGATTGCCGGTGAAACTTCTCCTCATCGGGTTACTGATCTCTGAATACCTTGGAGTAGTTGGCTTGCTCGGTGACGGGGATGAAGAAGAAATGCTCTTGCTTTGAGGCGCAGCCATGATAGCGAGAGTTTCTTTCTTTGAATGGAAACAAAATCAAATAGATTTTGAATTAATAGAATCGCAGGGAGAGAGTTTGATAGAATGGGAGTGAGGACTGGAAATAGCATTCGCCAACGGCTACTTTTGAAAGGAATTGCTAGATTTTAATGCGTAGGTTCTGACCGTTGAAAAGACTGGAAAGAGTATAGCCTTTAGATTTATTTTACTTTTTATTTAATTTATGGTAAGATTTATTGTCTTTTTTATTTTGGAAAGTGCAAATTTCATATATAAATTTAATTTTAACGTTCTCGCTCAGTGTTTGCAACGGCTGGGGTGAGCTGTCGTGTGCTCATACTCCGCTGCAAAATGGGGTCGTTATCTCCCTCGCCTTGATGTTGAATAGCCAAAGTTATATCTTTCTTAAATGGGGGAGAAAGGTGGAAATAAAAAGTTGTTTTAGAATATGATTAATTTTGGTTTTATGTTATTAAAATTTTGAAAATGTTAGTTTGATTTTTATTAATTAAATTTATCAAATAAATTTATCGATAAATTGAATTAATTTTATACAAAAAAAAATTATTAATTATTTATAATTATATTAGTAATACATTAAATATTTTAGATACTTAAAAAATATATATAATTCTTCAAACAAAAAATATATAATTAATTTATATGTAGCATATTTTAAACATATATACACATTATATTTGGTGTGTACTCATCCAGATATGCACATAAAATAAAATAGATGGAATTTGAAATTTATTTTAAAAAACCCAACTCAATTTAGTTTGCCATATATATAAAATATTTTTTTAACTGGATTAAAAAAAAATTAGTATTTTGTAAAAAAAAACACTAGATTAATATCTAATATATTATAATTAAATCTATAAACATGCCTTGTCTCTCACAATCTAATTAAAAAAATATTATATAATATTAAAAAGATTAGTGTTTTGTAAAAAAAAAAAAAACAAGATTAATATCAAATATATTATAATTAAAACTATAAACATACCTCGTATCTCATGCATTATATGTTATAAGTAAGTAGCATTGAGCAAAAAGTCCAAAAATCAAAAACCAAACAAATAACCAGACTGAAATTTTTATTTTGGCTTGCTTATTTTAAAATTTTGGTTTGGTCGTGACCTCTGTGTGATAGCGATAACTCGTGTAGCTCGTTCCCTACTAGTAGATCTGTTTAAAAGCCCACTGGCCCGCCCAGTCCGTCCAAGCCCACTCTTCAAAGATTGGGCTTGGACATATATATTTCGTAATAGACCCGATCCAACCCAAGCCCGTTTAGATCCGAATACAAAGTGGGTTAGGCTTGGGATTTATCTCAAAACCCAGGCCCGGCCCAACCCGGTCCAAAATTTTAAAAATAATTTTAATTCAATAAACTTTATATTCCAAAAATAAAAAATTTAAATTTCTTAAAATTACAAATTTCCAAACCATTCAAATACAAAACAAGTTATAAAACTCTCTATATGCAATTAATTTCACATGTATATTTATGTTACTGATTTATTTATTGGTATGAAAGGAGTATTTTTTATATTTAGGATTGGGTTAATTGATTTTTATTGAAATAATCCTCTAAAGTTTAGTTTATTGTATTGTATAATTATAGTATAATTTTTAGTTTAATTTTAATTTTTAAAAAATACAAAGATATTAGTTGGGTCGGGTCGGGTCGGGTTGGGAATTAATTCTCTTAGCCTGACCCAGCCCGGCCCGAGCCTGCTGTAAATATAGTGCGTGCTTGATTGGGCTTGGACAAAGTAATTACATGACAAGCTCGGTTAGGCCCGGCCCAAGCTCAACCCGGTCCAGCCCATGAACAGGTCTACCTGTTAGTTCATGAAATGGATCGAAGCTAGTAAAGTAAATAAAGAGGAGCGAAGCAGCTTAATTAGTAGTAGAATAGTTCCGTGATTTTGTTCAAGTGATTCGGTTTTCAATTTTATTTTATTTGGTATTTAGTTATCGGCACGGTTATTTTGTAAAAAAAATTGGTCTAACCGAAACCGAACCAAAATTATTTATAAATATAAAAAATATAATTTTAATTTTTACTTATATTATGAGCATTTGGGGAAAGAGTATATCATTTATATTTATTTATTTTTTATTTAATTTATGGTAAGATTTGTCTTTTTTTTTTTGTAATTTGGTAAGATTTGTCTTCTTTATTTTGAAAAAACAAATTAAAAAGATAAAAGTCAGACTAAATTCTAATGTTTTTGGAAAGTGCAGATTGAGTCTAATATTTTTGAAAAGTGCAGATTTAACATATTATGTAGAATCGTTTTTAAATATGATTAATTTTGATTTTATGTTTTTAAAATTTTGAAAATGTTAGTTTGATTTTTATTTAATTATCGGATCGGATCTATCAAATAAATCTATCGATAAATTGAACCAGTTTCGTACAAAAAAAAGATTATTAATTATTTATAATTATATTAGTAATACATTAAATATTTTAGATATTTAATAAAAAATGTGATTAATTTATATATAGCACATTTTATATATATATTATGTTTAGTGTGGACTCATCCAAACATGCACATAAAATAGATTGAATTTGAAATTTATTTTAAAAAACCAATTCAACCTCGCATATATATAACTAGATTAAAAAAAATTAGTGTTTTGTCAAAAAAAAATCTAGTTTAATATGTTAAAAAAAACTTTAAACACACCTTGTATCGTACAATGTACATGCATAAGATGTTATGAGTATGGTTCTCAAAAATGGACCGATCGATTGGACTAGTTCAATCGCCAAATTTCTGGTCCGGTTATACTACTTTAGGATCAATATTAATGATCTCATTTGAACTGATGAACCGAAATTAAATTTATTTCATCCGGATTTTTATTAGAAAAATTATTTTATTTTAACAAAAAATTAATTTTTGAAAAATGCCTATTTAGTACTAAGGTTTTAAACTTATTACAAACCCACCTCTTTACCTTTTGATAACGTGATACCAAATACTTTCTGATAATGAGCCTTAAGTTACCTGAGAAGAAAGAAAACAGTCAGACAGGGGGCCGGAGACCGGCGAACCCTCTCTAATGCCTAAGTTAGTATGAGAAATAGGATTAATTACAAATTTGGACCTATTTGAATCTTTATTTATATATTAGAACTAGTTACTTCACTTATTACCAATCTAGACCCTTTCAATTGATTTGGACCAAAATACCCTCACTTTCTTCATAACTATAACATCATCATCTCCACCCTAGTCGCATTCGTCATTAACTTGGCTAAGACCTCCTTTATCCTTCTCCATACTCCGGTCACCGAGAAATGCAGGGATCTAAAAGAAAGTAAAACATTAACGTTAGATCTGGGTGTAAATACGGGGATCTAAGCAAAAGAGGAAAATCAGAGAGAATATCTGAGGAAGAAGAAGAAGAGAACGCTCACCAAAGGGTCTCCGCCATTCAAAAATCCTCCACCGTTGAGGCAATTGTCACCATCGATCGAAGAAGGCCAACACCGGAGAAGGGAAGTGCCACTGTCGGTGAAGAGTCGGCAGCCATGGGAGAAAATGGAAGTTGTTATAGAAGGTGAGGCTTCGGTTTGTCTTTGAGATAGGAAGAGAGTATGGCAGCCATGGATAGGTAAGGAACTTTAGGTCTTTTCAAAGGTTGAAAAAGATTCAGGAAGATGGTGGCTGCGTAAAGATTTTTGATGTCTTTATCAATGATTTAATTGCTGAGTATCTCAAGTTGCCGCTTCTCTTCTCGTTTTTTTTTTTTTGTTCTTTTCTGCTGCCTTTTGATCATGTTGCATATATAATTCGCGTTGTCGCGTTGCCATATAACGCGACATAATATATAAACTATTCTTTGTCGCGTTGTCGTGTTTTCATAACGCGATAGATAACACAAGCTAAACTATGCCGCGTTAAAGGTGAGGCTATTTTTGTCCAAATAAGGTTAAAGTGTCTGGATTGGTAAGAAGTTGGAGAAATAGACTTAGTATTTAAACGGGCTTTCAAATTGGCCCAAATTTATAATTTTTCCATGAGAAATACGTAACTTAATAGATATTTAGTGAAAGTAGTTAGTGTAGAATTGTGTACCTGATTCCTGATTTCTGTGCTATTTATAGACATTTATTTACACTAGTGTTTGTGCCATTGCACACGTGTCAGCTTGTCATTGGTTCGAAATCTATATTTCCGTAATGAAGTGATTTGAGCGTGCTTTTTGGAATCCGAAGCTCATTCCCTACATTAATTCCAAAAAGACCATTCCTAGCTGGATGGACTGACCAGATATATGAAATAATAGGTATGGACTTATTTGCTTAAGCTCATTACATTATTTCGTACCATATCACCTTTAAACTATCGATGTGAGATATCCACAAACTCGGGTAATTAGTATCGGCGGTCACTAAAGTTTGTAGAATATCTTCAAGAGGTTGTAAAAATTCAATTTGTCTTAATAAAATTAAATTGTCTTAATAAAATTATTTAAGTTTGTTTTGTCCTAATAAAATCGCTTTGAATGTCTTTTAGTCTTTTTTTTTTATCGAAAGTGATAACATGACGTCTAAACGTCACGTCAGCGATACCTGACAAATTAAAAAAATGTAATTACATATTTTAATTGATATTCGATATAACACGTTGGTTAATTTGTGGTTAAAATTTTAAATGACAATCCTTGTTTGCTTTAGTTAATTTTATTGAAACAAATTAAATTTTTTTTTTAATCTTTTAAATACATTATCCAAACTTTTGTGGCTACCGGTGCTAATTACCCCGATAAACTCTAAGCGAAAGATATTCAATTTCCACCAGCTGTTAAGCACACCCATTAGCACTGCTTGGATTGAGCTTTCTCACTCTTCCAATGCTTCTTCCTTAGCCCATAACACACGTAGCACTCAAGCTAGGAATTTTTTTATGGTAACAAACTCCTTTATTTTACATACACATTGATTATTTATATTATATCCACAAACTTATACGAATAGCAATTTTTTATTTCTGATTCTGCATTAATTATATATCTATTGTTTCTATAAAAAATCATATTTTTGATAATTTAATAATAGACTCGGAGATTAATACTTTTAAATTTGGTGAAATATTTGATTTTTTTGTTCAAGTAGCACAAAATAAAATATATATTTTATTTTATCTTTTGAATTTTTTTCACATCTAATCATATGTTTGTGATCTATTACTAACTAGCGATAAAATGACGATTATATGAAGTGTAGACGACAAGATTAATGATCGAAAAGACAATTTGATGAATTATTTATCAAATCGATCCAACTTATCAACGTTAGGGGTAAAATTGCTCTTGGTTGCTAACGCTAGTAGACCTGTATCTGGGCTTGGACCAGGCCTAACCGGGCTTGTCACATAATTACTTTGTCTAAGCTCACACTATATTTACATCGGGCTCGGACCGAGTTGGGCCAAGCTAAAATAACTAATTCTCAAGCCCAACCCGGCACGGCCCAACTAATATCATTGTATTTTTTAAAAATTAAAATTAAACTAAAAAATTATACTATAAATAATAAAATACAATAAACTAAATTTTAGAGGATTATTTCAATAAAAATCAATTAACTCAATCCTAAATAAAAAAAAATATTTTTTTTGATAGTAATAAATAAAATAGTAACAAAAATATGTACATGTTCACTAATTTTAAAAAATATATGGTTTGGAAATCTTTATGTTGAAGAATTTTAAAATTTTTATTTTTGGAATATAAAGTTTATTAAACAATAAAAGTTATTAAATTACAATTTCGGGCTGGGCTGGGCCTGGGTTTTGAGGCAAATCTCAAGCCCAACCTACCCTATATGCGGGCCTAAACGGGCTTGGGCTGGACTAGGCCTATTACGAAACATATACGTCCAAGTCCAGTCTTTGAAGGGCGGGCTTGGACGGGCTGGGCGGACCAGTGGGCTTTTGAACAGATATAAACGCTAAGGATAAAATTGCACCATTTTAGACGTTAAGAATAAATTTGCACATAGTTGTAAATGTTAGCAATATTTGTTATACTTTTTTTTCAATAAAAAATTATGATTAAATAATAAAGTTGTATAATTAAAACAAACTATATATGAAATAATGATATATGGGATCACGCTGGAAACTTTTGGAATTGCTTAATATTGGATCATTTTTGTAACAAAAATATTTTGTAACAAAAGTAGTCAAACGTAATGTAGATAAGGAAAAAAATAGAATATTATATTTTGGAATTATGTGTTAATTTTTGGCAACTTTTGCTGTCATTAAAGATGCTCTTAACTGCTTTGCAGGAAATTTAAGGTTTTTTTTGGATCAACTGGACCTAATTAATTATCTTTCTGTAATAGGAATGAGCAAAGCAAGAGTCTATTAGGAATTAAAATTAGATTTAGTCCTAATAAGTGGCATATAAATAAAATATTATGTCACATCTAAATCTTAATCTAAGATAATTAGTATTAGATAAAATTTTGTCTCCTTCTCCTCAAGAGTCGCATCCCCCTCCCCTCTCTCGATATGTGGTCTCAATTCGTAGATCAATCACAACTCCTCCTAGACTTGCTTAGTGTAGATGTTGTGGGATCAGTAATGCATGATCTAGTTTGTATCCTTCCGCTGCTATTCAACAGTTTTGCTCTACAATAGGTAACCCATTGCACCGTTATATTCGGGTTCTTGGCTCGCATCTTTTCCCATAAAGTAACCAATTAAACCGCTACAATAGGTAACCTAGCTATGATCTAGTTCGTATCCTTCAGCTTTTGATTTCACTCCTCAAGAGTTTCCTTCACTTTATGATGCATCCGCAGATACTCATTCGTTAGTTGGTGGGCGGTCATATTGCCTTTATCCCCTTTTGGAAGGTGTGATATATCCAGAGTGTGATTGAAGATCTTTGTATATACCATTTCAAATGGTGACTTCCTAGTTCCCGAATGTATAGACCCGTTATAAGCGAAATATGCCTGAGACAAACCAAGTCTCACATCTTGGGCTTGTCCTTACACTTGCTTCTTAGTAAGTTCCCTAGGGTCCGATTAACAACTTATATCTGACCATTAGTTTGCGGATGTGCAGTTGTATTGAACTTTAAGGTCGTATCAAAGAGATCCCATAACGTCCGCCAAAAGTGGCTTAGAAATTTTGTATCTCGATCTGAGATAATACTTTTTGGTACCCCGTGTAATCTTACGACCTCTTTGAAAAACAGTTTGGTGATCGCTGAGGCATCACTTATCTTTCGACATGGGATAAAATGGGCCATTTAAGAGAACCTGTCAACCACAATGAAAATGGAGTCCACGCCCCTCTGGGTTCTAGGCAAATCGAGGATGAAATCCATGGATAAGTCTTCCCATACAATCTCGGGCACCGGTAGTGGCAAATGTAGGCCGACGTTTGTCACATGTCCCTTGGAGGTTTGACAAATGTAATATTTCTCCACTAAATGGGCGATATTCATTCTTATCTTAGGCCATAAATATCGGGAGCTCACTGTTTCGTACGGGTTGTCTCTCCCCAAGTGCCCTCATAGACTTCCTCCATGTAAATCTCGAATGACTTTCTCCCGGATGGACGTGCATGGTAAACAAAGTTGGTTACCTCTCATAAGATATTCATCCAATAGATGATATGCCCCATCCCCATCTTGGTTCCTGCATCTCTCCCAAATGCCTCCAAAGTCAGGATCCGCCTTATAATCTCATCGGATGTGCTCAGAACAATCTACCTCCAGATTCACTGTCTTCAAAAGGGCTACCCTTCGACTTAGGGCATCTGCCACATTGTTATGTGTTCCAGCCTTGTGGATAAGTTTGTAGGGGAACTTATCTATAAAAGGAGTAAGGGGTTTGACACTCGATAGCTACTTAAAATCCTTTGCTGAAACATACCCCTATAATCGGTGCATCAACATAGTTCGATAACTTTGCAGATTGACTTAGATTCACTAATATTCTTTGATGTCGTTTTCACTACTTTTCTTTCAGCCTACATAGTGATCAACCACTAACTCATCTCAACTTCCATCTCCCCCTTCTTGACAACCAACTAGGCTTTCTCACTAGATAACTTGGCATATTCTTTGGAAGCCTCGACATCTTAGCTCTTGAGTGCCTTTTTAGCCTCTTTGAGCTCTTTGTTTTTAATGGCCATCTCGCTACACAACTTATTTAGCTCTTTTTGAAGAAGGGTTTCTTTCCCCTTTAGAGTAGCCACTCTAGTTCAAGTTAGGCCTTCTCTACCTGCAAATTCCGACTCTTTAGAGACTCATACATAAAATTATTTTCATCAAAAGCTTCCATAAGTTTTTCTCAACTACATCATCTCCCTCAGATTGTTATCGACTTTTTTTAGCATTTTCTTTCCTTTCCTTGGACACCTCTTGATGTTGAGCGATTTCCGTAAGTGCACGGTTTCGCTTGTAGTAATAAAAAGATATCGATCCCACAGGGAGCGTTTTTTCACAAAAACTTATTTTGATATGGTTTAAATATGTCTTTAGGTTTATTTAATAGATAGTCGTTAATTGAATTGGATTTGAGATTGAATTAATAAGAATCATATTAGAATTACATGTTAGAATGTTAGAAATCAATTCTGTCTTGAGATTAGATTACAAGACAAAAACATTTAGCGTTTAAAAATAAGAGAAGAGTTGAACTCGTTTGCATTAAGCAAAGATACCAACTTTAAACTTTGTAAAAATTATTAGTGTGTAATAAATGAAAACTCTTTCAATTAGAAGGCTTTGAACTGTAGAGAATCCCCCTGATGTTGAGTAGATTTCTACCTTAACCAAGTTTATACTTATTTCCGATAAGCCGATCCAACGATCATATCGTCCATAAATACGAACTTGTTCAAGTGTTCAACAAAGTTTCCTTGTAAAGATGAGGATTAAATTCGTTTTAATGAAAACACCAGAATCTTACTTCGGATTAATTACCAAAGTAACTATATAAAAATATATTGAATTGCATTAATTTTTATTAGATGAATTGTGAATTGATTCAAGTTTATAGAGAACATTAAACATGAAAGCATTCGAAATGACATTCGAGTTCCGGGTCGTCAATCCTTTCCTCAAACCTCGTTAGTGTTTGTCAGGCTCCAGGGTCGCATCCGCTGCTTGATCTTCTCGCTGAATCTTCGGAATAGAGATGATGTTTCTTCTACCGAAATGTAAACTAGTCTTCGAACAGATCTTAATCTAAATATAATTGCTACTGTGTTTGTCAGTAATCTAAGAACAATTAGTATACATCAGATTGCTTTTACAAAATTGAAATCTAAACTCTGAATCGTTTTGACTCAGAATTTCTGCACTTAATCTTAATTAATCTAACTCTCTTTAACTCTGAAATCAACTCTTTGTTTATAGATGTTGAAGAGTCGTGTTGAAGGTTCGTGTCCGATGCGAAGAGACGTTTCTATCCACCCGAACAGACGTGATTCTTTGAAATAAAACATGTGAAATTGATGCTGAAAAACTTACTGATCCTACCGAGATCATAGAATCCCTGCCGAGATTAGGGAGCAGTTTTCAGTCTTCAGAACGAAAGGGCGAATTGCCTCAAAACAGCGTGTCGCGATCGAGATTAGGGAATCTCGATCGCGACACGGGATCTTCTTCCCGAGTCCGTCATTTCTCGTCCTCCTTGTATCGGTGCGCTAAATTTCCTCGTCTTTTGGTTCGTAATTTAGGGTTTTTCCTTCATTTTTGACCTATTTTCGTTCCTATTTGGATTTTACCAAATATTTAAGTACCTTGCATGAAAGAAACATATTCGGACGTAAAATTACTCTAAATAGATATAAACAGCATGATTTCATAGCAAAACTAATGTAAATATTAATGATATTTTGGGTATATTTTGGGCTTAACACTTGACATGTCTTCTATTTGGTCATCTACCAAGCTTCTATTGGCTCTCTCGTTTGACATCCCTCTGTTTGACTTGTTGAATAGATATCACATACGTATCTATAAAAGCCTCGAAGAAAACACACATATTCCTTTAACACTTTAGCCAATCTTTCCGATAGATGCAACACAAAAAGGTTAACACAAATATAACATACCTTCTATTGCTCCTAATAAGGGGAATTAGTTCTAAAGGGTGTGAATAGAACTATTGAGTAATTTACGCCTTTAAAAACTTTTCTTAATCAAGTCAACAAACACACAGCGGATGATCTCAGTATTAGAGGCAATTTTAGTCTACTGAGATTTTCAGTAATTCAGCCTACTAAGATTGCTTCAGCTTCTCATAATTCCCAACTCAGATGGTGACTCTTTTATCAGAGGTTTTGAAGATATGAATGTATGCACGGTTTAACGAGTGCTCGGAGTATGAATGTGTGAGATAAAGTTCAGAGCATAAAATAATTCAGTAGAAGTAAAGGCAAAAGCAGGGAAAGAAATACTCAGCAGATTTATACTAGTTTGGCCTCTTGCCTATATCCAGTCCTCAGAATACCTTCTTATGAGCTTTAATCCAATATCGATCTCTTTCAAAGGTAGAGAACAAACCTTTATAGAATAGTCTAAGTTTGAATAAAGTACCTTCACTCAACACTTAATTAAAACACTGCTTATAACCAAAGCAACAAATTACTACTGATTTAAAATTGAACGATTATAATTTATTTAGATAAGAAATATGTTTGAACTAATCTCTCTCTAATCAATTACACATATATGAACTTGATTTGTATTTTGCACTTTACTCTGTTTTTAGCTTTTTACAATATATCTCATATATGCTTGAATTGCTCGCTTCATTTTTTTAATTGTTCTTGAGCTTTACTTATATAGGCAGAGATTAAAACTAGTTGTTTGAATCTAGAAGGAGACAGTTAAGAAGAAATGTACTCTGTCTTCTCTGGGATTTCTAGTTCCTTTGTTGAATTTTCCAAATGCGGAAACTAGCCATTTCAGACTCAGAAGACCGTTGAATGTTGACAAGCTTCATCCACTAATCTTCTCTAGTTTCTGATCTTATATACTGTAGGCTAGTCCGTTTCCATTTTTTGTGTATGTGAGAGAGATGGGTTGTTTTTACGGAGATGAATATCTTCTGCATTTTATCCATAATGGGTAAGCTGTTGGGGAAGATGATGTAATTGTCTTCTTATGAGTTTGGACTTGGGCTTCTAGTTGTGGGCTTGCTTCTGGCTGGACCTTTATTTTGCTAAAGGCTTTTTTGCTTTCTTTTATATAGAAGTAGCCTAATATGCCTTATACAATTTTTAATACTTAAACAAAATTGTTAGATAACAAAGACATATTTAATTCTGAATTTTAATTACTTGAGAGATCTAATTCCTTAATTGTAATTTTTGTCATACTCAAAACTTCACCAAAATTGGGTTTCAACGCCTTCTTAATGCTCTAAAGGGAGAAATCGTAGGTGATGATACAATTACGATTAGAGATCCTTCGATAGTGCGAGGACAACATAAACATCTTTGCCATATAATATATTTTCCAAGTCAGGCACATCCTAATGCACCCATTCTTGGTACGACCCTATTGTGATATTTAGACATTTCATGGTATCAAGAGAAAAACAAGGTTCCCTAGCACAAATTCCCTCCATTTTTGGACCCTCATTGTAGAGTCAAGGCTGCTAGATTCACCGGAACTTGACTCATGGCTCGACTCACTATCAACATCCATAATATCATTCCCCTTCATAGTTAACAAACTACAAGATCCTTATGGCCTGGTTGAAGAGGAGTGCGAGATTTCAGTCGAAGAGATCCTAATGCTCAGGATCCAATAGCGGTTCCCATAAAGCGGAAGGTGGTCCCTTCAAACTATTTCCCCTGCTCGGATCCTAATATTCACCCTAGATCCTTAAGAACATCTCCTTCGTCCTCGACACCCTCTCTAGCCTCCTCAACTTCATCATTTGACCACTTAGATATCTTTTGGACTTTATCAACAACCATCTTCGTGTTTTCGCTTATTTTCCTTACTTTTCTTCTTCTTAGACCCTGTTTGTTAAAAAGCTTTTTGGGGTAAAATTAGAGGTTTGAGCCACTTTAGAGATTTTAACTAGTCAATCCTTTAATGTTGGTGTTTGGTGAATAGAGGTTAAAAAGAGCTTATTGGGTTCAAAAAGCTAATTTTGAAAAAGCTCATTTTAGGAGCTTTTTCAATCAGCTTATTGCTCCATTTCTTTTGAAAGGACATTTTTACCCCTAATTATTACCCTTTAACCCCAAATAAATGTTTTATCATGTCTTTATTTGTCATTTACCTAAACAGCTATTAATAATCAGTTAAGTTTTACCAAACAAGTTTACACAATCAGCTAGTCAAACTAGCTAACCAAAAAGGTAATCAGCTATCAGCTATTTGCCAAACAGGGCCCTGGAATGAACATTAGAAAACTCCACACCTCCCTGTAATCTAGGCATCTCGACGGCCTCCTCCGACACCTTTATAGTCAAAGGGAAATATTATAGACCAATCAAACTAGACCTGGCAATTATCGTGTTCGAGTCATGTTCGTGTCGTGTCATTTCGGGTTCGTGTCAAAAAGAGTAAACCCAAACCCAACCCAAAAACTTTCGTGTCAAAGTCGTGTTAATTAACCTGTTCGGGTTAGTGTCGATTTCGTGTCGTGTTTTCGGGTTACATGTAATTTTGTTATGCATATATATTAATAATAACTCTTAAAAATATAAGAAGATATGGTATTGTTTTAAATATTTTATATTATTTTTAGATTAGTATGTTAACAATAATTATCGAAAAGTTCGATAATATCATGTTAGAGGGTCATGTAATGTGTTTATAACAATTTAGGAAATTCAAATCAATATTTCCAATTAATAATTATAATTTTATTATCTTTATTAATAAAGTGACACAAAACATGAGAGAATATAACAATAATTTTCAATATCCATGTCATTTCGTGTCATTTTCGGGTTCACATATCAACACTAACCCAACCCAAAAATTAGCGTGTCAGTTTCGTGTCAACCCAAAAATGACCTATTACCTATTAAGTTCAACACTAACACTAAAAATCCATATCGTGTTCGTGTTGTGTAATCGGGTCGTGTGTCATTTTGCCACCTCTAAATCAAACCATGCAAACTCTCTATAAGCACTAAGAAACCCCCTCAAAAGCAAAAAAGCAAGTTAGTTTGTTGTATGTCAAGGACTATCCTTGATTAGCACCTTGGTAGGATGGGAAAGGCTCAGCAACATCTCAGCCCCTTCTCCCTCGAGAGCCAACAATGAATATGCCCGCTCAAAGCTTATGGTCTGACTAGGTCATGTCGACCTCCATCAAATCAAAATCTAGGCATCGATCCCCTTTATATTACTCACTCATCACACCTATAAAAATGGGTAAAGTAAACATAAATGGCATCAGAAGCGTAAAAAATGAGAAGGAAGAAAAAAAACTCATTCCACTGCTTAGGAGTATATCTTTTAATCTCGACTCTAATTTTCTTGAGAAACCTGATTTTATCAAGAGGAAAACCACCATTCAAGTGAGGAATCATAGGGAACCTCCATCCCTTCCAAATCCAATGGCACTCATTCAAGATTTCCTCTAGCATTGCACCAACAAGTTGGGTCGGAGGATGAGTTTGCCTTATAGTTCATATTAGTCACTGCCATATATCTTGCTTGACATCAAGTGTTGCCCTACTAGGCATATGTGTACCACTCTTTTTTAGGAAAGGTTCCAACTAGTAGGAAAGAGGAAATAAGTCATTTTTTCCTCATAATAAAGAATGTGTTCTATCATTCAAGGATTTTATTTGTGTCGTTGGAGATATGAGGGCAACTTTGTGTTTTCTAACTAACATGACACGGTCTCACATCTTGAGTATTAAAAAGCTGCCTTAATAGAGTCACAATAAACCTATGGCCTCGTCGATGACAAAATTGGTATATGGCCACCGATTAGGACCAAGCGATGAGAGTAATTTGGCTCATAGCTAGATTCAAACCCGATAACACTTCTTGAGAAAAAAATTAAGGAGAACTTAGAAGCCATTGTTTAAATGAGCTCCATATAGTATGAAGGAATTATCGTCTATCTTGCTATTATATCGAACCTCAAGCCCTATAGTCTCTAGTGTGTAGGCTCCCCCAACGCAATATATAATGTCATCCAATGCCATATCATTGGGAGTAATTATACTTGCAACCTTGCCGACAAGGTAATAGTTCTTGGGTAGGGCATTCACAATGGTTGAATTTGGTCAACGGTTTCCCTCATGCCATAATCTAGTCTTCGCCTCTTGGTACAACTCAGGAAGACCTTTATCAACCTCTTTGAACTTATAATAGCAAAAAAATCTTTGGCACATTGCGCCATAGTAGGGAAGAAAATCGTACGTGTCAAAACCGTAAGCCTTTTCTGGCTACTCAATAAGTATACCATTACCCCCTTCACTAGAATCGCTCGTCTAAGAAATCTCTAGTGAAGAGGAAAATGGGCATTTAACAAGCGACGGACTTAGGAAAACAAATTTCTGGGTTTTTTAAATGGAAAAAAATGTACGGTAGTTCACACAAAGCAATATAGAAATAAAAAAGGAAGATATATAGAGAATAGCTTGTAAGAAGGCTAACCTTAATACAAAAGAAACTCTTTCGTTATTGAATGGAGCACTCCCGCGTCTTTTCCACTTTATATCCAAGTTCCATCGAAGATGAAGAGTTCATCTGACTTAACTTGAGTCTATATAAATTTTCACTGCCAAGTAATTATTTGTCCTACACTATTCGAAATGAAGGCCGTCTGGACCGCCTAGGCCCCGTCTAGGCGCTCGAAATCGAGAATCCGTCCCAATTTTCTACAATTAGTCCCTCTAGGCGTTTTATTGACTCCTAGGCGATTTCCAGCCGCTTGGGCTCCACCTAGGCCGCCTCGGCACCACCTAAACGATAATGAACAAAAGCATTTTTTATTGTGAATTTATTTTTTTTCTTTATTATAATTGACTTTTAAGTTGTTTCAATGAGATTGTTGTTGAAATGTTGATATTTACACAATTTTAAAGATATATGTTACAAATATACGTGTTTTTCTATATTAAATAATTTTATATTATTATTTTTAGATAGTATAATACATATTTTAATTGAATTATACAATAATTTGCTAATTAATAAATAAAAAATACAAATCCGATTAATCGTCAATTAATCTCCGACTAATCCCCGATTAATCATTGATGGCCTTGTCCGCCCGACTAGCGCCTAGAGTTTTTCAGAACCTTGGTCCTAATCAATGATGACCACCAACACCCTAATGAATGACAATAAATTTTCAAGATATCTGTAAAAGAGGACGTCATTAACTTTCTCTCAAATCAAATGTTTAGATAGCCCACCAAAAAACAAGCCCAAAGGCATCAAAGCTCCCTACTGCCAAATTTAAGAGCCGAGCAGTATTTTTATATCTTTCCAACCTATAAAAATGATAACTCACACTCTCTTCCATCATGATTATATAGTCTTTCATTTTTTATACATATAAATCGACTAATTTTGGTATCAGAGTTTACCTCGAGACCCATCCATATGTAAGTTAATTATTTCAGACGAAATCAAACATCAAGGAATTAGACCTAACCCAACAGATAATAATAATAACAATATCTAATAAATAATAATAATAATAATAACAACAAAATTTATTTAGTTTAAAAAGTAGATTTTACATATATATATATATAGATATATTATGACCTAATACATAAATAACCCCCTGAACTTGTTTAAATGTTGCAACTGTCCCCTCCAACTTTCAATTGTAACAACTTACTCCTCAAACTTGTCCAATTATAACAACTTACCCCTTAAACTTGTCCAATTATAAAACACAACCCCAAATTGCTAACATGGACTGCAATTAAAGAAACACGTGAAATACAATATCTGCAACGTTCGTGGAGTATGATAATCAGATCTTTGGCGTGATACGAATCCGGGGAAACTTTTTTACGGTTGCTTCAAATATGGGGTAAAAAAATTCTCAATTTGGGGTTATGTTTTATAATTGGACAAGTTTAAGGGGTAAGTTGTTACAATTGAAAGTTGAGGGGGGCAGTTACAACATTTAGACAAGTTCGGGGAGTTATTTGTGTATTAGGCCATATATTATTAACTTATATACTAAATTTATTAATTTAACATCTTAAAATATGATGAATTGGTATTAAAGAAATATTATTATTAATATAATTTTTATTAATATTATTAATATTTTACTATGGTGTATGATTAAATTTGAATAATGGCTTAATATCATTTGCTCCTTGAACTTGTCCAAAATGGTTGGTTGGCCCCCTGAACTTTCAAAGTGTCTCGATAGCCCTCTGAACTTGCATAAAATATTCAGTTAGCCCCTTGAACTTACGTAAAATGTAATCAATTAATCATTCGGTTGTAAAAAAGTAAGTCAAATGCGGAAGATATGTTACACGTGTCTTAGAATGTTATTACATATTTCACAAAATAGATTAAAACATGTTAAAAATGAATTTCTTACTTATTCAACTATAAAACATTCTCTTCTCTAATATTATAATCGTATATCCTGATCTTGGTCGTTTTACTTTTTTAAGATGCGTGCAACATATCTTCCACATTTAACTTACTTTTTTACAACCGAGTGATTAATTGATTATATTTTATGCAAGTTCAGGGGGTTAACTGAATATTATATACAAGTTCAGGGGGTTATCAAGACACTTTGAAAGTTCAGGGGGCCAATTAACCATTTTGGACAAGTTCAGGGGGCAAATGATGTATTAAGCCTTGAATAAAAGTATTATTTTCACATGATTTTTTTAATATTGGTTGAACTCCAAACCTTTAACTCTTTCCTTTTTTTTAGTTATTTGACTGGTCCAATTTTAGCAATTATATATCTTAAACTCCACTTTAGTCACCATCAGTGCTAAAATTCATCTACTTTAATGATTGTGGATGCTTTTTACTCGTTAATTTTGTAACTTTAATCTTAAAAAAATAAGTTTAAAACACTGTTTTGCTTTTCACCTATATTCAAAATGCTAAGTTTTAACTCTGAACCTATTATTTTTATAACATTTGCACTGTTCTGTTCAAAATAGGCTTAATACTTCTCCAGCCCCCTTAACTTGTCCAAATGTC
This sequence comes from Euphorbia lathyris, assembly GCF_963576675.1. Taxonomy (NCBI): domain Eukaryota; kingdom Viridiplantae; phylum Streptophyta; class Magnoliopsida; order Malpighiales; family Euphorbiaceae; genus Euphorbia; species Euphorbia lathyris. The sequence goes on from NC_088913.1 coordinate 21,731,734, forward strand.
ATTTTACCCCTTCTCAACTCATCGAATATCCTATTTACCCCCTTAACTCCATAAAAGTAGTATTTCTCACCACTTATGATCATATTTACCTTCTTAACTCTATAAAAATGGTATTTCTTATCCATTTATAATAGTCAAAAAAGTTGAAAAGAGAAAGAACGAATAAAAAATACAAATAACAAGAACATTAATATAAACAAGTTAATGTACTAAAATAGGCCTATGATTTTTGGGGAAGTATCAATTTAGGTTCCACTTACAAAATAGCATAAATATAGGTTTAACGTTTAAAAAAAGTTATCAATTTAGGCTTCGATAACGAATTGTAAGGGGGTGAAAAATACCACTTTTATGGAGTTAAGGGGGTAAATAGAACATTCTATGAGTTGGAGGGATAAATGGACAAGTTGAGGGGGTGAGAAATACCACTTTTATGGAGTTAAGGGGGTAAATAGGACATTCGATGAGTTGAGAGGGTAAAGTGACCAATTTGGACAAGTTAAGGGGGCTGGAGAAGCATTAGGCCGTTCAAAATACTTGTTTTTACCCATGATTTATTATTTGTTAATATTTATCATCATCCAATGAGTATGATTTTACCAATTTTGATGAGAAAATGTTACCCAAAAAAAATTAACGGATAAAGATCAACATTTTAGATACTTTAGGTAGACCCGGTAATAGGTCGGGTTGGGCCGGACCAGATGGCCGGTTTCAACTTTCGACATATTGATACATCAAAGAGTGAATTCCGGCTTCCTGCTATCGGGTGAGCGCTCAGTCCAGTTTTGGTTTCTCTAGGGATGATGCAGTGGAACTTACTTTAGGAATTATTTGTTATTAAGTTGTGGCAGAATCAATTGTTCTGCAAAACGCACCGAGTCTAAGCCCATGAACTTCAGCTGAAAACTTTTGGTAGATGAAGAAAATAAAATGATTGAAAATGGAAAGTATTCTACTATTGTGAGATTTAGAAAGCAGAATATTTTGTATCATTGATATATTAAGTAATTCTACATTCTTTGGATACTAATTGCAGTACATTAAAGAACGAACGAATTAAAGAACGAAAGAATAAAAACGAATAAATTCTCAGATTTTTGTAATTTTCAATTAATCTAGTCTCCTCTCTGATTACTATACAACTTTATACACCACTTCAATTTTGTCCTGATCATCATTTGACAAACTTAGCTCAGTCTAAACTGCAAAACTGGGCACAGCTTATTTGTACGAAATTCAACTGTGATTCCAGACTTGCTTGTTGGGAAGAACATCTGTACAGCTCCTTCTGCCTTCATTATTGGAAGAATAATACTTGTTGCAGCCTAGAAAGAACAATGGAAAACAAATAAATATCGGATTATTTTGTGCACAATATATCCATAGCTCCCAAACAAACTTGTCCATAAAAGCAAGCCGAACGATTGAAGTTGCTAAAAGTAATATAATTAACCTCTTCTTTAAGCAGAGTAAAAGTTGGTAGAGTAATATGATTAACCTCTTTAAATTCTATATGGCTTAAAAAGTATATCATTTTAACCAAGTTCTCGGACTTGACGCTATATGTGACTTCTAAACAAGTTTAAGAAGCCAACATGTTACTTCAAAAAATAACAAAATTTGTTGGGCCTAAACCTCAGAAGGTAACCTCCAAACTATGAAAACAAACTAATTAGTATTGAAGTTGCTTAAAGTGACATTATTAACTCCTTAAATCAGGATGTTAATAGGTGATTGTAAGGAAGTTTGGAAGACCAACAGATGATTTTAAACAAGTTTAAAGAGTTAACCCGTCATTTTCAAAGTTCAAAGCATTAATCGAATTATACCAAGAAGAAGTAACAAAGTTATTAAGGTCATCATCAAAGAAGCATACCAAGATCAATCTAGCTCCAGCACAAATGCTTTTAGGTGAAGGAAATGGAAGTATTAATCGGCCAACTCCATAGATAGCTACAGCAAAGAAATGCATCACTAGATTCAAAGGACAAGGATTTAGTCCTGAGAGCAGAGAAATTGGTCCTTCTGAAAATACACCACCAAGACTTAAATAGTCAAAACATGCTTCACGCATGTCATTTCTTGCTGAATCACTTGATGCTGAAAAAACCTTGTACAGAGCACCTGCTAATGTATTTATGGTAGATGCCATTGGCTGCACAAATACAACAAATTAAAGCACTCAAGGTTACTTCATTCATAATTAATCCTAGTGCTAATGCTAAGCTATATCAAATGTTATTTTGAGTATGAAAATGTTACCTTTCGAAGAGTGTAAAAGGATTCAAGATTCTTGCTAAGAGCATATGCATCACTGATATTACGAAAAGGCTTAAGAAGGTCCCGTAATAGAACAATATCAGAAAGTGCAACAGTCATCCCTCCTCCTGTTAATGGATGCCTCATGTTGAATGCATCTCCTAACAACAACGCACCCGGTGTTGGACAAGGAGAAGCTGGCATGCTTCTATTCAGCATTGTTCTTATGTTTCCTTTCTCAATTGAAGCAATGAAAGCATCGCGTAACTCAGAGGGAATCTAGAAGATGCAAGGTAGTAATTAGCTTGATGATTATTAGATTATGCCAGAGCAATATATCAGTATTTATTAATTTCTAAAGGTACCTGTTGAGCCACCTCGCTTTTCAAATATTGAGCCAATTGGCCATTGGAAATGGATGGTACTTTTTTCCCCGGAATGTCAACCAAGCAACGGACCTCTGTGCTACTAATAGGATAAAACAAGATGGGTGATGGATCAGCCAAAACAACATGCCCGTGATTGGCAAAAGGAAGGTCGCAATTCTCTAGCACCAATGCAACAAAACAAGAGGGGATATCAACCTGTACAGTTGGTCATCAGATAAAAATCGTGTCAACCTCAACAGGAAATGAAAAATTGGATATTAATTGAATCATTTATGGGTAAATAACTAAGCTAGAGTAGTGTTTTTTTATTTTACAGTCTCATTCATCACTTAAAGATATTGTATTATTACCTTCGGGTTGCAGAGAGAACGTCGCAAGTTTGAAAAACAACCATCACATACAATAGTAAGAGGAGCATATGCTGTCAATTCTTGACCATTTCTAGTTCTGTAGTTCACTCCTTTCACTGTTCCTTTTTTCTCAATTAGTGATGTCACAGTTCCTTGTTCCAATCTTACACTGCATAGAAGATGAAGATAGAAGATGAATAATCATTTTATTAAAAAGCAACAGCAAACCAGTTAATATACAAGATTTAGGCATTGCAAAGATAACTTGGGAAGAGATGCAGCCTTTTCACGCATCCTTTGAATGAAACGCCCGTTGTGAAAGCTTCTTCCAGCGACATTAGACTGAAAGCCTTTCAAAGGATATGATAGTTTGGTACTTCTCCCATCTTTCATAATTGCATATCCAAATACTTTTTGAGCATCAATCTCTTCCACACAATCTATATCAATAAATATATATATTCTCATGTCAGAACATAATCATTTTTCAATTGAAGTAGATGAATGATTTCAGTTGTTAAGGATTGATACCTTCGAGACCGAGCTCAGTGAGTTTGAGATAGCCACCAGGCTGTAAGAGTTCACCGACAATTCGATCAGGCTCATTCAAATCTCTTTCTATTACTTGAACATGGCGTCCATCCTGCAATACATAATCAGGTCATTTAATAATCATGCTAATAAATGAAACAATAATACAGTGATCATAGCAAGTTCACCTTGCCAAGAGTATAAGCAAGAGCGGAACCAGCAACACCAGCCCCAACTATGATTATATCAGGAGTTGAAGCTATTTCTTCTGTAGAGCTCTTAAGAATAGTTTCATTTTTTAATTTCTTTGCAGAAGCTCTGCTGTTCTTCTTTCTTTTCAAAGTATACAAGAAAATCAATGCAAAAAATGAAGCTATAATAAGCATATAATCCATCTCCACAGATCAATCTAGTATGTGCTGAAAGCAAGAGAGATTACAAAGTTCTCTGTTGTATATTTTGGAGATTAATGGCTAATTCTTTTCAAGTACAAACTGTTTTTCTTCCTTTTTCTAAGACATATTCGCCTTTTATAGGATGTATAGCAGTCAAGGATAATGTCAGTCAATGAATTGCAGAAGAAATAATTTAGCTTCATTTTGTGACCAAATAAGTCAGATGGCCCTTCAACAAAGTCTGACTAAGTCGACAGAATAAGTCAAAACTCAAAAGCGGATGAGTTTAAGGTTAAAAAAGTTTTCATGGATTTGGAAATCAGTCGTAACCCAAATGAAATGAAATCAAACCAGACAAACAGAACAGTCCATCTGCAATATCATAATTTAATTTAGAAGTTAACAAACAAAGCAAAAAAGAAAGGACAAAGTACAGAATAATGCTTTAATATATGCTATTGAAGTCTAGATTGGAAGAAGAAAATGCATTGAAGTCTAAAGCAAAGGTAATATTTACAAAATTTAGTCAAATAATCATCAGCCAGACAGGAAAAAACGTTTGATTATTCATAGATCTTGTACTAAATCACAAAATAGTACTCTTCCTTTTTTTTTTTTTTTGCAGTTGAAGAAACTATAACTGTAACTTGTCATAGAAATGCCAATCTTCCCTAATTTTCTGAACTTTCAACCGAAATCCCCAATTGAGGAAGAAAACGAATTGTTAAATGAATGTTTCCAGAACGCCTAAGGAGAGTAATCTGGAGTCCCAAATTTTATGCAACCATTACCAATTTCAAGACAGCCTATTAAAGAAAAAGAAAACGAAAATCAAAATCGAGCACAGGCATTGATAATGGAAAAGAAGAAGAAGAACCTTTTGGTTGAGAACCTGAGCAGCAAAGAAGCCGAGTTCAAAAATGGAGAAGCATGATTGATGACGGAGATGAGAGTGATCGGCGGTAAGAATTGAAGTGGCAACTTCCCAGGCAGCGTCGGCCACCCGGTTACAGGAGCCGGCATCATGATTCGATTAGGACATTTACAGCTCCTTTAGCTTTGATCTTAACTCCATTTCTGGTTTGAGAATGGATAAAATTAAATTTTTGGCAGGAGCTTGAGCTGATGTTGATTGATCTTCCTTCAGATTTCAACAAACGGCTATAACTTTTGGGTTACAGGTTTAACACGCCCAGCCTCAGCGCAAATGGTAGTTAACCGTTATGGTTTAGATAATTAATTTTTGGGTTAAGGTGCAAAAATACCCCAATGAATGTTTGTGATTTGTTACTGATAAAATGACACACGTATATGAAGTGTAGATAACAAGATTCATGATCGAGAAGACAGTTTGATGAATTATTTCTCAAATTGATCCAATTTATTAATATTAGGGGTAAAATTGCTCTTGGCTTCCAACGTTAAGGGTAAAATTGCACCATTTTATACGTTAGGGGTAAAATTGCTCTGGGTCCAAAACGTTAGGGTATTTTTGCACATTAACCCTTAATTTTTAAGTATAAGGTTGAAAATTGCCCCATTTGTTTTTGGTAATTGCAAATTTTTTCCTATCAAATTTTACAATCTTATCCCTAATATTTTCAATTAAAGTCAATTTTACCCTTACATTATCATATTAGTTTGACGTTTATTTGATTGTCCTATCAGATATTCCAAATAAGTTTATCGATAAATTAAAACAGTTTCTTTCATTTCAGCTTTTTTTTTTTTTGTAATTGTACTATTAGTAACGCAACAAACATTTTAACGACTTTGACAAAAAAAAAATCGGGTTAATTACAAAAATGGGTCAAATGGGAGGCTCATTTACATATTTAACCCATTTACTCAACCTACTACATATCTAGACTGATTTTGTATGACTTTCCCATAATACCCTCAATATTTACGCGCGTCTCGCCCCCTCCCGTCTGACTTCGCAGATTCCATATTATGCGAAGCTAATGTTTGGATTTACTTGATTAATTTAATTAGCATATGCGAAGCCTGCGAAGCTAAAGTTTGGTTTACTTGATGAATTTAATTCGTATATGCGAAGCCTGGATGTGTTTTGAAGCTAATTCGCGAAGTGGTATATAACAAAAAATGGCAAACAACAACGGATTCTAACATTAAAATCATAACATTATCAAAATTTACAACAAGATTGCCACAATAAACCCCTAACAAATCACTTCAAAGTGAACCTAACTAATCCGGTACCAATTTTGAAGCGGATGAGTAATTTCTCTCTCTACAGGAAGTCCATACCTTTTGGGATGAGAAATGGAAGTCCATGCCTTTTAGGATGGATGTGTCCTATGGTGCACACCAAGATTGGCACAATATCTCCTAACCAACCATTTTAAGAGTGAATGTGTCAATCTTGAGGGAAATTTCTCCATTTACAGGAAGGAAAGTTATCTTCCCTACAGCCCAATACGCCGCCTTCTAGAAAGGGATGTTATGTAATCAACCACATTCAGAAAAAATTAATCGTGTTAGGCAGGGAAAAAGACGATTTTGGCTTCGCGAAATGAGGATTAGCGAAGCATGCGAATGTAAATGTGTAGGGAAAGAGGTGATTTTACTTCGTTAATCGATGTTTTCGCGAGGTATGCGAGGTCTGAAACGTGATGATCTACGTCGCATATCGATGCTTTCGCGAAGTCTGCGAGTCAAATCATGAACTTTTCTACTCGCAGACTTCGCGAAATCATCGATTCGCGAAGTAGATGCACACGTTTCAGGCTCTTTCTCTTCGCAAATCTTTGCAAAATCATCGACTACGCGAAGTTTATTCACGAAAAAACGCAGAAAAAACAACAGATACTTACATTTTTCGCGCCTTTCACCCTTAAAAGCGACAATAACATTATGATAAACTGGGAAAAACGAAGGAAATAACGTAGAATAACCATTTCTTTGATGGTAACAAGAAGAAAGAAACTAAGTAACGAGCAGGAACAGGAAGATGAAGAACCATGGCTTCGTTTTTTAGGATTAGTATAAGTTGCAGAATCAAGAGATGAAGAGAGGAAAAAGAAAAATTCATTGTGATTTGGCGAAATGGTGCAGATTTCGTGCAATTTAAAGGAAGATAGGAAGATCAAAAGTCTTCAAATCATTAATGGAGGAGCAACTTTTTGTGGAACCAATGAGAAGGGGGGGAGCGGCGTTCGCGTTGTGGGAAGGGGAAAGGTTAGGGGTATTATAGGAAAGTCACACAAAATCAGTCTACATATATAGTAGGTTGAGTAAATGGGTTAAATATGTAAATGAGTTTCCTATTTGACCTAATTTTGTAATTTTCCCAAAAAATTCGCGATTAATTTATATGTGTGAGACTTATTTATTGAGACTTTGACAGATTTTGACAAACAGTGTTTACATGAACTTTAACGATCAAATGAATTTGGTCATTTACCGTTAAATATAAACTTATTAAATCTCAGTTTTAGGATGTTTTGAATTTCACCTTATGATTTTAATAAGCATAGTTTTGATTAAGTTGTATGATATAGACCAAAATTGGTCATTAAGTTCTATGATATATGGCTATATAAGTTTTCTTTTTCTTTCCAACCTAACTAAAATGGTGTCAATTTAATTGGGCAAGACCAAAACAAATATTAAGCCCAACCAAACCCATGTAATCTGAGTTAAAAGTTGATTGTCATTATTTAGTTTCAAAATTGTTTGATGTTGAAAATATTGATAATAAAATTTTAGTTGTACTTGACTATGTTAAGTATGAAATTTGAATCTTACGCCATTAAAGTCTACATAAAAAAAACATATGTTAAAAAGTTTATGAAAATAAGTTTTTGACATAATTTATTAGAATATCTGCTGAGTTATATTCATTAATAATATAAAGGATTGAAAACAAACATCTTAAAAATTGGATGGACATATATATAACAATCAACCATTTAGATGGGACGTATCAGTGTAATTATTGACATATAACACTCTTTAATTATACAAAGGGAAAATAATTTCGGATACGATAACACGAATTATAAAAACAACCCGACTAACCTGGCTAACACGATTACGATTACTATATACAACACTAAAATAATTATAACCATTACCAGTTTTTTTCTTTCACTTGTATGTCACGATTTTGCACTCGTCACTCCTACTCCATTCCATATGCATCCAACACCATACAACTTAACTTGCATTTAATCTTTTGTTCTCTTCCTTATTTTCTCTCTCTTTCTTTTATGGCAAATGATATATACAACCCGTAGGGTTGTATATAAGCATTAATTCTCCATATATTTTCAATAAATTGTATTGAAAATATAATTAGTTTACTAGTTTTTAGGAGTATTTAATAATTTAATTTTTAAGTATTAATAAATTTTATTATAAAATTATCTTGAAAAACTAAATTAACACTAAATATAGTAATTTGTAGGGTTTTATTTACAGCCCTTAGGTCTGTAAATATCAGGACCTTCTTTTATACGTAAATTAAGGTCCTAGAAATCATTAAACAATGACTTTTCTCATTTGGAAAATTGAATAATTACATATAAAAATGACTGTTCTTTACAAAAGAATGAATTCCTACATTTGGGGACCAAAAATAATGAATGAATAGACCTATATACTAATCGAAAATTGAAAAAAATTGCTAGATCTGTTTTAAACTTCTAATAACAAGTTCTCTGAAATCTTGGTATGGATATGGGGAAGAGAATGTGTGCAACTCCTTCTGCCTTCATTATTGGGAATATGATTCTCGATGCGCCCTGGGAAAACAACAATTACAAATACATATGATTATCAATTTATGACACAACACAATTTAAAGATACAACCTGTTTGACACGATTATCATTCTTGTTGTATTTTCCTTTATCATATATAATCATGTGGAGTATATAAAATATAAATAACATAACACGATTTTGATGAATTTTGAAGTTATTGGTGTGATGTAGAAAATTGAAGTTATAAAGAAAAATTGAAGTTATTGGTGTGATGAAAGTAAGATGCATACCCAGATCAATTTTGCTGCAGTCAAAAAGCTTTTAGGTGAAGGAAATGGAAGTATCAAACGCCCAACTCCATAAATTGCTACAGCAAAGAAATGCATCACTAGATTCAAAGGGCAAGGATTTAGTCCTGAGAGCAGAGAAATAGGTCCATTTGAAAATGCACCACCAAGTCTCAAATAATCGAAACATGCTTCACGCATTTCGTTTCTTGCTGAATCAGACGATGCAGAGAAGACCTTGTAAACAGCACCTGCTAATGTATTTATGGTAGATGCCATTGGCTGCACAAATACAACAAATTAAAGAACTCTGAGTTATTCACACTTACAGGTAGTGCCAAAACATAAGTATATATAAAGTTAAGTCACCTTTCGAAGAGAGCAAAAGGACTGAAGGTATGTGCAAAGGGTAGACGTATCATTCAGGCTGCGTAAGGGCCTAAGAAGGTCTCTCAATGGATGTCTCATGTTGAATGCATCGCCTAATAGCAATGCGCCTGGAGTCGGATGAGGAGATGCTGGCATACTTCTATTTGGCATTGTTCTTATGTTTCCTTTCTCAATCGCGGCTATGAAAGCATTGTATAGCTCAGCGGGAAGCTGAAAGCAATGTAAAACCATATGTCAAATGGACTTCTTTCATTTTAGTTATAGATAAGAAATCAAGCAAATTCAGAACATATACCTTCTGTGCCACCTTGCTTTTCAGATATTGAGCGAAATCACCATTACAAATGGAAGGTACTTTTTGGCCAGGTATATCAACTAATAGGATAACACAAGATGGGTGATGGATCTGCCAATTACAAGTCCATGATTTGCATATGGAAGTTCACACTTCTCTAGCACCAATGCCACGAAACAAGATGGAATATCAACCTGTAGAGTTTGTCACAAGTCCTAGTTTTCGTTAATCTCAATTGTAAAGAAAGAATGTAAGTAATGTAACCATATAATCTTCAGTAATTGCATACTTAATTATCTTAGGATTGCAGAGAGAGCGACGCAAGTTCGAGAAACAACCATCACATACTACTGTGAGGGGAGCATAAGCCATCTTCTCCTGACCATCTCTAGTTCTGTAATTCACTCCTTTAACAGTTCCTTTTTTCTCAACTAGTGATGTCACAGTTCCTTGTTCCAGTCTTACACTACAAAGAAGATGAATACTTATGTTACTTTTCGAAAATTCGAGCTAAAACCAAACAGAATATGGTTTAGCAAATGCGGAAAATTACTTAGGTGCCAAGGGCGCATCCTTTGAATGAATCAGCCATTGTGAAAACTTCTTCCAGTAACATTGGACTGATAACCATCTAAAGGATAAGATAACTTGGTACTTGTCCCATCCTTGAATATTGCATATCCGAAAATTTGTTGAGCATCAATCTCTTCCACACAATCTGCATCGAAGTGAATGGATAGAGTCAAGCTAGGCACTTGAAATTTTACTCACTTGTACAATGCACTATATAAAGAATCAATTAATAAACATTGAATATACCTTCAAGACCGAGCTCAACGAGTTTAAGGTAGCCACCAGGCTGTAGGAGTTCACCAACAATTCTATCCGGTCAAGGAGAAGTGACTTGCTTTCTGATTCTGGTAGACCGCCTAACCGGAGTAAGAAACTCTTCCTCTGCATTTCCCTACATAACCACAAACAATTAATCATTAAACTTAGTTTCTGTACATGGTTTAAAGTATAGCAGAACAATAGAAAAAAAATGCATACATACATGTTTGATTTGGACTTTTTGGTATGTTGTGAAACTTCCATAAGAAGATGATCCCATTGAACAATCTGATGAAGCCATGGATTCTCTCCTTGTATTGCTTCTAGACTTTCTCCCTTGGCTCTGAGCTTCACTCGAACCCCTCTGTTCTTCCTTGCTATAAGATGAGCTGTAGCGGGAACTGCTCATTTCTGATGGGCAACACGACTCTTCAAGCTTATGAACATCCATCTGCTGAAATGTGTTTCGTGTACTCATTGACACTTGATCAGCTTTCTTAGCCCTTGGCACTTGATCTACTGCAAATGCTGCATTTGGTGGTGCCATGGATGTTCGATTCTTCATAAAAATGAAAGCAATAACAGCAAGTAGAGTTGAAACAGTCAAGGAGATAGTCCCCAACACTGCCTGTCCTAAAAATAGGTTCTTAATCCTATCTACTGCCATGTCCACTGATCCCGATCTCTGTGTCTCCATTGTTGGAGCATCTGAATCTGAGCTTTCTGTTTCAAAATCAGGCACTGTGGACTCAGTTTCAACTGGACTAAAAACAAATTCAGCTAAAGGATGGGCGACGTCTGGCTCAGCATTGAGGATTGCAACCCACTCCTCTGCAACATCTGCGTTACTTGGCAGCCCAAATAACTCTGCAATTTCAACTCTAGCTTGGGTCACTTCTGCTGCTAAAATACTATGAGCATTCGCCTCATCAGTCGTCGTCGTCGTGGTCATACTTGCTTCATCTGATTCAGGAACAATAATAATCCCTGACGCTTCAACAACGCTGTAAGGTACCACTATTGCTTCTTGGTACCCAGATCCTTGACCCTTGTCATCTGAAACTTCCTCACTGCTTTCATCAGCTGCAGTATTATATCCTCCTTCTGCATCTTCTTCAATAAGCTCATCAAATTCAACTCTCTCTTCATCTTCAATTTCTGGACCACCTTCATCTTTCTCATGGGCTTCAATTGGTGTAGCATCTTCTTCTTTTTCTTTATGCATGAATTCTGCTACAAAAGTACTGTGATCCCCCATCAGGTAGTTATCAATGGAGCATTCCTCAAGCAAGATGGTCGTGTTAGCAAACTGCAAGCGACCAGGTTTGTGCCATTCTGTGAAACTGCTTACCAGATTATCAAGATAAGATAATGATTCATATAACCATTGCCTGAACTTCTGAGCTAGGCCTTCTAAGTTCTCTCTGGTACACTGTGAAACCTCAGGTGGTACATACAGATTAGGGAAGTTTAGATTATTAAGCACAGAAGGGTCCATAATTGGTGAGTTACTAACTGAGGCCCATAATCCGGCTAGAGCCAGAACAAATAACAAAGCGGTGAACTTTGGTCTCATTAGGAGATGTCGCTTAGACACCTTTCTTCCTTCAATAGCCCCCTCAAATGTGGCGACCAAATTTGGTTCAGATATGTCCTCCTCCTCCTCTTCTTCTGGCACCACATCACCCCAAGCAGCAACTTCAGAGTCTTTCTGTGAATCCAAATAACTTTCATCACTTTCTTGTTCACTAAATTCGTCATCAGACACAAAACTCTCCTCAAGCTCATTTCCATATCTTTGCTTGAGATACAGCTCAAGTCGGGGGTTAGGCTTGTAACGACGAAACTGAGGCCTTGGAGCCAAGTAATTCGTCTTTGGATCATAAGGAAGCATTAAAGGATCAGCATCAAGTGGTGCCAAAGCAGGACTTGACAAAGAGCTACTGAAAGCCATCGGACTAACCCTGAAACTTGGATCGAGATTTACAGAATCATCTACCGCAGCTGCAGTTTCTGAAAATGAATCCCAACCATCTCCCACAGAGTCAAGATCTTCAGCAAGTGGTGCCAAAGAAGGACTTGGCAAAGGGCTATTAGAAGCCATCGGACTAATCCTGAAACTTGGGTCGAGATTTACAAAATCATCAACCGCAGGTGCAGTCTCCGAAAACAAATCACAACCATCTGCAACAACAGAGTCAAGATCTTCATAACTGGTCATGATATCCTCTTCCTTATCCTCCAGATAAGTGACTGTTGGATTAAATGATACCTCCTTCTTCTTGTTCAAACCTTTTTCCGGCTTGAAGTCTGAATCTTCATTTAAAGCTTCATTTCTATTAACAGATGTGCGAACTGACTCACTTCTCTCCGTCAGCATTTTCTTCCTTGGAGCTGCATTGGTTTTCGAGGCTGCAGAAATTGTTGGAGACATGAAGTGCTTTGTGCCCTTCAAAGAGGAAGGGGGTGGTGATTTAACATTGACATCTTTACTGTTTTCCTTGTTCTCACTGTCAATAGAGTTCCTCAGCGGATAATCTGCTAGTCAAGAGAAGAATAACGAGTAAGAAAGTATGGAAAACAATAAACTCTTGTATTATCGCTTGAACATTAACGTGATTGCACACCAGTATATATACACAATACACAGAAAAGTTCTAGTTGCTATGCACAATATAAATCCTAATGATATTAACTACTGCAAGTGGCGATAGGATTAGTAAATAAAATTGAGAGGGGGTGTGTGTTTGATATATGTGTAGAGTGTGCAGCAAATTGAGAGAGGGCAAAGAGTGATTCAGTTGCAAAATATACCTAAAAGTTTCAGCTAAAAATAAATTTTGTTCAATTAAGTCTTCCATATTCAACACAAGATCCATTTTGTACATCACCAGAAAATTTTGTCCACATAAAAGCTACTACCAAAATAACAGAGCAGGGAAAAACATAGCCAGAAAAAATGGAAACGGAAACAAAACTCGTAACATAGCAGCAAAATTTCCTCTCCCGCTACCCATGAACAACACATGAACATCTGATGATTCCGCAGACTATCTGAAATCATGATCTATCCGAAACAGATAAAGAAACGAAATCTAAATTCAATTCATGATATTTTTGTGACTTTCTCCAAGTTTGTCATCGATCAAACAATTAAACAATCGATAATTTAAAAGAAAAAAAGAAAAGCGAAGGAAGGAAGAAAGAAAGAAAGAAGAAAAAACCTGAAGGACTATTAGCAGGAGTGTTAGGGTTAAACCCAGATCTTGGGTTTGGAACAATCGAAGGCTGTTTCTTAGCAAAAGGATTGCCGGTGAAACTTCTCCTCATCGGGTTACTGATCTCTGAATACCTTGGAGTAGTTGGCTTGCTCGGTGACCGCGATGAAGAAGAAATGCTCTTGCTTTGAGGCGCAGCCATGATAGCGAGAGTTTCTTTCTTTGAAATGGAAAGACAATCAAATAGATTTTGAATGGGGAGAGAGTTTGATAGATAGGAGTGAGGAGTGGAAATAGCATTCGCCAACGGCTAGATTTTAATGCCGTAGGTTCTGACCGTTGAATATTTTTAAAGACTAATTTGGGGAAAGAGTATAGCCTTTATATTTATTTATTTATTTTTAATTTATGGTAAGATTTGTCTTTCTTATTTTGAAAAAAAATGAAAAGATAAAAAGTCAGACTAAATTCTAATGTTTTTGGAAAGTGCTGATTTAACATTAATATGTAGAATTGTATAAATTTAATTTTAATATTTTCAAAATATGATTAATTTTGATTTTTATGTTTTTAAAATTTTGAAAATGTTAGTTTGATTTTTACTTAATTATCGGATAGACCTATCAAATAAATTTATCGATAAATTGAACCAGTATCGTATACAAAAAAAGATTTGTTAATTATTTATAATTATATTAGTAATATATTAAACATTTTAGATACTTAATAAAAAAAATGTGATTAATTTATATGTAGCACATTTTAAACATATATATATATTATGTGTAGTGTGGACTCATCCAAACATGCCAGTAAAATAGATTGAATTTGAAATTTATTTTAAAAACCCAACTCAACCTGGCATATATATAACTAGATTAAAAAAAATTAGCGTTTTGTCAATGTTAGAGTATAAATCAATGTAATTGTTAGAGTAATGTAATTAATGAATAACATGCCTAAAGCTGCTGAAGTCTGTTGGAGCATGCTTAGGCTGCTAGTAGGGTCAGTATGTCTCCTTGATTGTAGGAGTAATATCAGGAGCTACTACTTGTATATATATCTGTGTATTGTTCCCAAGTAAAATATATCAATGTAGCATCTTACTCTACATGGCATCCTATGGATTTCTCGGTATTTTCATGGTCTGTTACATGGTATCAGAGCCTAATGTCTAAGGTTTCTGAATTCTTTTTTCTGAGTAGTATTTCCAGAGTTGTGTTTCTGCAAGGATTCAATATTTTCTGGGTAGTATTTCCCAGGGTTCCATTTCTGTCAAGAGCTTGGGTCTCTTGAATACTCACTATTGGGACATCATTCTATCTCACCACCCCTCTGGTTCATCCTCTCCGCTTCCGATCGTCGTTTCCTCACATTCCGGCCACCCTCTATCGTCGTCGATGTAAGAAAAGTCCTCCTTACATGGGATCAGAGCCTTGTTTCAGCTTCTCTCTTGGGTTTCTGGATTAAGATTCCAGAATTTGTTTTCTTCCTTGTGAGCAGAATTTGTGGGTTTATGTTGTTTCTTTCAGCATTTCTGTCTGCCTTGTGAGCATAGTCTAATTTCACCTCAACGGATTGTCGTTGTTCCTCTTCTGCTGCCGTCGCCTCTCTGTTTCCGACCTGTCTGTTCGGTTAGTTTGCCGGTGAATCTCCTTTTATGCAATTACGTTGCTGGCAGCCTCTTACGGGTTGCTTCGACTGAGTTTTGCTTGTCTGTTTCCTACGAAGTTTGATGTTCCTCTGGCGTCTCTCCTATTCGATCTGTTCTTCTAGGTTGTATCTCCCGAATTATGTTTTTATATTCCAAAGTATCTTGAGTTTCTTGGTTTGAGTTGTATCGTCTTAAGATTATATTATAAGTATCTATAGCAAGCTGAGCATGATTAAAATCCATGCTTCAGCTTGAGGGGGAGTGTTAGAGTATAAGTCAATGTAATTGTTAGACTATAAGTCAATGTAATTAATGAATAACATGCCTAAAGCTGCCGAAGGCTGTTGGGGCATGCTTAGGCTGCTAGTAGTGTCAGTATGTCTCCTTGACTGTAGGAGTAATATCAGGAGCTACTACTTGTATATATATATCTGTGTATTGTTCCCAAGTAAAATATATCAATGTAGCATCTTACTCTACATGGTATCCCATGGATTTCTCGGTATTTTCATGGTCTGTTACAGTAAAAAATAAAAAACTAGTTTAATATGTTAAAAAAACTTTACACACACCTCGCCTCGTATCGCACAATGTACATACATTAAATGTTATGAGTATGGTTTTGCAAAATGGACCGGTCGATTGGACTAGTTCAATCGCCAAACTTTTGGTCCAGTCATACTACTTTGGGATCAATATTAATGATCCCATTTGAACTGATGAACTGGAATTAAATCGATAAATTGGTTCATCCGGGTTTTTATTAGAAAAAATTATTTTATTTTAACAAAATTTAATTTTTAAAAAATGCCTATTTAGTACCAAGGTTTTAAACTTATTACAAACCCACCTCTTTACCTTTTGATAACGGGATATCAATTATTTTCTGATAATGAGCATTAAGTCACCTGAGAATGAAGAAAACAGCCAGACAAGGGGCAGCGACCGGCGAACCCTCTCTGATGCCTAAGTTAGTATGAGAAATATGGTTAATTACAAATTTAGACCTATTTGAAAGCTCATTTACATATTAGGATTAGTTACGTCACTTCTTACCAATGTAGACCCTTTCACTTGATTTGGACCAAAATACCCTCACTTTCTTCATAACTATAACATCACCATCTCCACCCTAGTCGCATTCGGTGTTAACTTGGCTGAGACCTCCTTTATCCTTCTCCATACTTCGGTCACCGGGAAATGCAGGGATCTAAAAGAAAATAAAACGTTAACGTTAGATCTGGGCCGTAAATACGGGGATCTAAGCAAAAGAGGAAAATCAGAGAGAAGATCCGAGAAAGAAGAAGAATAGCACGATCACCAAGGGGTCTTCGCCATTCACAAATCCTCCACCATTGAGGCAACTGTCACCATCGATCGAAGAAGCCCGACACCGGAGAAAGGAAGCGCCACTGTCGGTGAGGAGTCGGCAGCCATGGGAGAAAACGAAAGTTGTTATAGAAGGTGAGGCTTTGGTTTGTCTTCGAGATAGGAAGAGATTATGGCAGCCATGAATAGGTAAGGAACTTTAGGTCTTCTCAAAGGTTGAAGAAGATTCGGGAAGATGGTAGCTGTGTAAAGATTTTTTTATGTGTTTTCAATGATTTAATTACTGAGTATCTCAAGTTACCGTTTCTCTTCTCGTTTCTTTTTGTTCTTTTCTGTTGCCTTCTGATCATGTTGCATATATAATTCGCGTTGTCGCGTTGTCATATAATGCGACATAATATATAAACTATTCTTTGTCACATTGTCGCATTTTCATAACGCGGCAGATAACATAAGCTAAATTATGTCGCGTTAAAGGTGAGTGTATTTTTGTCCAAATAAGGTTAAAGTGTCTGGATTGGTAAGAAGTTGGAGAAATAGGCTTAATATGTGAATGGACTTTCAAATTGGCCCAGATTTATAATTTTTTTCATGAGAAATACGTTAACTTAATAGCTATTTAGTGAAAGTAGTTAGTATAAAATTGTGTACCTGATTCCTAATTTCTGTGTTATTTATAGACATTTATTTACATTAGTGTTTGTGCCATTGTACACGTGTCATTTTGTCATTGGTTTGGAATCTATATTTTCGCAATGAAATGACTTGATCGTGCTTTTTGGAATCCGAAGCTCATTCCCTACATTAATTCCAGAAAGACCATTCCTAGCTGGATGGACTGACCAGATATATGAAATATTAAGTCTGGACTTATTTGCTTAAGCTCATTACATTATTTCGTACCATATCACCTTGAAACTATCGATGTGAGATATCCACAAACTCGGGTAATTAGTATCGGTGGTCACTAAAGTTTGGAGAATATCTTCAAGAGGTTATAAAAATTCAATTTGTCTTAATAAAATTATTTAAGTTTGTTTTGTCCTAATAAAATCGCTTTGAATGTTTTTTAGTCTTTTTTTTATAGAAAGTGCTAACATGACATCTAAACGTCACGTCAGCGATACCTGACATATTAAAAAAATGTAATTACATATTTTAATTGATATTCAATATAATACGGTTGGTTAATTTATGGTTAAAATTTTAATTGACAATCCGTGTTTGCTTGAGTTAATTTTATTGAAACAAATTAAATTTTTTTTTGTAATCTTTTAAACCCATTATCCAAACTTTTATGGCTACCGGTGTTAATTACCCCGACAAACTCTATGCGAAAGATATTCAATTTCCACCCGCTCTTAAGCACACCTATTAGCATTGCTTGGATTGAGCTTTCTCACTCTCCTATGCTTCTGTCTTAGCCCACAACACACGCGTAGCACTCAAGCTAGGATTTTTTTATAGTAACAAACTCCTTTATTTTACATACACATAGATTATTTATATTATATCCACAAACTCATACACTAGCAATTTTTTTTGTTTCTTATTCTGCATTAATTATATATCTATTGTTTCTAAAAAAATCATATTTTTGTGATTTAATAATAGACTCAGAGATTAATACTTTTAAATTTAAAATATTTGATTTTTTTTGTTCAAATAACACGAAATAAAATATATATTTTATTTTATCTTTTGAATTTTTTTCACATCTAATCATATGTTTGTGATCTATTACTAACTAGTAATAAAATGACGAGTATATAAAGTGTAGACGACAAGATTAATGATCGAAAAGATAATTTGATGAATTATTTATCAAATCGATTAAACTTATCAACGTTAGGGGTAAAATTGCTCTTGGTTGCCAACGCTAGTAGACCTGTTCATGGGTCGGGCTTGGACTTGGTCTAACCGGACTTGTCACATAATTACTTTGTCCAAGCTCGCACTATATTTACATCGGGCTCGGGCTAAGCTGGGCCAAGCTAAAAGAACTAATTCTCAAGCCCAACCCGGCCCGGCCCAACTAATATCATTGTAATTTTTAAAAATTAAAATTAAACTAAAAAAAATATACTATAAATAATAAAATACCATAAACTAAATTTTAGTGGATTATTTTAATAAAAATCAATTAACGCAATCCAAAATAAAAAAAAAAACTTTTTTGATATATGTACATGTTCGCCAATTTTAAAAAAATATATGGTTTGGAAATCTTTATGTTGAAGAATTTTAAAAATTTTATTTTTGGAATATAAAGTTTATTAAATTACAATTTCGGACTGGGCTGGGCCTGGGTTTTGAGACAAATCTCAATTCCCAACCTACTCTATATGCAGGCCTAAACGGGCTTGGGTCGGGCCAGACATATTACGAAACATATACATCGAAGTACAGTTTTTGAAGGGCGGGCTTGGATGGGCCAGTGGGCTTTTGAACGGTATAAACGCTAGGGGATAAAATTTCACCATTTTAGACGTTAAGAATAAATTTACACCATGTTAAGAATATTTTTTACATCTTATCCCTTTACGATAATATTAATATAGTTTTGGTGCATTAATTAATTAATTTTTTTTGGAAAAGAAATTAATTAAATTTTAATTTGTTGCATTTATTACTCATCATCATATTTTAAATTAGTTTTTTTTTTTTTTTTTTTTGGTAGAAAAGGAAAAGAAAAACGAATAACAACAAACTACCCAGGAATTAGCCTAGGGAAGCTAACCCCAATCCTATCTTCTAAGAGAAGATGAGAGATGAAACTAGGGGAAACAGGAAGGGTAGTAACGCCTAACGTCCCTTCATGGCCCGCCGCCGCCAAGCGATCAGCAACACGATTCTGCTCTCTAAAAATGTGTCTGAACTCTACGAACTCAAAGGAGGAGCAAAGCCTTATAATAGCTTTGATGAGGTTGCGACTGTTAAGACCCATAGAATGATTCTCAGAAATCATTTTGATTGCTTCCAAATTATCAGACTCCACAGAGAGCCTCTTAACACCCAGCCTTTTAGCAAGATTGATTCCAGTAAGAATAGCCCAGAGCTCCGCAGAAAAGGAAGAACCCAACCCTAAATTCTGGGAGAACCCAGAAAGCCAGACGCCCCCTACATCTCTAAGCACACCTCCAGCCGCAATCTTACCGTTACTGAGGCAGGAACCATCAGTATTCAGCTTCACAACCCCCTCTCTTGGCCTGCTCCATCCCACGAGATGGACATCACAACACTGAGAGGCTCTGGCAAGGGACTCTCCTTTGAAACTATCGATAATAGAGAAAAGTTTTTTCGAGAAGAAATCAGCTAAGTTTGTCATAAAAACAGTTTTATCTCCAAAAATCTCCTCGTTTCTCCATTTCCAAACTTGGTGACAGATAATAGCAAAGAAAATGTCACCATGCTCCATGTATGGAAGCAACTTTCCTCTAACACCATCAGAGAACCAGTCGACCTCAGAATGTGCCATGAAGGAAGAGAAAATATGGTGTGGGAGAATTTTCCTCCAAACCTCTTTACTATTAGAGCAATCTCTAAGAGCATGGCACAAAGTCTCAACATGACCTCTGCATCTACTGCAAGCTCCAGAATCAGTCAAGTGCCTTCTGTGCCTATCCGAATTAGTAAGAAGCCTGTCCTTAACACCTAGCCACAGGAAACTCCTAATACGGAAAGGAACTTTAAGGGTCCAAATCGACTTCCACACATCCGAGGGAGGATCAGATCTAAAGAGAGAGAAAGCTTCAAAGGCCGATTTGCAAGAATAAACTCCATTGTTAGTCAGCGCCCAACAGTGCCTATCCAAGTCTTCCTCTTGATTACTCACCTTCACTCCCCGCATTCTAAGGAGAGTCTCAAGGCTAAAGAAAGTATCAAACTTTGACCAGATCCAGTCCCCTTCCGAGTCAACCACATCGGCAATCCTCCAGTTGCGTATATCACTAGGCGGGGGGGAAGAACACACCTCAATTAACGGTTTATCCCCAATCCAGTTATCAAACCAGAAACTAATGGACTTACCATTCCCCACCTCCAGGCCAACTCCCGAGCAGAACTCATCAAACACAGCACTAAGTCCTTTCCAGAGGAAGGAACAATTAGCAACTCTCTCTTTCGGGCCCCCGAAGATTTTGTCTTTCCGATACTTACCACAAAGGAGGCGAACCCAAAGAGAGGAGGGGTTTTGCCACATACGCCAAAGGAGTTTCATTAATAAAACTTTATTATTGTCCTTTGCTTTCCTAATACCCAGACCCCCAGAATCTTTAGGATGGCAAACCTCACTCCAAGGCACAAGATGGATCTTCCTGCCCTCCGCAGCTTCCCCCCACAGGAACCTACGGTTAATCTTGTCAAGATCATTAAGCACAGGATCCGGAAGCTTACAAGCCTGCATGATGTGATTGGGAGCAGCACAATTAACAGATTGAATTAACGTGAGGCGGCCAGCGAGAGACAGAGTCTTGGCTTTCCAAGTGGCACACTTCGAATTAGCTTTATCCAAAGTCTCTTTGAAGGAGCCTTTAGACACACGCTCACTATGGAGGGGAACGCCCAGATACTTCCCAAGAGAATCAGTAAGAGGAATACTTGAGAGATCACTTAATGTCTTACAGACTCTCTGATTCATATTCTTAGAGCACATCATCCTAGATTTCTGGATATTAAGCTTCTGCCCAGAGGCCGAACAAAAACAATCCAGAATATCCATAATGACTCTCAACTGCTCCTCATTACCCTCAAGAAAGATAAGGACATCATCTGCAAAGAATAAGTGAGTCACATAAACATTATTTCTTTTAACAGCATAATTTAATTTCTTTTAATTTTTTTTCTAATATAAAATTATTAAAAAGAATTATTTATGTAAAAAGAATGTGAATTACATTTGGACATAATAATTATATGGCAAGTTCGATTAGATCGAATCCGACCCAACACATAAACATGTTTAGTTTCAGTTGACATATGACAATACAAACCGCTCATTTGAAGTTTTGAGAAATAGATAAACAAAACATAGGAGAGAAAAAAAGATGGAAAATAGTGAAAACAAATTTGATTTTTTAGAGTGGAAAAGGAAAAGTTGATTTCCATATCTCATTACCTATTATACTTTATTTAATCAACCATTAGTAAAGAAAATTATTATTCTCATCCTCATTCCATATCAAGATTTCATTAAACCAAACACTTCCTTAGGACATTTTCAATAGGGGAGAGTTTAAAAATTGCTTGATGATATATATCTTTTTAGGCGCTACATTGGAGGAGAAGTTATCGTCACTTTTTTAAAGTAATATTATCACTTTTTGACAACATTTGTTATACTTTTTTTTTTTCAATAAAAACTTATGATTAAATAATAAAGTTGTATAATTAAAACAAACTATATATGAAATAATGATATATGGGATCACGCTCGAAACTTTTGAAATTGCTTAATATTGGATCATTTTTGTAACAAAAGTATTTTGTAACAAAAGTAGTCAAACTAATATAGATAAGAAAAAAATAGAATATTATATTTTGAAATTATGTGTTAATTTTTGGAAACTTTTAAAGTTGCTACCATTAGAGATGCTCTTAATTGCTTTGCAGGAAATTTAAGGTTTGTGTGTGTGTGTTTTTCTTCCTATGAGTGAAGAAATTCTCGGATGGACCTAATTAAGTAACTATAGGAATTAATTGGATCAAATGGACCTAATTAATTATTTTTCTGTAACAGGAATGAGCAAAGCAAGAGTCTATTAGGAATTAGGATTAGGTTTAGTCATAATAAGTGGCATATAAATAAAATATTATGCCACATCTAAACCTTAATCTAAGATAATTAGTATTAGTTAAAATTTTATCTCCTTCTCCTCAAGAGTCGCATCCCCCTCCTCTCTCTTGATGTGTGGTCTAAATTCGTAGATCAATCACAACTCCTCCTAGACTTGCTTAGTGTAGATGTTGTGGGATCAGTAATGCATGATCTAGTTTGTATCCTTCCGCTGCTATTCAACAGTTTTGCTCTACAATAGGTAACCCATTGCACCGTTATATTCGGGTTCTTGGCTCGCAACTTTTCCCATAAAGGTAACCAATTAAACCGCTACAATAGGTAACCTATGATCTAGTTCGTATCCTTCAGCTTTTGATTTCGCTCCTCCAGAGTTTCCTTCACTTTATGATGCATCCGCAGATACTCATTCGCTAGCTGGTGGGCAGTCATATTGCCTTTATCCCCTTTTGGAATGTGTGATATATCCAGAGTGTGATTGGAGATCTTTGTATATACCATTTCAAATGGTGACTTCCTAGTTCCTGAATGTATAGACCCGTTATAAGCGAATTATGTCTGAGCCAAAACCAAGTCTCACATCTTGGTCTTGTCCTTACACTTGCTTCTTAGTAAGTTCCCTAGGGTCCGATTAACCACTTATATCTGACCATTAGTTTGCGGATGTGCAGTAGTATTGAACTTTAAGGTCGTATCAAAGAGATCCTATAACGTCCACCAAAAGTGGCTTAGAAATTTTGTATCTCGATCTGAGATAATACTTTTTGGTACCCCGTGTAATCTTACGACCTCTTTGAAAAACAGTTTGGCAATCGTTGAGGCATCACTTATCTTTCGACATGGGATAAAATGGGCCATTTTAGAGAACCTGTCAACCACAATGAAAATGGAGTCCATGCTCCTTTGGGTTCTAGGCAAACCGAGGATGAAATCCATGGATAAGTCTTCCCATACAATCTCGGGCACCGGTGGTGGCAAATGTAGGCCGAAGTTTGTCACATGTCCCTTAGAGGTTTGACAAATGTAATATCGCTCCACTAAGTGGGCGACATTCATTCTTATCTTAGGCCAGAAATATTAGGAGCTCACTGTTTCGTACGGGTTGTCTCTCCCAAAGTGCCCTCATAGACTTCCTCCATGTAAATCTCGAATGACTTTCTCCCGGATGGACGTGCATGGTAAACAAAGCTGGTTACCTCTCATAAGATATTCATCTAGTAGATGATACGCCCCATCCCCATGTTGGTTCCTGCATCTCTCCTAAATGCCTCCAAAGTCAGGATCCGCCTTATAATCTCATCGGATGTGCTCAAAACAATCTACCTCCAGATTCACTGTCTTCAAAAGGGCTACCCTTCGACTTAGGGCATCCGCTATATTGTTATGTGTTCCAGCCTTGTGGATAAGTTTGTAGGGGAACTTATCTATGAAAGGAGTAAGGGGTTTGATACTCGATAACAGATAGCTACTTAAAATCATTTGCTGAAACATACCCCTATAATCGGTGCATCAACACAGTTCGATAACTTTGCAGATTGACTTAGATTCACTAATATTCTTCGATGGCCGTTTTCACTACTTTTCTTTCAGTCTACATAGTGATCAGCGACTAACTCATCTCAACTTCCATCTCCCCCTTCTTGACAACCAACTAGGCTTTATCACTAGATAACTTGGCATATTCTTTGGAAGCCTCGACATCTTAGCTTTTGAGTGCCTTTTTAGCCTCTTTGAGCTCTTTGTTTTTGGTGGTCATCTCGCTACAAAACTTATTTAGCTCTGTTTGAAGAAGGGTTTCTTTCCACTTTAGAGTAGCCACTCTAGTTCAAGTTAGGTCTTCTCTACCTATAAATTCCCACTCTTTAGAGACTCATGCAGAAAATTATTTTCATCAATGGTAAGCTTCCATAAGTTTTTCTCAACTACATCATCTCCCTTAGATTGTTATCGACTTTTTTAGCATTTTCCTTCCTTTCCTTGGCCACCTCTTGACATGTCTTCTATTTGGTCATCTACCAAGCTTTTGTTGGCTCTCTCATTTGACATCCCTCTGTTTGACTTGTTGAATAGATATCACATACGTATCTATAAAAGCCTCAAAGAAAACACACATATTCCTTTAACACCTTAGCCAATCTTTCCGAGAGATGCAATACAAAAAGGTTAACACAAATATAACATACCTTCTATTGCTCCTAATAAGGGTTCTAAAGGGTGTGAATAGAACTATTGAGTAATTTACGCCTTTAAAAACTTTTCTTAATCAAGTCAACAAAACACAGAGGATGGTCTCAGTATCAGCGGCAATTTTAGTCTACTGAGATTTTCAGTAATTCAGCCTACTAAGATTGCTTCAGCTTCTGATAATTTCCAACTCAGATGATGACTCTTTTATCAGATGTTTTAAAGATATGAAATGTATGCACGGTTTAATGAGTGCTCGGAGTATGAATGTGTGAGATAAAGTTCAGAGCATAAAATAATTCAGTAGAAGTAAAGGCAAAAGCAAGGAAAGAAATACGTAGCAGATTTATACTGGTTTGGCCTCTTGCTTATATCCAGTCCTTAAAATACCTTCTTATGAGCTTTAATCCACTATCTATCTCTTTCAAAGGTAGAGAACAAACCTTTATAGAATAGCCTAAGTTTGAATAAAGTATCTTCACTCAACACTTAATTAAAACACTCTTTGCTGCTTATAACCAAAGCAACAAATCACTACTGATTTAAAATTGAACGATTATAATTTATTTAGATAAGAAATGTGTTTGAACTAATCTCTCTCTAATCAATTACACATATATGAACTTGATTTGTATTTTGCACTTTGCTCTGTTTTAGCTTTTTACAATATATCTCATATATGTTTGAATTGCTCGCTTTGTTTTTTTAATTGTTTTTGAGCTTTGCTTATATATGCAGAGATTAAAACTAGTTGTTTGAATCTAGAAGGAGACAGTTAAGAAGAAATGCACTCTGTCTTCTCTGGGATTTCTAGTTCCTTTGTTGAATTTTCCAAATGCAGAAACTAGCTGTTTCAGACTCAGAAGACCGTTGAATGTTGACAAGCTTCATCCACTAATCTTTTCAAGTTTCTGATCTTATATATTGCAGGCTATACCGTTTCCATTTTTGGTGTATGTGAGAGAGATGGGTTGTTTTTACGGAGATGACTATCTTCTGCATTTTATCCATAATGGGTAAGCTGTTGGGGAAGATGATGGAATTGTCTTCTTCTGAGTTTAGACTTGGGCTTCTAGTTGTGGGCTTGCTTCTGGTTGGACCTTTATTTTGCTAAAGGCTTTTTTGCTTTCTTTTATATAGAAGTAGCATAATATGCCTTATACAATTTTTAATACTTAAACAAAATTGTTAGATAACAAAGACATATTTAATTCTGAATTTTAATTACTTGAGAGATCTAATTCCTTAATTGTAATTTTTGTCATACTCAAAACTTCACCAAAATTGGGTTTCAACGCCTTCTTAATGCTCTAAAGGGAGAAATCATAGGCGATGCTACAATTGCGATTAGAGATCCTTCGATAGTGCGAGGACAACATAAACATCTCTGCCATATAGTTGACAATGTTACTATTTAATATATTTTCTAAGTCAGGCACATCCTAATGCACCCATTCTTGGTACGACCCTATTGTGATATTTAGACATTTCATGGTATCAAAAGAAAGACAAGGTTCCCTAGCACAAATCCCCTCCATTTTTGGAACCTCATTGTAGAGTCAAGGATGCTAGATTCACCGGAACTTGACTCATTGCTCGACTCACTATCAACATCCATAATATCATTCCCCTTCATAGTTAGCAAACTACAAGATCCTTATGGCTTGGTTGAAGAGGAATGCGAGATTTCAGTCGAAGAGATCCTAATGCCCAGGGATCCAATAGCGGTTCCCATAAAGCGGAAGGTGGTCCCTTCAAACTGTTTCCCCTGCTCAGATCCTAATATTCATGCTAGATCCTCAAGAACATCTCCCTCATCCTCGACACCCTCTCTAGCCTCCTCAACTTCATCATTTGACCACTTAGATATCTTTTGGACTTTATCAACAACCATCTTCGTGTTTTCGCTTATTTTCCTTACTTTTCTTCATCCTAGGCCCTGTTTGTTAAAAAGCTTTTTGAGGTAAAATTAGAGGTTTGAGCCACTTTATAGGTTTTGACTAGTCAAACCTTTAATGTTGGTGTTTGGTGAATAGAGGTTTAAAAGAGCTTATTGGGTCCAAAAAGCTAATTTTGAAAAAGCTCATTTTAGGAGCTTTTTCAATCAGCTTATTGCTCCATTTCTTTTGAAAGGACATTTTTACCCCTACTTATTACCCTTTAACCCCAAATAAATGTTTTATCATGTCTTTATTTGTCATTTACCTAAACAGCTATTAATAATCAGCTAAGTTTTACCAAACAAGTTTACACAATCAGCTAGTCAAACTAGCTAACCAAAAAGGTAATCAACTAACAGCTAATGTAATTAGCTATCAGCTATTTGCCAAAACAGGGCCCTGGAATGAACATTAGAAAACTCCACACCTCCCTATAATCTAGGCATCTCGACGGCCTTCTCCGACACCTTTATAGTCAAAGGGAAATATTATAGACCAATCAAACCATGCAAACTCTCTATAAGCACTAAGAAACCCCCTCAAAAGCGAGTTAGTTTGTTGTATGGCAAGGAGTATCCTTGATTAGCCCCTTGGTAGGATGGGAAAGGCTCAGCAACATCTCAGCACATTCTCCCTCGAGAGCCAACAACGAATTTGCCCGCTCAAAGCTTATAGTCTGACTAGTAGCTTTCTTCTTATTTTCCTTTATTTCGAATACTTTCCCAAGAGATGGCATGCTAGTCCCTCCGCTTAAGAAAATTCCTATAAATATACGGTACACAACTCACCCTCCTTGAGTCCTTCAAATTGAGGGGCTACAACCTGGAGGATAGAAGTTATCATCCACTCAAACATGACTGGTTCCTTGATACTTCTACAACCTAAGAAACTGGCCTAAAAGGCACTACCAAGTTGATAATCCTAGTGAAATCTCTCAAACCACTCACAAACACATGGGTACTAATACCGTCATCTTCGTCAAGCAAGGTCATGTCGACCTCCATCAAATCAAAATCTAGGCATCGATCCCCTTTATCTTACTCACTCATCACACCTACAAAAATGGGTAAAGTAAACAGAAATGGCATCAGAAGCGTAAAAAATGAGAAGGAAAGAAAAAAACCCATTCCACTGCTTAGGTAAGCTGGTGGGCCTGTAACGACCCGATCCGGAGAGGGTGGCACCGGGATAGAAGGTCTGAGTAAGGAGCGGCCCTAAGGGATGGCGATGGGGGCAGGAATGAACTGAATCCCACATCGGAAATGGAGAGGGAGTGATTGGGGCTTATTAGTAAGATGTGAATCCAATACATGTAGACGCGTTTTAAAGCCGTGAGGCCCAATGTGTTGGAATTGGGCCAGAGCAGACAATATCTACATGGTATTGGACCAGGGTGTTATAATTGGTATCAGACCCGACTCTCCACATACGATGTGTGGTTCGGGGACAAACCAGGCGGAAGTTGGTGGGCCTGTAACGACCCGGTCCGAAGTGGGTGGCACTGGGGTAGAAGGCCTGAGCAAGGAGCGGCCCTAAGGGATGGCGATGGGGGTAGGAATGAACTGAATCCCATATCGAAAATGGAGAGGGAGTGATTGAGGCTTATTAGTAAGATGTGAATCTAATACATGCAGACGCGTTTTAAAGCCGTGAGGCCCAATGTGTTGGAATTGGGCCAGAGCGGACAATATCTACATGGTATTAGAACAAGGTGTTACAATATTGGTATCAGAGCCGACTCTCCACGTACGATGTGTGGTTCGGGGATGAACCAAGTGGAAGCTGGTGGGCCTGTAACGACCCGGTCCGGAGTGGGTGGCACCGGGATAGAAGGCCTGAGCAAGGAGTGGCCCTAAGGGATGGCAATGGGGGCAGGAATGAACTGAATCCCATATCGAAAATGGAGAGGGAGTGATTGGGGCTTATTAGTAAGATGTGAATCCAATACATGCAGACGCGTTTTAAAGCCGTGAGGCCCAATGTGTTGGAATTGGGCCTGTCACACCCGACCCTAAACGACCTCAATCGGCATCAGGCGTGAAATAGAAAGATCATAATCAATACTTAGAAGTCTCCAATTTATCCAAATATCATTATATTACAATTGCAATACTAAAGTTCTAACCATAATTCTAACAATAAGCAACAACTTCCGATCCTTGCCTAATCGGTCGGTAACCTTCTCTCTATCATGTACTTCCTCACCTAAAAACATTAAAACATTTAAAAAGGTGAGACAAAAATCTCAGTAAGAAACTATCAGCTATAAAAACCAACTTTATTTAACATAGCTACATATATACATTTATTAAGGGATTTAATCAAAACTTTATAAAATATACTCAAAACTTAAGTTCATATAACTTTATATATATAATGTATCTTCTCAAAACGAATCAAAATAAATAAACGTTTCATCAAACCAATTCGTATTCAATCAAACGTAAAACTTTATATCAAAATCAATCATAACCGAAAACATAATCCAAATGAACTTAAAACATTGAATCCATCATCGAGTTTCTCCCCTTAAGTATCAATACATAACCACATATATAATCGAGACGTCTCTTAACATTGCATATCGCATATGGTCTTATCCAACACTTCGCTGCCATACCCAATAGGTCTTAAGACTGTGTACACAGGCCATGTCCCTCACTGAACATGGTCTTCAAGTATAAAACCACCGATCCGGATAACACTCGATGGATATAAAATCATAAAATCATAACGTACCAAATTTCCTTTCACAATCAAATTCCAAACTATTTCATAACCATAAATCATTTGGCTTCAATTAGCCCTTTTGTATCATAAAAATCATATTTGGACTTCAATCCAAAATAATAACAACAATAACCGCAACAGATTTCTCAATCCAAAAACAATTCATAAGAAATCATCAAATTCATTTTGTTCAATATGGATATATATTGAAACTAAAAACATATATGTATATATGTAAATCAACCAAATTAAGCCTTAAATCGACATAATCAAGTAAAATCTGAAATTCACATAGAAGCATAATCAATAGCTTCATTTGAACCATAATTTCACAATAAAAAGCAAAACCATAAAAAATCCCTATTTTACAAAATACCTGTATAAACCCTGAAATATCAATTTCTGAAATTCTTTGATTATATATATTTATATATATATATATATATATATAACTCAAAATATAGTTGATAGTTACTTACTTGGTCACTAATTGAACCAAATACACCCGATCGATTCGCCTCTAAATTCTGTCTAAGACGTTTCCCTCCAAACACTGCCGAAACTCAAAAACTCTTCGGTTAAGACTTAGATCTATGCATAAAGATGCTATGGTTTCAATTTCGAGTGATTCGGACGGTCGACTCTCCGTAAATCAAAGAAACGGTTCAGAGAAAATTGATGAATTTTAAAAAGGAATCGAAAAAGAAAAAAGAAAAGATTTAGATATAGTAGATGATGATGATCCGATATTCTCTAGAATGCTTCAGAAAAGTTTGATAAATATCATATTTGATCCTCCATCTTTCTATAATCTTTTAAAAATTATCCTAAACTTTTAATTTACACCTAAAACCATCGAATTAACTCCAAACTTTTTTCATAGCACCAAATTAACTTCACACACCCAATAATTATAATATATACTAATATCAAAATATAAATTTTAGAAATTTAGACACGGACGTGACAGGGCCAGAGCGGACAATATCTACATGGTATGGGACCATGGTGTTACATTAGGAGTATATCTTTTAATCTCGACTCTAATTTTCTTGAGAAACCTGACTTTATCAAGAGGAAAACCACCCTTTAAGTGAGGAATCATAGGGAACCTCCATCCCTTCCAAATCCAATGGCACTCATTCAAGATTTCCTCTAGCATTGCACCAACAAGTTGGGTCGGAGGATGAGGTTGCCTTATAGTCCCTATTAGTCACTACCATGTATTTTGCTTGACATCAAGTGTTGCCCTACTAGGCATCTGTGTACCACTCTTTTTGAGGAAAGGTTCCAACTAGTAGAAAAGAGGAGGAAATGGGTCATTTTTTCCTCATAATAAAGAATGTGTTCTGTCGTTCAAGGATTTTATTTGTGTCGTTGGAGATATGAGGGCAACTTTTTATTTTCTAACTAACATGACATGGTCTCACATCTTGAGTATTAAAAGTTGCCTCAATAGAGTCACAATAAACCTATGCCCTCGTTGATGACAAAATTGGTATGTGGCCACCGATTAAGACCAAGCGATGAGAGTAATTTGGCTCAGAGCCAGATTCAAACCCGATAACACTTCTTGAGAAAAAAAACTAAGGATGAACTTAGAAGCCATTCTTTAAATGAGATTCATATAGTATGAAGGAATTATCGTCTATCTTGCTATTATATCGAACCTCAAGCCCTATAGTCTCTAGTGTGTAGGCTCCCCCAATGCAATATATAATGTCATTCAATGCCACATCATTGGGAGTAATTATACTTGCAACCTTGCCGACAAGGTAATAGTTCTTGGGTAGGGGGTTGAATTTGGTCAACGGTTTCCCTCATGCCATAATCTAGTCTTCGCCTCTTGGTACAACTCGGGGAGACCTTTATCAACCTCTTTAAACTTACAATAGCAAAAAAATCTTTGGCACATTGCACCATAGTAGGGAAGAAAACCGTACGTGTCACAACCGTAAGCCTTTTCTGGCTTCTCAATAAGCATACCTTACCCCCTTCACTAGAATCGCTCGTCCAAGAAATCTCTAGTGAAGAGGAAAATGGGCATTTAACAAGCGACAAACTTAGGAAAACAAATTTCTGGGTTTTTAAATGGAAAAAAATGTACGAGAGTTCACACAAAGCAATATAGAAATAAAAAAGGAAGATATATAGAGAATAGCTTGTAAGAAGGCTAACCTTAATACAAAAGAAAAAGAAGCTCTTTCGTTATTCAATGGAGCACTCCCGCGTCTTTTCCACTTTATATCCAAGTTCCATCAAAGATGAAGAGTTCATCTGACTTAACTTGAGTCTATATAAATTTTCACTGCCAAGTAATTATTTGTCCTAATCACTATTCGAAACGAAGGCCGCCTGAACCGCCTAGACGCTCGAAATCGAGAATCCGTCCCGATTTTCTATAATTAGTCCCTCTAGGCGTTTTATTGACTCCTATGCGATTTTCAGCCGCTTGGGCTCCACCTAGGCCGCCTCGGCACTGCCTAAACGATAATGAACAAAAGCATTTTTAATTGTGAATTTATTTTTTTGCTTTATTATAATTGACTTTTAAGTTGTTTCAATGAGATTGTTGTTGAAATGCTGATATTTACACAATTTTAAAGATATATGTTACAAATATACGTGTTTTTCTATATTAAATAATTTTATATTATTATTTTTAGATAGTATAATACATATTTTAATTGAATTACACAATAATTTGTTGATTAATAAATAAAAAATACAAATCCGATTAGAATTGTTCAAATCCGGTCCAAGGAACACGGACCTGAACGGGTACCGGACCGGTGGACAGATCTAACTTTAGGTAACCAATGCTAGAATATAACTATGGTCTTTCAATCTCGGAGATCACGTGCTATAACACGTGCCTCCGCATACTACCTCCGTCGTTGAAACGCAATCCTTAAACCCTTCTCCATCCCCCAACGCTTCTTTCTCTCTCCTCTCCTTTGTAACTCAGCAATGTCACTTCTTCTCAGATCACTGCCTCTCATAGGCCTACGCCACAAACCCTCTCTTCCACTTCTTCCTCGTATACTCAAATATCATTTTCCAAAGTCAATTTCAAAAAACACCAGAACAATTTCCTCTGCTTCTGCTTCTGCTTCCACTTCTCCTCCCCCTTCCGCTGATACCCTCCCAAAACCACCATCAATTCCCATCAAAGAAACCCTTGATTGGGTTTCCCGTACTGGTTTTTGCGGCGAATTGTCCGTTTCCGATGTGGGTAAACGTGTTCGTCTTTGTGGATGGGTTGCTCTCCATAGGGTCCATGGTGGACTAACTTTTCTCAATCTCAGAGACCACACTGGAATTGTGCAGGTATTAATGGAAAGTTAATATTCCTTTTTTACTTTATACATCTGTGGATAGGAAATTTCATTTTTGGATAGAAGACTGCTGCTCTTAATTTTTTTTATTCTTCTCTCTGTTTTTGATGGTTGTGAGGTGGAATTTCAGGTTACTACCCTTCCTGATGAATTTCCTGATGCTCATTCAATTATAAATGACTTGAGGTTGGAGTATGTGGTAGCTGTAGAAGGAGTTATTCGGTCACGGCCTAGTGAGTCTGTTAATAAGAAAATGAAAACTGGCTTAATAGAGGTAATAGCATGCACATTTTTGCTCAATTTTTCTTGAGAATGTGATAATTCATAATTGATTTGAAAGCTGATAAAGTAAGCTATGAATGGACAATGCAGTTGTATTATATGAACATTTTCACGAAGCGTATTATGAAATTATGTTGGCTATGTATATGCCAGGTTGCTGCAGAGAATGTTCAAGTATTGAATGCTGTGAGATCAAAGTTACCATTTTTAGTTACCACTTCAGATGATGCTAAAGAGTCTGTCAAAGAGGAGATCCGTTTGAGGTAGCTGACTGTAATTTTCTTTTATTTGGCCTTTGAAAGATAACGTAACTTAGTTTGAATGTTAACAAGTTTGAGATTTTTTACGTATTTTAAATTTTTTGCCCTAAATTTAATGGTCCTTTTAGTTTGGCCTTAAAATTTGGGTTGGAAATATTTAGGTAATTCCAATGTGTTATGCTGGTCCAAGGAAAAAAAAAAAATTGAACTAAACTGAATTATTTGTTATAACATTGAACTGAATGTAATTATATAACCAATCCAAATGAACTTAAACACGTTACGTTAATTCAGTTTGCTAATTTAATTTGAACTAAAAAATGCTTGTTCTGTTTTGCACGAAAAGTTAAGCAAGGCAATCGATACTTCCATTTTACAAGTAGCAGTAACACTATATTTAACTCTTGCATTAAATCTGATACATTGCTTCCTTTTCTTTGCATTTATTGTTTTTCAATACTTCACCTAGGCAATGAATTTAGTGGCTTTACCTTATGTTATAAGTGAGAAGGAACATATTGATCTGAAGCACTGTATCATTCTACCAATTGGTCTTCCTATGATATTATATTCAGAATACTTCATCGCCCATTGTTTGCCTAGTTGAATAGTGTGAACTGAGTTATTTGAGTCTACACTTAAAAATTATTGCCATTTTTCATTGTTGATTTTTCCTGCTTCGAGCTATTGTCGTTTCTGTCTTTACTTGGTTGCTGCTACAACAATCTCCTTGCACTATCACTTTATGGTTTCTGTACCATTACACAATAAATCTAGGTGTAGGCAACTATATTCCCTGGATATTTTTTATTTAATCTTAAACAAGAATTAAATTGTACTCCTTATCTCTATAAATAGCTCATTCTGTTTTTCATTGGCATGCTGCTTGCTAGAAATTTAATGTCTTTTAATTAACAAAACTGTCTACCATAGATCTCAAATTTTGGCAATTCACTTCGTTTTTTCACAAGTTACATCTTAGCTTTGTACAGAGTGATTTATGCTTATTGGAGTTTATATGATCGAAGTAAATCACATGTTATGTAGATTTCGGTGCCTTGATTTACGGCGGCAGCAAATGAATGTTAACATAATGTTGAGGCACGGAGTAGTGAAACTGATCCGAAGATATCTAGAAGATGAACATGGATTTGTGGAGGTATAACATGTGATGCTTGGCTATGCTTAGATACTTTCTTCTCCTCTCTCTCTCTTTTCTTCCGCTGTGCTCTTTTTATTGTTGCAGTCTGTTTTGATCGTGATCTTTTCATGGTTATAAGGTAGATTGAGACCCCGATACTTTGTAGATCCACTCCAGAAGGTGCACGAGATTATTTGGTGCCCTCAAGAGTTCAGGTACTTGGCATTTGAAGAACAGTGTGTAATGTACATATGACTTTTGCAGTTAACTTGTAGACCTTCATATTTCATATACTGGAGATTTCTACATCTAGGTTTTTATATGTTTAGTCCTTGCAACATAAACGAAGCCAACATACAAAAATGAACTCTTGTATTTTTACTCTCTGATGTGCGATGTCTATGATTTCAGCAATAAATTACAGATGATGCTGTCTGGGTGCTTTTGTTTATTTCTTCTGTTTCTGAAATAACTTGAGAATGATAGCAGTAGCATCTGTGTGCTTGTTATTAACAGGATAAGTAACTTATGTTCTAGAGTAATGTTGGTTCATAATCATATATTCAAAACTCTCTTGGGTTAAACATGATAACTGGATAGAATTTAGATCTCAATCAAATTGCTACATAACTTGGAAATTTTTTGTCAGAAAGTTTTAAAGTTACTGGTTTGAACTTGTAAAGGTAAATCTTGGATATGGCATTGAAAATGAATGTCAAACATTTTTTGTTGAACCATTTTGAAGGAAAGGAGAACCTAATAAAGTGCCTATCTATGCTTTTGTTTAACCTTTAGATGTTGTATATGGCGTATTCATCCGAAGTCAAGACTCTTGAATCATAGAGAAGAATTTGATAATGTAATTAAGCACTTAAAATTGATATAGCAAGTGTTTATTGGTTTTTAGTTTGTTTGATAACATCACTTAAAAAATTTTAGTTGAGTAAAAAAAAAATCACTTATTCAGTTATTCTGGTAATCAAAATAGTTAACTTAGAATTTTAAGTTGAACATTATCAATAATAAAAAGCTTAGCTTAATATCAATAATTTCATTACTTTATTCTTAGTATTTAGCATACAGTTATATCATTTAATAGTTTCAACATTTACGATCTTCAACACTTAAAAATCAGTAATTATTTTAACGCTTAATATTCAGTTTTATCAAAAAGCACCCAAGTATTGTTGAAGTAGGTGGATGTGCCTCTATCACTTGCCCTTAGTTTCTCAACTTTTGCATGATAAATTGATAGTTTTCTCTTTGATTGCGATATACAGGTCAAAATAGGCTGTTGAATCTAATGAATAATGATGCTTGGATAACTTATCCATGGTTTGTCTCATTTACTTAAACGTGTGTTTTGAAGCCAGGAACGTTCTATGCCTTGCCTCAAAGTCCTCAACTCTTTAAACAAATGTTGATGGTCTCTGGTTTTGACAAATATTATCAAATTGCAAGGTAATCTCTCTTGGCGTTGTGGGCTTCATATATATAATTGATGTGATTATTGTACAGTACAATTATGCCTTTACTTTTTTTTCCATTGTTAGTTGATGATTTTTCTTTTTTTTTTTTTTTTTTTTTTTTTTGTTTTTTATGTATGGTACAAACAAGTGAGCTTGACCTGGGCTTGAATTTCATATAACAAGCATTTTACCTCATCCAAGCAGAAAATATACGTTTTTGTTTAGTGGTTTGTTTCTTGTTCGGCATGTGGGTTCATTATTGGTTCATTTCATTTGTAATAGCAACAAAGTTAATATTTATTTTACGTGTATCTTTATAGATGCTTTAGAGATGAGGCTCTAAGGTCTGATAGACAGCCTGAGTTTACTCAGCTAGATATGGAATTGGCATTCACTCCCTTAGAGGACATGCTGAGGCTCAATGAGGATTTGATTCGAAAGGTTAGTGCATTATTTGCTTTACAATTCACAATTTTTCAGAGCAGTTATTTTTGAGATATTTTACAATTCACAATAGGATGGAGGAAAGAGAGAAGTTATTTTTGACTCCCTGGCTATACATGATTCTTGAGATGGTTTCTTGTTGCCTTAGGAGGTTAAATATTTTCTCGACTTGGTGAAAACTTACCGAGGCTCCATTTTGTTTCATGTAAAATAGCTACTCTGCAATTTATTTTTATGCAACTTCTCCGAGAAAACCAATTATTTTCATCTTCATCTCATTTGTTTGTAATTGTGAAATTCAATTGAAGTCACACTAATAATATTTAATTAAATGTTTATAAATTAGATAGATGATGATATAATGTTCATAAATCAATATACAGTTGAAAATAACGTCTAAAAGGTCGAACTAAATCATCAAAACAAGTTTTTTTTAGTATTATTTACTTTACATTTGCAGAAATTGCCAATATAAAACATTCGTTGTATGTCTGTACATTGAAGCATGTGATTTTCATTAAAAAAGGTGTCATTGAAGATTTACATGAATTGCAGGTGTTTCTAGAAATTAAAGGTGTCCAACTGCCAAACCCATTTCCAAGGCTTACATATGCTGAAGCAATGAGTCGTTATGGTTCAGACAGGCCAGATACAAGATTTGATCTCGAGTTGAAAGATGTAATCATCTTCTTTCCAACACAACCACACACATTTTACGAGTTCCATCATAATTTTTACCCTCACTAGTTAATCATTACTTTGGGACTGCATATTCATTTCTCAACTTTGTACTTCTTTCTTTATTTATTTTTATGAAATTACTATTATTGTAATTGGAATTTAAATGGTCAAAATTCACAACGATAGCATTTATAATGGAGTTTGAATGTGTGATATATGCTTTGCAGTATCATCTGAACCTTCCTTTATTTTTCATAGGGAATTACTCATATTATCATAATTTTGGTGTTAAGGAAGTTTTTATGCTGATGCTGCAGGTGTCTGATATTTTTGTAGAGTCCTCCTTCAGGGTGTTTGCAGAAACACTGAAAAATGGTGGAATTATCAAAGTATTATGTGTGCCTTCAGGAGCTAAAAAATATTCAAATACAAATCTTAAAAAAGGTGATATTTACAGTGAAGCAATCAAATCGGGAGCAAAGGGTTTGCCTTTTCTTAAGATCTCGGATGATGGTAAGAAGATATAATATAATTTTTCTTGTAATAAGGTCAATGATATTATAATTTCAGTATTTTACTCTGACATGTGTTGATTTCCATAGGGGGGGTTGAGGGGCCGGTCCCTGCACTAGTGTCAAGTTTGGATCTAACAAGTAAAGAACAGTTGCTGAGGCAATGCTCTGCAGGACCCGGAGACCTTATATTGTTTGCAGTCGGGCATCACGGATCAGTCAATAAAACTTTGGACCGACTTAGGATGTTTATTGCAAATGATATGGGTTTGATTGACCATGTATGTTTATCTGTCTTGGTTGTTGAATTTTGTTTGTCTATTATGCCGTTCTCTGACATTTTCTTGTTCTTTCTGATTTTTAGTCCAAGCATTCTATCCTATGGGTGACTGATTTCCCGATGTTTGAGTGGAATGACACTGAGCAGAGACTTGAGGTTTGTCTAACATCTATCCAACTTATATATGAAAGTGAAGCTGGTTTTGTTCTTGCCCTGTCCAACTGTACCTTTACATAACTAGCAAGCTTTCAGGCTAATTTGGATGAACTTGTCCTGTGTCTGGAATAGTGTTTCAAATAAGATTCTTTGGTTTCTTTTATAGTTAGCCTCGAGGGAGATTAATGAATTGGCGATGATGATTAGAACAAGGGATAAGGGTAAAAAGTACCTTAAACATCGATAAAGAAGTTGAATTTTACCCCTAGCGTACAAAATGGGTCAATTAAGGGTCCAACATTACCAAATACTGTCAATTATGCCCTGCACTAATAGATTCCTAGCAACCAGAATTTGTAACAAGTTGTGATAATTTAAGAATCAATAGTAATTGTGGCTTCAGGATTGTTAATATTAGCCCTGTTTGGTACTTATATATGCAAGTGTAACTGGTTTTGTTCTTGCCCTGTCCAACTACCAAACCAATACATAACCAGCAAGCTCTCAGGCTTATTTGGATGAACTTGTTTTGGGTCTAGAATAGTGTTTCAAATTATGTTCTTTAGTTTCTTTTTGCAACATAGTTGAAAGTTGAGAAGCAAGCTGAGGCGATAAGGGAAAAATATCTCCTCGAGGCGACGTGACCGCCTCTCGCACATGAGGTGACAAAAAAAAAAATCGAAAAACTCAAAAAATAAAACCATAACTCAAAATTTACTAATTTAACTTCTAAAGTTGTAGAACAAAATAAAACTCCAAATCCTAATAACATATCAAACAAACATCATCATCAATCCTAATCCTAATAACACCTAATTCCAAAATAAAACCTAATTCTTAATAACATATCGAAAAACATCGTCATCAAGCTCCATGTCCAAAAGCCTGCAAAATTTGGAAAATCAGACACTTGTAAGCTACTGTTTCAGACACTTCCATACATTTTTCACAAACTTTCATTTAAACTTTCACAACACAACTATGACAAACTTTCACATAAACTTTCATAAACACAACTAGTAATGAACTTTCATATAAACTTTCATACAAACTTTCACAACACAACTAATGATATACTTTCACAGAAATTTTCTTATAAACTTTCATATAAACTTTTACAACACAACTAATAATAAACTTCCACAGAAACTTTCATAATAAACTTTCACAACACAACTAATAATGAACTTTCACATAAACTTTCACAACACAACTATGATAAACTTTCACAACACAACTTTGATAAGCTTTCACAACACAACTTTCATAAACTTCACAAACCTTCATAACTTAGTACACAAATCACAAAATTTGGGCAGCATAACACTTGTACAAGTCATAATAAAGAGTAAGAGAGGAAGAGACAGATGAAGAAAAGAAATGAGAACAGAGAAGAGACAGTACCTGTTTGATTGGCAGATAAGAGGAACGAAGTGTTTGTGATTGTTGGTGTTGTTGGGTGGACGTGGAGGAGATCGACAGAATAGGAAGTTGTCGAACACTTAAGGATAGAGGAAGAAGCTTTTCGATCGGCAGAAGGAGAAGCTTTTCGATCGTCGGTGCTGTTGCGCAAGTGTTCGTCTGATTTTTAACCTCAAACTTATTCTTATATATATATATTTCTATATTATATATTTTTTTTAACATGCAAAATCCCCAACTTACTGCCTAAGTGCCGAAGGCGACCGCCTCTTGCCTCAGGACCTCCTCCCGCCTGCAGCGGCAAGGTGGTTGCCTTCGGAATAACGTCCGCCTTCAAGGGAAGAAGGCGGGGGCTTGAATGCCTAGGCCTCCTCTCGCCTCAGGCAACCCAAGCGTTCGCCTTTCACAAGTATGTTTTGCAATGATGATAAAAAGGGGATAAGAGTAAAAAATACTCCGAATGGGAGAATTTAAGGATCAACAATAGTAATTGTGGCTTCAGAATTGCCAATATCATAGTGAAGGGCATAATTAGCCCTGTTAGGTAACGTTGGGCCTATGTTGGTGGTAACATTCAACTTCCCTACCAACATTGGCGGTATTTTTGACCCTTATCCCATAAAAAAATATCGATTAAACTCATGTTTTCTGTCACTTAATAAGTTGTTCGTGGGACAGTTCTTTGTGATATTATTATTGTTTGTCATCAGAAGACATCTTTGCTCATACTCAATAGGACATCTATATGTATGTTATGTGAAACCGTTAATTGTGTTGCAGCCCCTGCATCATCCATTTACGGCGCCCAATCCTGAGGACATGGAAGATCTTTCCTCTGCTCGAGCGCTTGCTTATGATGTGGTTTACAATGGGGTTGAGGTAGTTTGCCATTTCTTTTTTATTACTGTACTATTGAAGCTTCTCCTGCTTTAACACAAATTTATTTTTTATTTTTTTGTCTTATGGTTAGATTGGTGGAGGAAGTTTGAGAATTTATAAACGCGAAATTCAACAGAAGGTTTTGGAAATTATTGGTATTTCTCCTGAGCAGGTGAGATTTTTTGAGAAGTTAAGAATGACAGGAAGTCATTTGATGACAGAATACTTAGCACGATGGCGCTAATGTTGATTTTCTTTTCGTTGGCAGGCTGAAGCGAAGTTTGGATATCTTCTGGAGGCTTTGGACATGGGTGCTCCTCCACATGGTATGGAACTATTTTCATCGCTTTCCTCTGCAGCTTTCTCTATTGTAATAGTTTGAACTTCCGGAACTTATTTCGCTGTCTATCTTGGTCATTGTAGGGGGAATTGCATTCGGGTTGGATAGATTGGTTATGCTATTAGCCAATGCTAATTCCATTAGGGATGTGATAGCTTTTCCTAAGACAACAACTGCGCAATGTGCGCTTACTCACGCTCCATCAGAAGTAGATCCTCAACAGCTGAAAGATCTATCTTTTAATATCCAATAAATGGCTGGTTTCAACTTTCGACATATTTATACATCAAAGACTGAATTCCGGCTTCCTGCTATCGGGTGAGTGCTCAGTCCAATTTTGGTTTCTCTAGGGATTATGCAATGGAACTTTACTTTAGGAATGATTTGTTGTTAACTTTTGGTTTCTCTAGGGATCTGCAAAATGGACCTGAGTCTAAGCCCATGTTCTTCAGCTGAAACTTTTGGTAGATAGAAGAAAATAAACATCATTTTGATTGAAACTCAAAAGTATTACCACTGTGAGATTCAAAAAGCAGAATGTTTTGTATCATTGATATATTAAGTAATTCTACATTCTTTGAATACTGATTGCAGTACATTAAAGAACGAAAGAATAAAAATGAATAAATTTTGTAGTTTTCAATTAATCGGTTCGGGTCTACTCTTTGTAGATGGATCTCTGATTGCTATACAACTTTATAGAGCACTCAATTTTGTCCTGAAACTGCAAAACTGGGGCACTTCTTATTTGTGCGAAATTGATTCCCAGGCTTGCTTGTTGGGAAGAGCATATGTACAACTCCTTCTGCCTTCATTATTGGAAAAATAATACTCGTCGCAGCCTACGAAGAACAATGTAAACATTTTTATAACAAATGCACTTGTAAATAAATGAAAGTGAATAAATGAAAAAAGGCTTTTAAGAAAATGAAATTTGTTGCGCAAGATAGCCTCTAAACTCAATAAAAGAAGATTGACCTTCCGAAATTTTGAAAATGATTGATTAGTTTTTTTTTGAAGTTATTTAAAGTAATATAATTAACTTTTTAAATTCTTCCTATGTGTTAACTCTTTAAATTCTACCTATGTGGCAGATCAAGAAAAGATTTGTATATGTGGCAGATCAAGAAAAGATTTGTATAAATTGAAGCATGTATTACTGTAAGTTCAATAGGCCCAATAGGTGGTCCAGTAAGTAAGTTTAGGAATAGGTGGTCCAGTCACTTTAGAAAATAACAAATTTGTTGGGCCTAATATATCCTTACACTCCCACATTTGTTAATAAAAGCAACTGAAATTGGTTAAAGTGACATTATTAACCCCTACAAAGTTAAGGAGAGCAAGGACATATTTAGATAAATTGAAGCATGAATCATTTAAACAAATTTAGAAATAGACAAAATGTTATTTTAAAATTTTGACTCAGCTTTCAAAAGTTAGGAGGTCAATCAGATTTCAAAATTTAGGAGGTCAATCAGATTCTAAGGCCAACTTAAAAGTGGATATGATACAATCGAGTTATTAAGGCCAACATCAAAGAAACATACCAAGATCAATCTAGCTCCAGCACAAATGCTTTTATGTGAAGGAAATGGAAGTATTAATCGGCCAACTCCATAGATAGCTACAGCAAAGAAATGCATCACTAGATTCAAAGGACAAGGATTTAATCCTGAGAGCAGAGAAATTGGTCCTTCTGAAAATACACCACCAAGACTTAAATAGTCAAAACATGCTTCACGCATGTCATTTCTTGCTGAATCACTTGATGCTGAAAAAACCTTGTACAGAGCACCTGCTAATGTATTTATGGTAGATGCCATTGGCTGCACAAATACAACAAATTAAAGCACTCAAGGTTACTTAATTCATAATTAATCCTAGTGCTAATGCTAAGCTATATCAAATGTTACCTTTCGAAGAGTGTAAAAGGATTCAAGATTCTTGCAAAGAGCATATGCATCACTGATATTGCGAAAAGGCTTAAGAAGGTCCCGTAATAGAACAATATCAGAAAGTGCAACAGTCATCCCTCCTCCTGTTAATGGATGCCTCATGTTGAATGCATCCCCTAACAACAACGCACCCGGTGTTGGACAAGGAGAAGCTGGCATACTTCTATTCGGCATTGTTCTTATGTTTCCTTTCTCAATTGAAGCAATGAAAGCATCGCGTAACTCAGAGGGAATCTAGAAGATGCAAGGTAGTAATTAGCTTGATGATTATTAGATTATGCCAGAGCAATATATCAGTATGTATTAATTTCTAAAGGTACCTGCTGAGCCACCTCGCTTTTCAAATATTGAGCCAATTGGCCATTGGAAATGGATGGTACTTTTTTCCCTGGAATGTCAACCAAGCAACGGACCTCTGTGCTACTAATAGGATAAAACAAGATGGGTGATAGATCAGCCAAAATAACATGCCCGTGATTGGCGAAAGGAAGGTCGCAATTCTCTAGCACCAATGCAACAAAACAAGAGGGGATATCAACCTGTACAGTTGGTCATCAGATAAAAATCGTGTCAACCTCAACAGGAAATGAAAAATTGGATATTAATTGAATCATTTATGGGTAAATAACTAAGCTAGAGTAGTATTTTTGCTATTTTACAGTCACATTCTTAAAGATATTGTATTATTACCTTCGGGTTGCAGAGAGAACGTCGCAAGTTTGAAAAACAACCATCACATACAATAGTAAGAGGAGCATATGCTGTCAATTCTTGACCATTTCTAGTTCGGTAATTCACTCCTTTAACGGTTCCTTTTTTCTCGACTAGTGATGTCACAGTTCCTTGATCCAACCTTACACTGCATAGAAGATGAGGATAGAAGATGAATAATCATTTTACTAAAAAGCAACAGCAAACCAATAAATATACAGGATTTAGTATAATTAAACATTGCAAAGATTACTTGGAAAGAGATGCAGCCTTTTCACGCATCCTTTGAATGAAACGCCCGTTGTGAAAGCTTCTTCCAGCGACATTAGACTGAAAGCCTTTCAAAGGATATGATAGTTTGGTACTTTTCCCATCTTTCATAATTGCATATCCAAATATTTTTTGAGCATCAATCTCTTCCACACAATCTATATCAATAAATATACATATATTCTCATGTCAGAACATAATCAATTTTCATTGAAGTGGATGAATGATTTCAGTTGTTAAGGATTGATACCTTCGAGATCGAGCTCAATGAGTTTGAGATAGCCACCAGGCTGTAAGAGTTCACCAACAATTCGATCAGGCTCATTCAAATCTCTTTCTATTACTTGAACTTGGCGTCCATCCTGCAATACTTAACCAGGTCATTTAATAATCATGCTAATAAATGAAACAATAATACAGTGATCATAGCAAGTTCACCTTGCCAAGAGTATAAGCAAGAGCGGAACCAGCAACACCAGCCCCAACTATGATTATATCAGGAGTTGAAGCTATTTCTTCTGTAGAGCTCTTAAGCATAGTTTCATCTTTTACTTTCTTTGCAGAAGCTCTGCTGTTCTTCTTTCTTTTCAAAGTATAAAAGAAAATCAATGCAAAAAATGAAGCTATAATTTCTTCTATTAAAAGCATATAATCCATCTGCACAGATAGTGTGTGCTGAAAGGAAGAGAGATTACAAAGTTTTCTGTTGTATATTTTGGAGATTAATGGCTAATTCTTTTCAAGTACAAACTGTTTTTCTTGCCTTTTCTAACAGAACAGATAGTGTGTGCTGAAAGGAAGAGAGATTACAAAGTTTTCTGTTGTATATTTTGGAGATTAATGGCTAATTCTTTTCAAGTACAAACTGTTTTTCTTGCCTTTTCTAACAGAACTATTCGCCTTTTATAGGATGTATAGCAGTTAAGGATAATGTCAGTCAACGAATTGCAGAAGAAACAATTTAGCTTCATTTTGTGACCAAATAAGTCAGATGGCCCTTCAACAAAGACTGACTAAGTCGACAGAATAAGTCAAAACTCAAAAGCGGATGAGTTTAAGGTTAAAAAAGTTTTCATGGATTTGAAAAACAGTTGTAACCCAAATGAAATGGAATCAAACCAGGCAAACAGAACAATCCATCTGCAATATCATAATTTAATTTAGAAGTTAACAAACAAAGCAAAAAAGAAAGGACAAAGTACAGAATAATGCTTTAATATATGCTATTGAAGTCTAGATTGGAAGAAGAAAATGCATTGAAGTCTAAAGCAAAGGTAATATTTACTAAATTTAGTCAAATAATCATCAGACGGACAGGAAAAACATTTGATTATTCATAGATCTTGTACTAAATCACAAAATAGTGCTCTTCCTTATTTTTTTGCAGTTGAAGAAACTATAACTGTAACTTGTGATAGAAATGCCAATCTTCCCCAATTTTCTGAACTTTCAACCGAAATCCCCAATTGAGAAAACGAATTGTTAAATGAATGTTTCCAGAACGCCTA
Organism: Euphorbia lathyris; assembly: GCF_963576675.1. Taxonomy (NCBI): domain Eukaryota; kingdom Viridiplantae; phylum Streptophyta; class Magnoliopsida; order Malpighiales; family Euphorbiaceae; genus Euphorbia; species Euphorbia lathyris. Next base: position 21,776,691 of record NC_088913.1, read on the forward strand.
AGGAGAGTAATCTGGAGTCCCAAATTTTATGCAACCATTACCAATTTCAAGACAGCCTATTAAAGAAAAAGAAAATCAAAATCAAAATCGAGCACAGGCATTGATAATTAAAAGAAGAAGAAGAACCTTTTGGTTGAGAATCTGAGCAGCAAAGAGCTCGAGTTCAAAAACGGAGAAGGATGATTGATGACGGAGATGAGAGTGATCGGCGGTAAGAATTGAAGTGGCAACTTCCCAGGAAGCGTCGGCCACCCGGTTACAAGAGCCGACATCATTCAATTAGGACATTTACAGCTCCTTTACCTTTGATCTTAACTCCATTTCTGGTTTGAGAATGGATAAAATTAAATTTTTGGTAGGAGCTTGAGCTGATATTGATTAGGGATGGCAACGCACTGTTAAGGTAATTAATTTATTAGTCCCTATATATTGATAAAACATACTGTTTAGTCACTATATTTTCAAAAACACACGGTAAAGTCTCTAACCTTTTTTTCGATGAACTATTTAGTCCCTAACATTTTTTTCGGTGAACTGTTTAGTCCCTGCCGTTAGACTCTCGTGAAGATTCTGTTAGTCAAATTGGATTTGCGTTTCCTTCCTTTAAACTTTATTGCATCTGAAATCAACTTTGAGTGTTTTTCTTCTTGATTTTCTTATTAATCGTTCAAATTCGTAAGCATTGGGTCTGTTCTTTTTCTTGTTCTCCATACAAATAGCTTATTCTTCTAAATTGGATTTCCTCTTCTGAAATTTGAAGGTAAATACTAAAGGGTAATTTAGTTATTTCCGAATTCATAAACGGTAAAAAATCTAACAAATAGACGGAAGGACTAAACAGTTCACTGAGAAAAAGGTTAGGGACATTACCATGTGTTTTTGAAAATACAAGGATTAAACAGTGTGTTTTGTTAAAATATAGGGACTAATAAATTAATTACCCAAACTATTAACTATTATCCATACCCGGTACCGGTACCGGTTGTCCGTCATAATTTTTTTTATATATTAAAAAATATTATTATTTTGTAGATGTAAAAATATGAGATTTGAATCCAATGCTTTTGTTCTTCAACCATGACTAAACTATTTTATTTGTATTGATTAAGCTTCAATTTATTCAATTTTTAGATGGATGGTTTATTAAATTTATATTTTGTTAAATTTGTAATATTTTTTGTTTTATTTATTGATTATTAACGGATAAGGGTATCCATAGATATTTGCAAATTAAATGAGATGAGTATGTGAAGCAAAAAGTATATCCGCTAGGATAATGAAACAGGTATAAGTAGTTAAAAAATAAATATATGAGGATTGGAATTAGCACTATCCGCATATACCTTACCCGTTGCCATTCCTAATGTTGATTGATCTTGCTTACTACACTTTCAGATTTCAACAAACGGCTATAACTTTACAGGTTTAACAAGTCGAGCCTCAGCGCAAATGGCAGTTAACCGTTATGGTTTAGATAATTATTTTTTAATTATAAGGTTGAAAATTGCCCCATTTGTTTTTGGTAATTGCAAACTTTCTCTGATGAAATTGTGCAATTTTATCCTAATATTTTCAGGTAAAGTTAATTTTACCTTTATAAAAAATTTAAACGGATTAGTTTGACATTTATTTGATTGTCATATCAGATATTCCAAATAAGTTTATCGATAAATTAAAATGGTTTCATACATTTTAGCTTATTATTTGTAATTGGCATCAATCACATATGCTTGCTCTATTAGAGATTGGGAACCCAGCTTGAACTAGAGTGGCTACTATAATAGGGAAAGAAACCATTCTTCAAACATACCTAAATAAGTTTTGTAGCAAGATGGCCACCAAAAAGAAAGATCTCAAAGAGGTTGAAAAGGCACCCAAGAGCTAAGATATTGAGGCTTCCAAAGAATATGACAAGTTATCTAGTGAGAAAGCCTAGTTGGTTGTCAAGAAGGGGGAGATGGAAGTTGAGATGGGTTAATGACTAATCACTATAGAGGCTGAAAGAAAAGTAGCGAAAATGGCCATCGAAGAATAGAATATCAGTGAATCCAAGTCAATCTGCAAAGTTATTAAACTGTGTTGATGCACCGGTTATAGGGGTATGTTTCAGAAAAAGAATTTTAAGTAGCTATTTGTTATTGAGTGTCAAACCCCTTACTCCTTTTATAGATAAGTTCCCTTGCAAACTTATCCACAAGTTGGAACACATAACAATGTGGCAGATTCCCTAAGCCAAAAGGTAGCCCTTTTGAAGATAGTGAATCTAGAGGTAGATTGCTTTGAGCACATCCGATGAGATTATAAGGCGGATCCTGGCTTTGGAGGCATTTGGGAGAGATGTAGGAACCAACACGAGGATGGGGTGTATCATCTACTGAATGAATATCTTATGAGAGATAACCAGCTTTGTTTACCATGCACGTCCATCCAGGAGAAAGTCATCCGAGATTCACATGGAGGAAGTCTAGAAGGGCACTTCGGGAGAGACAAAACGTACGAAACAGTGAGCTCCCGATATTTTTAGCCTAAGATAAAAAAGGATGTCGCCTACTTAGTGGAGCCATATCACATTTGTCAAACCGCCAAGGGACATGTGATAAACGGCGGCCTACATTTGCCACTACCGGTGCCCGAGATTGTATAAGAGGACTTATCAATGGATTTCATCCTCGGTTTTCCTAGAACCCAGAGGGGTGTGGACTCCATTTTCATTTGGTTGGCAGGTTCTCTAAAATGGCCCATTTTATCCCATGTTGAAAGATAAGTTATGCCTCAGCGATTGCCAAACTGTTTTTCAAAGAGGTCGTAAGATTACACGGGGTACCAAAAAGTATTATCTCAAATTGAGATATGAAATTTCTGAGCCACTTTTGGCGGACGTTATAGGCTCTCTTTGATACGACCTTAAAGTTCAATATTACCGCACATCCGCAAACTAATGGTTAGATAGAAGTGGTTAATCAGACCCTAGAGAACTTACTAAGAAGCATGTGTAAGGATAAGCTCATGATGTGAGACTTGGTCCTGGCTCAGGCATAATTCGTTTATAACGGGTCTGTACATTCGGGAACTAGGAAGTTACCATTTGAAATGGTATATACAAAGATCCCCAATCACACTCTGGATATAGCACACCTTCAAAAGGGGATAAGGGCAATATGACCGCCCACACGCTGGCGAATGAGTATCTGCGGATGCATCATGAAGTGAAGGAAACTCTAGAGGAGCGAAATCAAAAGCTGAAGGATGTGAACTAGATCATAGGTTACCTATTATAATGGTTTAATGGGTTACCTCTATGGGAAAAGATACGAGTCAAAAACCCGAATATAACGGTTTAATGAGTTACCTATTGTAGCGCAAAACTGTTGAATAGCAGCGGAAAGATACGAACTAAGCAAGTCTACAAGGAGTTGTGATTGATCTACGAATTGAGATCGCACATCGAGAAAGGGGAGGGGTATGCGACTCTTGAGGAGAGGGAGACATAATTTTCTCTAATACTAACTATGTTAGATTAAGGTTTAGATGTGACATAATATTTTATTTCTATGCCACTTATTAGGACTAAACCTAATCCTAATTCCTAATAGACTCTTGCTTTGCCCATTCATGTTATAGAAATATAACTAATTAGGTCCATTTGATCCAATTAATTCCTATAGTTACTTAATTAGGTCCACCAGAGATTTTCTTCACTCATAGGAAGAAAAACACATACAAAAACCTTAAATTTCAGGCAAAGCAATTAAGAGCATCTATAATGGTATCAACTTTAAAAGTTATTAAAAATTAACACATAATTCCAAAATATAATGTTTTATTTTTTCTCTTATCTACATTATGTTTAACTACTTTCGTTACAAAAACGCTCAAATATTAAGCAATTTCAAAAGTTTCCAGCGTGATCCCATATATCATTATTTCATATATAGTTTGTTTTAAGGCTTAATACATCATTTGCCCCCTAAATTTGTCCAAGATGGTTGATTGGCCTCTTGAACTTTCAAAGTGTCTTGATAGCTCCCTGAACTTGCATAAAATGTTCAGTTAGCTTGTCACATCCGTGACCAAAATATACATCGATCGATTGTTTATTAATTAAATATTTAAGTTTTATAAATATATTATTAGAGTTGATTTAATATTTTTTGTGTGAAATTTGAGAATTTGTAAAAAGTTTAATTAAGAATATTTTTTGAACAATATATGGTATATGCATGTTAAATAATTTTATATGAATCATCTAAAAAAAAAGTTAATCAATTGTACTTGAAAAAAAAAATAGAAATTTCATATTATTATAGTAATTAGAAATCAAGTTTTTAATCCATTTTAATAATGAAAGTTTAATATTTAAAGAAAAATGTTCATATTTAAAATATAGGTGTATACAAATACTTTAAATATTTAAAATATAGGTGTATACAAATACTTTAAATATTCAATTGTACTTAAAGTTCATGTGTTGTTAATGGATAATTTAATATTTAAAATATAGGTGTATACAAATACTTTAAATATTCATGATAATCTAGTATTTAAAATGTAGGTGTTCATATTTTATTATTATTTCAAGTTAGACAAGTTTAGTTCATTAGTGTAATAATTAAATTGTTTTAAAAGAAATGGTTAAAAGAAAACATAAAAAGATAAACTACTAGATTAAGTCAATTCATGCATGAAAAATGACTTGTCATATAAGTGGAATAGGAAAGAAAAACGTGGCAAGCAAATGATCTATATACATATATGTGTCTTCCTTATAAAGAGTGAAGAACACTTGTAATTATAATAAAAATTTCTTTCAACTAATGTGTCAAACAAATGAACTACCTATATATATGTCTTATTTTAAAAAGGGAGGGATGTACTTGTAGATGTAATGGAGAGTTTCTTTATAAGTTGAAAAATGAAGATGAGGGGTGGAACCAAAAAGAAAAAAATTAAAAAAGGATGAGATTTGGTTGACAAATTTTCATACGTGACAAACGTTTCGGGAATGGGTTAGAGGTGTAATGCTCGTGTAATATGTCAAGCTTTACGGTCGTCACATGAGGTAATATTATTTTTAACTAAAATATGGTTCTAATTAGACAGTGGATGATTCTTTGGAGGTTTCGGTCACGAAAGGAATTTACGCTAGTAAATTGTTAAGTTGTCAGTGACTGAATTTTTAATGTAACGAGTCTAATTGAACCTTCGGTCGGAATGAACAATACCAGTTTAGTGTTACATGTTACAATTTCTGGCGATAATAGACTCGTAGCAGTGTTACGAGTCTAACTGAACCTTCAGTCGAAACTAACGATACCAGTTTAGTGTTAATAAATAAAAATAGTCCGATAAAAGTGTACGAAAATAGTCTGATAAAAGTCTTTGATTAATATTTTAGTGACTTTAAATTATCGAGTTAAAATAAGTTATATATTAGGACTAATACCAATAATTGTTAAATAGAGTCTATACAAATTTGAAGGTAAAAGTAGTAGAATAATTTGAATGTAAGATTTGGATGAATATACTCTTAGTAGTTTAACGTGGTCTAACGAGTCGAATGGCATTCATAGTTCTAATTAATTATTCAGTTTTCGGTGACCGAAAATATTCCTTTAAGAATATTTATTTTTAAACGATATTAAATTTTATCAATAGAATATTTTGAGCTATTTAACTCTTAAAGTTGGATTAAATTATGAATCGATGATTTTATACGCGTTTTTATTACTTATATTAAAAGAATATTAATTTTAAAGGATTTTGGTATTTTGTTTGTAAATTATTTTGAATAATTGTGCTTATTTGCGAAATAGTTATAATTGAAGGTGAATGGTTTATGGTTATGGAATTATTTGGAAATTTGATTGTGAAAAGATATTTGAGTATATTGTTATTTTATGAGTTTTATATCCATCTAGAGTAATCCGGATTGGTGGTTTTGATATTTGAAGACCATGTTCAGTGAGGAACATGGCCTGTGTACACAGTGTAAAGACCTAGTCGGGTATTGGCAGCGAAGTGTGGGGTAAAACCAATACGGGATTAGGCAAGGTTAGAGAGACGTCTCGACTATGTGATTCTTGATATGTGTGGTTATGGATTGATACATAAGGGGAGAAACTCTAGAATGGATATAAGGTTTTTGTTTTCGGTTATGACTTGTGTTAGCGATATTTTCGAAATATGCTAATTTCAACCTTGTCACGTGTGGTTAGGGTGCGGGCGTGCCAGAGAAGATTACTTCTCAATTAAAATGGTTAAGTTTATGGAAATACGCGCCAAAAACATGAATTCTAAATCGAAGCGATTGGCGAGGGACGCAAGGATTGAAAAAGTCCCTCTTGGGTCTCTCGCGCCGTATAGAAACTTTGCGAGATAAATTGTTTTTATTTAAGCTAAGCATATAAATTAAAGACAGAAAAATAAAAGAAATTAAAGTGCGAAATTGACACGAGATTTTGGAAAAATTGGTGTTTTATTGATATGAATATGTTCAACAAGCATGAAATTGAAAATGAATTACAATTGAAATATGTCTATACTAAACATATAGATAATCAAAAATCAATACAAAGAATTGAAATGCAATTAAAATAAATTGGAATTCAACAACAAACTCGGAGCCACAATAGCTATCTCGGATTGATGTTGAATTTTGGTGTCGGCTTGAGGTTCTTGGAGAGATGTGGTCGGTCGGGCCCGTACGGTATATGATCTTGGCAATGGCAAAACGTTGGTAGGCAAATGGGACAGATTTAATCTTTAACTTTGGGAGGCTCATTTGGGCGTTTAAGAACACGGAATTGGACGAGTAAATAGGCTAAATTTAATTTCGGAATGTCAAGAACAAACTTCTATAAGGGATCGAAGGCTAAAACGGATGCTAAGTAGACGAAATTGGGAGTTGAAAATAACTGGACGAATCTGGAAAATTCTGGAAACAGAATGTCTAAAAGAATTTGGGCTGTAAAGATCGGCTTGTAACTACGGTTTCTGGGCACGGAATTGGGCAAATAAATACACTAGATTGAAATTCAGAACGTCAGTAACAACTTTATTGAAGGGATTGAAAGAAAAAAATGATTTAAACGGACGAAATCGAGCTTTGAAAGTAGTTGGACGAATCTGGAAAATTAATTTGAAAACAGAGTTTTAGCTAGGAATTGAGCAAATTAAAGGCTTGGAATTCTAAATTGAATTAGAAAAACTTGGAAAGAGGCTATTGGAACTTGAATTGGAGCTAAAGAGAGCTAAAAAAGGGATCGAAGCTAAGAAAAACGAAGAACGAAAAGAAGAACTTTGAAGAACTAAGAACTTAAATCTAGAAACTAGAGAGCATTGGAAGGGACCTTAGGAAGGAGTTTTGTTGTGTTGAGTTGAGTGTTTTTTTATGAAGGGGAGGGGGTCTATTTATAGTATTTTGGAGTGGAATTTTGGTAATTATTAAGTGGCATTTTGGTAATTATTCACCAACTAACTCAACTACCTCCATGCCACATCACCCCACTACCTCAACTTCCACTAACTACCATCAACTTCCATTGACTGCTTCCAACTGTTGCCGGAAGAGACGATACGCCCTGCGTATTGGAGGTCCTGAAGCTTGTGCGTTTCGTTGATGGTATCTGCGCGTGACGCCTCTGGTGTTACGTCCCGCGTAGGAAAGTACGCGCTGCGTAAGAGAAGGACGCCCCGCGTGTTTGTGCTCCTGAACTTGGAACGCCTTGTTGATGCGCTTTACACGTGACGTGTATAGCTTTACGCCCCGCGTACTTGAGCCTCTGAAGTGGAAATTCTCCGGATGTGTGGTATACGGCCCGTATATAGGAATACACGCCCTCATTGGCTGGAGGTGAGTTTACATATATATATTTATTTTATTTTTTTCTAGAAAAATGGAAACTATACCCTAAAATCAAATATAAGCTTTCTATATACATGAAAATAAAATTTATTTATTTTGGGTCAACAATTGCCCCCCTCTTTTGTGTATAAATTGACTAGGATTGAAAATTTGTACACAAAAGAATGTATTTAGGATTTCTTGAACCAATTTTTTTTTCTTTTTTTTATAATAAGAGCCTCGTTCGCTCATTGATTTTTTTTTTTTTTTTGAAAATTGTGCTGAAATAAAGCAGGAAAATTACAAAGCAATATGTACGCCGAAATTATTGGAGATAATTATACAAAAATAAATAATAACAAATTTGACCTCGTGACCGATGAATGGTTTGAGATCAAAACAGTTGTTCAGAACAGTTGTTTGATGAGATTAAATTTGATTCAGATCAAATAAATACCAAAAGCTTGGTTCTGAGATAATTGGTACTTTAGAATCACGGATTGCTTTTGAAAAAGGTATGGAAATGGTTTGCAACAAGAGAATGACTCGTAATAATAAAAAATAACTTGAAGCTATAATAATGATAAATTTGGACACAACTGGCTCGAATTGAGGAGTGGATAATGTTTATCTAAGCTAAATGGACTTCTAGAATAATCAGATTGGAATTTGTCAAATTGGAGAAATTGGACGTGTCGGAATTATTTTAAAATTTGAATACACGAGTTATCTGATGTAAGAAAAATCAAATGACAATGGGTGATTTCGAGTGAGAAAATTGAGGTTATAGGCAATCGTTTTGAGCAAAATAAAAGTTGAGAGTTATAATTTGGATATCAAGAAGAAATTGAGATTGGCTTTGAAGGAAAAGGTGGTTTATGACGGATGAAATCAATTTTGGGGAAAAAGGCTAACCAGAACAGTTGTTTGATGGAAATTATGATTTTGAGATCAATAATTATCAAAAGCTTGGTTCTGGGTATTTTAATTAACCGGAATCAACTAATAGATAACAAGTATGATTTAGAAATGGTAATGATTGAGTGTTCTGGTTTGTGAGTTAGAGTTTGAAACAAATGAAGAAGAAGATGCGATAACAAAAGTAGAAAATATGAACCAAATGGAAGCATGAACATAAATAATTTATTTTGAAAACTGAAATATTTTTTCATTTTTTTTGTGCTGGCAAAAACGCCAACTTATTTTGACCATAAATGGTCTTATGGGCTATGTTGTAAGTACAACATTATGTTATCGCCTCATACAACAAAATGCTCAATAACATCTCTACAAGAGGGATATGAGTTTCCATGTCTAGATTCTTATTTTCATGACTCTCTTTCCGCATAATAAAAAGTATTGGTAAACTAGAGTCTACATAAATAAACAAGGTTAAGAAGTAGAAACCTCGTGACTTGTTCGGATGGTAGGAAAGTTGAAGTAGACTGGCGAAAAGAAGAATCATGGTCTGCAAACTTGGTCCCCAATTTGAGTTGACAAACTTCATGGTGATCATAGGCTCTGGAAAAACATGAGTTGTTGGAAGAATCATTAGAGGTATTTCTGGTGTGGATTCTCGATTAATCCCTTGATCTTGACTGCCCCCCAAATCACGATCATAGAAGTTTTCTTCATCATGACTGAGTTGCGAATTACAATCATAGAAAACTTCTTCATGTGTTTCTGAAGCCACTTCTTCTTCGATATTACAACTTTTCATAAAGTCTTCTGATTTTAAAGACTTCACAAGAATGGGAGATTCTTTCAGAATAAATTCTTGTTGAACCTCTTCCAGTTGGATGTCCCTCGGGTTGGATACCTCATCGTCTTGACTGGATTCTGAATCATAGCTCCAAGAAACATCTTCCTCATCTTCTTGAATTTCTACAGGTGCTTCATGGATGCCCCCCGAGTTAGAAGTGCTTGATGGGTCGTCACCCTCCCGACTGAAATCCGAATTGAGGTTATGAGATATATTTTCCTCTTCTTCCTGGGCTTGTACAACTATTTCTTTGTTCATGTCAGGACTCCATGGAAATTCTATTGACTTTGGTGGATTTGCATCTATGGGCAATACTTCTAGAGTGGGTTCTTATTGAATTGCTTCCTCTTTACTGCCCCCCAAGTCAAGATCACTAGACACAACATCGTCTTCTTTGTTGGATTCTGAGTCATAGCTCCTAGAAACATCTCGTTCTCCTTCTTGAATCTCTACAGGAGTTTCATGGATGCCCCCCGAGTTCGGAGTATCTGATAGGTCATCATCGTCCTGGCTGAAACCTGAATTGAGGTCATCAGATACATCTTCATCCTTGTCTTGGGTTTGCACAACTTCCTTCTCGTTCATGTCGAGGCTCCATAAAAATCCCATTGACCTTTGGGGATTTGCATATATGGGCAATACTTATAGAGTGGGTTCTTGTTGAGTTGCTTCCTCTATGCTGCCCCCCGCATCAAGATCACTAGACGCTACATCATCCACTTCGTTGGATTCTGAGTCATAGCTCCTAAGAACATCTCCTTCTTCTTCTTGAATTTCTATAGGAGTTTCGTGGATGCCCCCCGAATCAAGATCATTGGAAGCGGCGTCATCCTCTTGCATGGACCTAGAATCATAGTCATAGGGGTCATCTCCATGCTATTGACTTTCCATTATCGTTTCATCATTAGGCATCTTTGTTTTTGGAGGAGTTGGGAGTGTGGGAGATGCTTCTAACTTCGTATTATGATGAAATTCTTGGATTGCCCCCCAATAGCTTTCAATGCAGGCTCTTAAAGAAGCCACTATGTTAGCCGTTGTAATGTCCGCCTGTTTCTCGAGTTGGTCCATTCTTTGTTGATATTCATCGTCCTTTGGTTGGTTCTCCTCCATAAGTAATGATTCGATTTCTCCATCATCCTCAACCACTTGGACTGCTTCCATCTCTGCCACACGACTAGAATCCTCGAAAGAATTTTGGTCGTAGCTCATATCGGAGCACCCAAACTTTTCATAGGTCTCATGCTCGACTGGTGCCATGATCGTACTTCTTTCGAAGCAAGATTGCCGACAAGGACGATGGAAATGGAGGTTTTCATCCCTATAATTGCAAATATAACTACCTCGGCAATGAAGATTACTCATTCGAAGGTGCTCCCATACCTCAATATAATCAGGACCATGTGGATTTTTATGGGATTCCTGGACTTGCTCCACGTAGCAACCATATTGATCATCATAGAATGATGCGGTTTGAACGTAAGCACAACATTTGCAGTCGATATTATGTTCGTCGCTATGAATAAACTGAACATAGCCAACGTCGTAGCATCTAAAGACGGTGTACCAATGGACCCACAATCCAGTTGTACTTATTGTAAAATGTCGATCTCGATTGAAACCACCAAAATACACCGGTATTGTAGCATCCCTTGCATCTTCGTATGTTGTCCTCGTCATGGTTTGATTGCTTTGCACCTATTGATATTCAGAGGCATTCTCCGTGAATAAATAGAAAAAATGATTAAACAAAATTTATTATGAAAATCAAGTAAATGAAGCGAATAAGTAAAATTGTATAAAGTAAGAGCATGGAATAATAAGCTAAATTGAAAAGTTGAGTGTAAAAAAAAAATGTACGTGGTGTAAAAAAGGTTTTAAATTTTTTGGCTAAGCCTAAATAAAAATATAGGTCCCACTGGGCATGCCAAAAATTGTTAGCGTTAGCTAATAAATTTTGGTATGGTAAAGTGGGGCGAGAAAAGTGCAATACGAGGTCCAAAAAATAATAAATTGTGTAAAAAAGAAAGTTTTAGGTTCTATATGCAATTTTTGGTAGCCTAAAAAAACAAAACTGTCCCACTGGGCGTGCCAAAAATTGTTAGCGATATTTTCGAAATATGCTAATTTCAACCTTGTCACGTGTGGTTAGGGTGCGGGCGTGCCAGAGAAGATTACTTCTCAATTAAAATGGTTAAGTTTATGGAAATGCGCGCCAAAAACATGAATTCTAAATCGAAGCGATTGGCGAGGGACGCAAGGATTGAAAAAGTCCCTCTTGGGTCTCTCGCGCCGTATAGAAACTTTGCGAGATAAATTGTTTTTATTTAAGCTAAGCGTATAAATTGAAGACAGAAAAATAAAGGAAATTAAAGTGCGAAATTGACACGAGATTTTGGAAAATTGGTGTTTGATTGATATGAATATGTTCAACAAGCATGAAATTGAAAATGAATTACAATTGAAATATGTCTATACTAAACATATAGATAATCAATTGAATTGGGAAGAGACAAATCAATACAAAGAATTGAAATCCAATTAAAATAAATTGGAATTCAACAACAAACTCGGAGCCACAATAGCTATCTCGGATTGATGTTGAATTTTGGTGTCGGCTTGAGGTTCTTGGAGAGATGTGGTCGGTCGGGCCCGTACGGTATATGATCTTGGCAATGGCAAAACGTTGGTAGGCAAATGGGACAGATTTAATCTTCAACTTTGGGAGGCTCGTTTGGGCGTTTAAGAACACGGAATTGGACAAGTAAATAGGCTAAATTTAATTTCGGAATGTCAGGAACAAACTTCTATAAGGGATCGAAGGCTAAAACGGATGCTAAGTAGACGGAATTGGGAGTTGAAAATAACTGGACGAATCTGGAAAATTCTGGAAACAGAATGTCTAAAAGAATTTGGGCTGTAAAGATCGGCTTGTAACTACGGTTTCTGGGCACGGAATTGGGCAAATAAATACACTAGATTGAAATTCAGAACGTCAGTAACAACTTTATTGAAGGGATTGAAAGCAAAAAATGATTTAAACGGACGAAATCGAGCTTTGAAAGTAGTTGGACGAATCTGGAAAATTAATTTGAAAACAGAGTTTTAGCTAGGAATTGAGCAAATTAAAGGCTTGGAATTCTAAATTGAATTAGAAAAACTTGGAAAGAGGCTATTGGAACTTGAATTGGAGCTAAAGAGAGCTAAAAAATGGATCGAAGCTAAGAAAAACGAAGAACGAAAAGAAGAACTGTGAAGAACTAAGAACTTAAATCTAGAAACTAGAGAGCATTGGAAGGGACCTTAGGAAGGGGTTTTGTTGTGTTGAGTTGAGTGTTTTTTTATGAAGGGGAGGGGTCTATTTATAGTATTTTGGAGTGGCATTTTGGTAATTATTAAGTGGCATTTTGGTAATTATTCACCAACTAACTCAACTACCTCCATGCCACATCACCCCACTACCTCAACTTCCACTAACTACCATCAACTTCCATTGACTGCTTCCAACTGTTGCCGGAAGAGACGATACGCCCCGCGTATCCTTGGTTACGCCCTGCGTATTGGAGGTCCTGAAACTTGTGCGTTTCGTTGATAGTATCTGCGCGTGGCGCCTCTGGTGTTACGTCCCGCGTAGGAAAGTACGCGCTGCGTAAGAGAAGGACGCCCCGCGTGTTTGTGCTCCTGAACTTGGAACGCCTTGTTGATGCGCTTTACGCGTGACGTGTCTAGCTTTACGCCCCGTGTACTTGAGCCTCTGAAGTGGAACTTCTCCGGATGTGTGGTATACGGCCCGCGTATAGGAATACACGCCCCGCGTGTTTGATTGACGCCCTCATTGGCTGGAGGTGAGTTTACATATATATATTTATTTTATTTTTTTCTAGAAAAATGGAAACTATACCCTAAAATCAAATATAAGCTTTCTATATACATGAAAATAAAATTTATTTATTTTGGGCCAACAACTTGATATTGATATAAGGTTTTACGTTTGATTGATTACGAATTGGTTTGATAAAACATTTGATTGGTTGCGAGTTGTTTTGATAAAATGCTGATATAAAGATATCGATATTTATTTGTGATTTGATTTGATTTGATAACGTAATTTTTTGTAAAATTTAAAGTTACGTATTGTTGGATCGATAAAAAGTATTCACGTATATATTGTGAATAGTAGATTATGATTAAGTTAAGTTATTAGGATTAAGTTTTTAACGGATTAAAAATTGACGAGTCGAAATCGTAGATCGGGATACTAAATATAGTGTGAATAGTAGTAGCGATAAAACGAAACTATATAGCAATAAAGTGAATTCTATCAATTGCATCAACGTGTCAATAAATTGAGAGAACTACTTAAAATAGGTAGAACTACGTGGCTTTGATTCCCGAATTAAAGATTAAAAGACGTTCGGGATACGTAGGAAGCTTGATAGAATTATCGAGTCCAAGCCAAATAATTAAATAAAACTTTAGGTAGTCCAAATAAATTTTTATTCGTAGAAAATTGGTTCGCCTTCTAGACTGTTAGAAGTTGGTTATCCTGTTTTCCGTTTATATCCGATGCCGTTTAGGGTCGGGTGTGACATAGCTCCCTGAACTTGCATAAAATGTAATCAATTAATCACTCAGTTGTAAAAAAGTAAGTTAAATATGGAAGATATGTTGCACGAATCTTAAAAAAGTAAAACGACAAAGATCGAGGTATGCGATTGTAATATTAGAGAAGAAAATGTTTTATAGTTAAACAAGTAAGAAATTCTTTTTTAACATGTTTTAATCTATTTTGTGAGTATGTAATAACATTCTAAGACACGTATAACATATCTTCCGCATTTAACTTACTTTTTTACAACCCAATGATAAATTGATTACATTTTACGCAAGTTCAGGGGGCTAACTGAATATTTTATGTAAGTTCAGTGAGCTATCGAGACACTTTGAAAGTTCAGAGAACCAATCAATCATTTTAGACAAGTTCAAGGGGCAAATGATATATTAAGCCTTGTTTTAATTATACAACTTTTTTATTTAATCATATTTTTTTTATTGAAAAAAAGTATAACAAATGTTGCCAAAAAGTGACAATGTTAATCTCAAAACATAAGCAATTTTAAAAGTTCCTAAAAAGATATACATCATTAAGCAATTTTTAAACTGTCCCCTATTAAAAATGTCCTAAGAAAGTGTTTGGTTTAATGAAATCTTGATATGGAATGAGGATGAAAATGTTTCTTTGCTAATGAGGTTAAATAAAGTGTAATAGGTAACGAGATATAGGAATCAACTTTTCCTCTTCCACTCTAAAAAAAATCAAATTTGTTTTCACTATTTCTCAAAACTTCAAAGTGAAACTAGACATGTTTAACGTTTATGAATCGGGCGAATTCGACCTAATCGAATTTACCATATAATTACTATGTTCAAACGTAATTCACACTCTTTTTATATAAAAAACTTATTTTTAATAATTTTATATTAGAGAAAAAAATTAAAAATAAATAAATTATGCTGTTAGAATAAACTAAATTAAATTATGATGATGAGTAATAAATGGAACAAATTAAAATTTAATTAATTTCTCTTCCAAAAAAAATTAATTAATTAATGCACCAAAAACTAATTAAATTAATATTATTGTAAAGAGATAAGATGTAAAAATATCTCTAATATTTATAACAATGAGCAAATTTACTCCTAACATATAAAATTGTGTAATTTTATCCCTAGCGTTGGCAACCAAGAGTAATTTTACTCATACCGTTGATAAGTTCGGTTAAATTGAGAAATAATTCAATAAATTGTATTTTCGGTCATTAATCTTATTGTCTACATTTCATATATGCGTCATTTTATCACTAATTAATAATAGATCACAAACATAGGATTAAACGTGGAAAAATTCAAAAAATAAAAATAAAAATATATATTTTATTTTGTACGAGTTGGATAAAAAAATTCAAATATTTTACCAAATCTAAAAATATTAATCTCTAAGTCTATTATTAAATCACACAAAATATAAAATCTTTTTTTTAGAAACAACGGATATGCAATCGGTGCAGAATAAGGAACAAATTTTATGTGTTGTATAATGATGTCTGAAATTGACACAACTTGCCAACATTAGGGGATCAAACCGTTCTTGATTGCTAACGTTAATGGTAAAATTTCACAATTTTAGATGTTAAAGATAAAATAGTTTTTGGATGTAAATATTAAGGATATTTTTATACTTTATTCCTAATATAAATAAATAAAATACTAGTAATTGTAATATATAGTAACAACCAATATTTAATTGTAATATATCAATAAAATACATATTAGTTTTATACCAGTTTAATAAAGAGAAACATATAAAAATAAATTTGTGGTTTAGTGGATTTGTAAAGATAGGAGTTTACAAATTTACAAATCTCTAAAAAAAATAAAATAAAAATTGCAAACCTGGGTTCTATGTTTTGTGTAGTTCACACACTTAGTCATTCCGCATAAAATTATTGTCGTGACTATTTATAAAAAACGCGACTTATTTTACAAATTAACTAAACCATAAGTATTATTTGACTGAAATTGACTCACCAAGTCCAATAAAACAATAGCCACACACTGGACTGAATTAATTAATTATCAATTGGAAAAACGAGAAAATTTTGATTTGTAGTAAATAAGATGCGATGAAGCTGACAGACCGATGGAAGAGAAACTTTGGATTTGCAGTAAATAAGATGCGATGAACCGGACCGACCGACCGAGAAGAAACTTGGCAGCAACTCCATAGACGGAATGGAAGAGAAGAAGATAACTAAGGTGACAACGGGGTGGGGGGGGGGGGGGTTGCATCCCCTTCCGTCTCCAATATTTTCGGAGAATCCCAAAAATAATGTTCAGAGATTTTTTGGCACCTACACCGGCCCGCACGGTTCCCCACGGGTAACAGAAAATCCACAAATAAAATTTAAAAATTTATATAGAATTACCAATTTTATAAAAAAAACCACAACTTAATATTAATTTTAGTATAAACGTAACACTAGTTTATACCAGCAGACTTTCAAGGGCGGTTTTTGCGGGCAGTTTTCCGGGGACGATTTACGGATCCCACGGTTCGGGGATAGTAACACTCACGCCGCACAATTTTAATGTTCGGGCTAAAATTTCCCCCACCTCCAGTCCCGCACCCAAAAATTTTATTTTTTCCCAGCCCCGTTGGTTCGGATCCCTACGATTTTCGGTTTTGTCTCGCCCCATTGCCACCCCTAAAGATAACAAATGAAATATATATACTGTCAGCCACACAAATATATATGTGATGAATATATAAACAAGAGTTTCTCAATTTTAGGGGTGGAAATAGTTCGGGGCGGGGATGGGTATGCATTTATAACTCCATCCCCAAATGTTTACGAGATGGTTTCGGGGAATCCCTATTAACTGATTTGGGGATTTATAACTCCATCCCTAAATGTTTACTCTTTAATTCTAACCAGCAATTATTGGTTACATATAATATAACCAACAACAAGTACTTGTTATATTGCCCCTATACATATTTTTTATATAAACATTTACTAATTTATTATGATACATTGATACAAAAATAATGGATAGAAATTAAAATTAATAATTTTATCCGGGGATCCCTATGAGAATTTACACGGTAACGGGGCGGGGATCCCTACATGACGGATATAGCAATCCCCATCCCCATTTAGGTTTCGGGAAAAAAAAATTTCCATCCCCATCCCTATTTCTAATTTTTACGGTTATTCTCCATTCCGTCGATTCGGATACCCGCGATTTTCGGATAATCCCCTCTAGGGGTGCAACTGAGCCGAACCGAGCCGAACCCTAGGTAGGCTCGGTATTGGCTTGTTATTATCTCGAGCCGAGCCCTCTCGAATCGAGCTTTGACGAGCTTTGACCGAGCCGAGCTTTGACCAAATCTGACCTTGCCGAGCTTTTATCGAGCTTCTAACGAGCTTTAACCAAATTCATCATACATGCATAGAATAAGTAGCGTAAAAAATAGAAAAGCGTTATAACACACTCCATATGAGTTTAAAATATTTATAAAGAAAAATAATTATATTATTGTCGAGATTCCAAAACAGTATATGGTAGGCTATGCTTACTTTGTTTTTGACAAAGTAAGCCTTACTTTATTTTTTTCACCATTGGATGATGATGAACTTTGACAAAGTAAGCTCATCCAATGGTAGAAAAAACAAAGTAAAGCTTACTTTGTCAAAAACAAAGTAAACATTGTAATGTATTTTATTCTTTATCAAAATCTAATTGTCTCGCTAAAGACTTAAATGTCTAAACTTTTTTGTGTTATTTTTTTGTATGGATTAAATCTTATTTGATTTGTGAATTGTGATGAAAACTAATAATAACTAATGAAATATATATTAAATATATATAATGAAATATATATAGTAATTAAAAATAATCGAGCCTGCTCGCGAGCTTTCGAGCCGAACCTGAGGAAGCTCGGACTCAGCTCGTTAGTGCTCGAGCCGATTCCGAACTCGAGTCGAACCATATCGAACCGAGCTTTAATCGAGCTTTCACTGAGCCGAGCTCGAATAGTTTGCGAACTACCAAGGCTCTCGCTTGCACCCCTAATCCCCTCCCTATTGCCACCTCTACTCAATTTGTACAAATTAATTAATAAGTATCAAAATATGGGCTTTGGTTAATAATTAGGTAGGTAGGTTTTTATGAAGAGTTAAATACATTAATATCATAATTAAGTATAAAATTACAATTAAATCATATCACCAAAATTAATTCTTAATATGCCACTATATATTATTATTTTATACCATAATTTAAAAATTGTAGACTCCAATTTATAAATCATAAATCCTAGAAAATATATTCTAGATTTCTATTTTATAAATTCTAATCTTTAAAATATATTAAAAGTACTGATTTTACTAGTTTGATATAATCTAAAATTATAACTTGACATAGTTATAAATAGTTTTTAAAGGATGAATTTGTGTAATTGTCCCTTTTACGAAATCATTGGACTTATATGGGCTCTAGTTTACTTATTTATATGGGCTTTATCTTTATGTACAATTTACTTAGGGTTTTTTTTTTATATAAGCATTGTGATAATATTATCGTTTTAATTAAATTGATAATTTTTATTTGTATTATATCATATTAGCTTATTTTTATTTTTAGAAATGTCATAAAGTAAAATGTAATCATCATTTTTTAATCTTCTTAAAAATAATTAATTATTAATAACTTTCCGAATGATAAAATTCAAAATAAGATTTGACATAACCATAATTTTTTATAAAATGTGCTTTACTTTGTAATTTGCTCATAATATAAGTAAAAATTAAAATTATATTTATAAATAATTTTGGTTCGGTTTCGGTTAAACCAATTTTTTTACGAAATAATCGAGCCGATAACTAAATACCAAATAAAACAAAATTGAAAACTGAATCACTTAAACAAAATCACGGAACTATTTTACTACTAATTGAGCTGTTTCACTCCTCTTTATTTACTTTACTAGCTTCGATCCATTTCATGACTCTCTTTACTAGCAAGGAACGAGCTACCCGAGTTATCGCTATCACACAGAGGTCACGACCAAACCAAAATTTTAAAATAACCAAACCAAATAAATATTTCAGTCTGGTTATCGGTTCAGTTTTTTGACTTTTTGCTCAATCCTACTTACTCATAACATATAATACATGAGATACGAGATATGTTTATAGTTTTAATTATAATATATTAGATATTAATCTAGTTTTTTTTTTTTTTTTACAAAACACCATTTTTTTAATCTAATTAAAAAAATATTATATATATATAGCGAGGGGCGGATGTAGGGGGGTCAAAGGGGCATTTGCCCCCCCTTCATCACGAATGATTTTTTTTTGTCCAAAACGACTTTGTTTGGTTCCCCTCAAAATGACGCCGTTTTGCCTTGTGGGTTTTTGATATAAAAAGAAGGGTTAAGGTATAAAAATACCCTAACGTTTTGGGTTAGGAGCAATTTTACCCCTAACGTCTAAAATGATGCAATTTTATCCCTAATATTGGAAGCCAAAAGCAATTTTACCCCTAATGTTGATAAATTGGGTCAATTTGAGAAATAATTCATCAAACTGTCTTCTCAGTCATGAATCTTGTCATCTACACTTCACACATGCGTTATTTTATCAGTAACAAATCACAAACATATGTTGCAATGTGAAAAAAATAAAAAAATATTAAAAATATATTGTCTTTTGTACGAATTAGACAAAAAAAATTCAAAAAATTCACCGAATTTATAAATATTAATCTCCAATTTTATTATTAAACTAGTTTTTGGCCCGTGCGATGCACGGAATCATCTTAATATATAAATATTAATAAAAATACAATCTAATAATTACAATTAATGACATAAATGTGTAATATAAATTAAATATTATTATTTGATTTTCACATTTACTTTAAATAATATTTTTATAGATAAATATAATAATAAAATAAAAACTAATATATTATATATTATATTATATTTTTTATCAGTAAAAAAGAGGAAGTGACACCTCAATTCCATCGTTACTGTTTTATATTATATATAGATTATAAAAAACATTATATCATTTTTTTAGAATAAATTGATATGCAATTGGTGCAAAATAATAAAAAAATGACTGTATTTTTTAATAGTGTCTGAAATTGATCCAATTTATTAATGTTATGGGTAAAATTGCACCATTTTAGATGTTA
This sequence comes from Euphorbia lathyris, assembly GCF_963576675.1. NCBI lineage: Eukaryota > Viridiplantae > Streptophyta > Magnoliopsida > Malpighiales > Euphorbiaceae > Euphorbia > Euphorbia lathyris. The sequence continues at coordinate 21,797,063 of NC_088913.1, forward strand.
GGGTAAAATTGCTCTTGCCCAAAAACGTTAGGGGTATTTTTGCACCTTAACCCTAAAAAGGAGCAGTATAGTTTTCAAGTTATGACAGAGCGTAGATGTCAATTGTCACCTCGTAATCGTCGATCTACTTAACATTATAAGTTTTTTTTTTATTTTAAGACATTTTGTATCGAATAGCAATTATGTACTAAAGTATATTTTTTTCAATTAATGCTATTTTGTCTAAAAATTTTTTCCATAGAGTTTTGCCCTCATCTCCCTCAAATACTGGATCCGCCACTGTATATAGCCCTACTTACTCATAACATTATGGCTGCACAAAACTAACCGGAAAACCAAAAATTGATTTCTGAAACCAAAATCGAACCAAAAAATAGGTTAACCGTAACCAATGGACTAGTTTACGGTTTTTCATTTAAAAAACCGATGGTTAACCGAAACCGAAAAATAAACCGATTATATATTGTATACATAAAACTAGTATAAATATATGTAGAAATTTAATTATCAATATATAAATATACATATTTATATTTAATTTTTAAGTTAAAAATATTAAAATAACTTAAAATTTATTTGTTTTGGCAATTTTTTTAATTTTTTTTTGGTAGAAACAGGAAAGAAAACAAACCAACACCGAGACAAAAGCTAACCTGGGATCAGCCTAGGAAAGCTAACCCCAACTCTGTCCTCTAAAAGGAGAGAAGAAAGATAGATAGGAGGATCAGAAAGGGTGGAAACACCTAACATCCCCTCGTGCCCAGCCGCCGCCAAGCGATCCGCAATTCGATTTTGTTCTCTGTAGATGTGGCTGAACTCTAAGGACTCAAAGGAGGAGCCAAGACTTCTTATTGCTTTGATAAGGTTCTGGCTACTAAGACAAAAAGCATGATTATTAGAGATCATACTAATAGCCTCCATATTATCAGACTCCACAGCAAGCCTTTTAATACCCAGATTTCTGGCAAGCTTGACTCCAGAAAGAATACCCCAAAGTTCCGCTGAAAAGGATGAGCCCAAACCCAGGTTATGGGTGAATCCAGACAACCAGGCACCTCCCGCGTCCCTGAGCACGCCTCCAGCCGCGATCTTTCCATTGTTGAGACATGAGCCATCCGTGTTCAACTTAACCACCCCATCCTTCGACCTACACCACCCAACGAGTTGAACCTCTTTATTCTGGGTAGAATTGGCAAGGGGGTCCCCTTTGAAGCTCCCCGTAATGGTAAGGAGATTTTTAGAGAAGAACTCGGGTAAGTTCTGAATAAAAACAGTCTTCTCACCAAAGATCTCCTCGTTTCTCCACTTCCAAAGGTGGTGGCAAATAATAGCAAATAAAATGCCTCCATACTCCATGCTAGCCATTAACCTACCTTTAACCCCATTGGAGAACCAATCATTCTCAGGGTAGGCAAAGAAGGAGGGGAGAATGTGGTGCGGAAGAACTTTCTGCCAAACCTCCTTACTCTTAGGGCAGTCCCAAGGGCATGGCACAAAGATTCAACTTGGCCTCTGCATCTACTGCAAGCACCTGAATCCGCCAAGTGACGTCTATGTCTATCCGAATTAGTCAGCAACCTGTCCTTGACTCCAAGCCACAGGAAGCTCCTCATTCGGTAAGGGATTTTCAGAGCCCAAATGGAATTCCAAGTGTCCGAAAGAGGGTCGGATCTGTCAAGAGTAAAAGCTTCAAAGGCAGACTTGCAAGAGTAAGCTCCATTTTTTTGTCAGGGCCCAGCAATGCCTATCATTGTCCTCCTCAAGGTTACTAATCTTCACTCCCCTGATTCTGAGGAGAGAATCAAGGCTCAAGAAGGAATCAAACATAGACCAAATCCAGTCCCCATCAGAGTCCACCACATCGGCAATCCTCCAGTTGCGGAAATTGCTAGGCGGGGGAGAGCAGCAAACCTCTATAAGAGGTTTATCTCCGATCCAGGTGTCATACCAGAAGCTTATGGACTTACCATTACCCACCTCCAGGCCAACCCCCGTGCAAAACTCAGCAAACACAGCACTGAGCCCTTTCCAAAGGAAAGAACAATTGCCAATCCTCTCTTTAGGGCCCCCAAAGATTTTATCCTTTCGATACTTGCCACAAAGCAATCGAACCCAAAGAGAAGAAGGGTTCTGCCACATTCTCCAGAGAAGCTTCATCAACAAGACCTTATTGTTATCTTTAGCTTGTCTGATGCCAAGACCCCCCCTGCTTTTAGGCTGGCAGACCTCCTTCCAAGGGACCAGGTGAATCTTCCTACCCTCTCCAGACTCACCCCAAAGAAAACGCCGGTTGATTTTATCAAGCTTATTGAGAACCGACTCAGGCAACTTACATGCTTGCATGATATGATTGGGAGCTGTGCAGTTGACAGACTGAATTAAGGTTAGACGGCCAGCCAAGGAAAGAGAATTGGCCTTCCAACTAGCACACAACCCATTAGTTTTGTCCAGAGTCTCCTTAAAGGAGGCTTTGGAAACTCTGTCACTATGAAGGGGGATCCCAAGATACTTTCCCAAGGATTGGGTAAGAGGGATACCCGAAAGATCGCTAAGCTTATTACAGAGGCTTCTATCCATGTTCTTAGAGCAAAGCATCCGGGACTTGTGGATATTGATCTTCTGGCCAGAAGCAACGCAAAAGCACTCCAGGATATTCATGACCACACCAATTTTCTCCTCATTCCCTTCCACAAAGATCATCACATCATCAGCGAAGAACAAGTGGGAAATAGGAGGGAAAAATCTGTTAATGGACACAGGATGGAGACTCCCCTTATTCACAGCTTCTTGAATTAGGTGAGCCAGCCTTTCCATTGCTATCACAAAAAGGAAAGGGCTCATAGGATCTCCTTGACGGATACCCCTAGAAGGAGAAAACTCATTAGACATATCTCCATTGATCAGAACCTGGAAAACAGGAGAAGACACGCAACCTTCAATCAAACTCCTCTAGTTCTCAGGAATACCAGCTTTACTTAAGCTATCCAAAAGAAAGCTCCAGTTTAAACGATCATAAGCTTTCTCCAGATCAAGCTTGAGAGCCACGATCCCTTTCTTACCCTTCCTCATTTTCATGGAATGGACCATCTCCTGGGAAATTACCACATTGTCCATCATTTGCCTACCAGGAACAAAGCTACCTTGATTTTGGCTAATAATCTCAGGAAGGATCCGCCGGATCCTATTCGCCACAATCTTAGTGATAGCTTTGTATAAAACATTACATAGGCTGATCGACCTCATTTGTAAAAAGGAGGAGGGCTTTTCAACCTTAGGGATCAGAACCAGGAGGGTTTTATTCACCAGGCTAATATCGTTGGAACCGCGGAAGATTCCAAAGATAAAATTATAGACACCTTCCTTCACCGAGTCCCAGTGTTTATGGTAGAAACTAGCAGGGATACCATCGATCCCTGGAGCTTTAGTAGCTCCAATACTGGTGAAGGCAAGATCAATTTCTTTCCGATCGATAGGATGAAAGGCATCAACAATTACCTCCTCCTCCAGCCTAGGAAAGGTGACCCCAGAGTGGGCTTTGTCCAGATCCACAACTTCCTCTTTAAAGAGGTTTTTATAGAACTCAAGAGCAAGGCGACGAATATCTTCTTCCTCATAAATCCAGTCACCATTAGAATCTTTAATAGCATCGATCTGGTTCCTTTGCCTTCTAATAATAGTAGAAAGGTGGAAGAATCTGGTGTTTCGGTCACCATCCTTAATCCAAGCCTTCCTAGATTTCTGGAACCAAAGGAGCTCTTCCTATCTAAGGACCGCTTCCAGCTCGTTCTGGAGAGATCTAAGATGACAATTCATACTGTGGTCAAAACGGATCTCCAAACAGCGTTGAATGCCTTCCATCCTCCTTAAGAGTTTATTTTTCCTTCGGATAATATGGCCAAAGATGTTTTTATTCCATCCCACCACATTTCTTCTAAACTCCTCAGCAGCAAGGAGAACATTAGAATGGGGTTGCCAATTATCCTTAACAAAGTTCCTGAACTCAGGATGGGTGTCCCAAGCAACAAGGTACCTAAACGGTCTATTCCCTTTGGGCCGATGACCTTTAACCAGCTTAACGAGGATAGGACTATGGTCCGAGTGGCGAAAAAGGAGGTTCAACACGTTTACCTCAGGAAATCTATAGATCGCCGCTACATTCGCATACACTTTATCCAACCGAACAAACACGTTGTTCCTTTTCCAGGTGAACTTGTGGCCAGCCGCACCAAGGTCCGATAGCCCGCAAAGATCCATATTCTGCTTATGGTTAAGGCACCAGTTGATATAATGATTGCCCCCCTTTCTGATCACTCATCCGGGCAATATCATTAAAGTCACCAGCGACCAACCAAGGATCCATCATATTCGTACTAATAGAGAACATGATCTCCCAAAGCCTGTTCCGGTTAGTCAGGATCGGATCGGCATAGACAAAGGACACAAAGAAAGGTTTGTTGCCAGGATAACACACCTTGCTATGAATGAATTGGTTATCAATAGTAATAATATCAATACTTACACGACCTGGCTTCCAAAAAAGCCAGATCCCCCCTGCTCGACCAGTCGCCTCCGACCTGACACACTTCCAATTCTTAAACTTTTTAACCACCTCATCTGCTTTAGAACCACTAACCTTAGTTTCAAGAAGAGAAAAACAAGAAGGGTTAAAATGCTTAATAAGATCATTAACATGGATGCGGGTTGCCTTGCTAGCCGCACCTCTAACATTCCAAACAAAGAAGTCCATCAGAAGGAAGACAACTGATCACAGGCACACACTCTAGAGAAGGTATTTATTCGGGGCTCCTGAGAGCCTAGAAGAGGTGCCAGCCGGCCCTCTTTTATCCTAAGAATCCAAAGAACCAAGGTTCTTTTTAAGGTTAGCCTTAGGTTTCTTCAAAAGAGACTTACTCCTATAGACTTCCCAATTAGGGGGTCTGCAAGGGGATTCAGGACACTAACCTCATTAAGTTTTGCTTTCCCTGTCGAGCCAGTGATCTGGGATTTCCCCTTGGCATAAGCTTTGGGATCGAAGAGAGGATTAATAGAGTCACCAAGGATGGTAGCTGGCTTAGCAGATTCCAGGCTTGGCATACTTAACTCCATGTGTTCAGCTGGTAACTCCGAATCCTGACCATCCACAATAGACAGGGCTCCGAATCTAGATCCTGAACCAGAAGCTGAGTCCCTACCAACACCACTCTTAGTATCAGGAGGCCTAGCCTTGATCTCAGGAGCAATTTGGAGAGAGGTCATCTCCTTGCTGATGTCTGGAACTTGATTTTGAGAAGCATAAGCACGTGGCTTCCTTCGGGCTGACCTTTTGGCCAACATCCATGGCCCAAAATTCTTCTCCTCACCTTTGCTACCTTCATCTCTGCCTATGATAGGCACCACCACCTCCTCGACCACTTTCCTTCTTCTGGGGCAGCCATCATAGGTATGGCCAAACATACCGCATTCATAGCAGATATTGTGAATACCTTCGTATTCAATATAAAAGACCTTATTCTGAATGGAGAATTTAGACAGAAGAGGCTTAGCAAGATCAATGTCAATACAAACCCTGACAAACTTGCCTCTTTCTGCCCCCACGGTAGTCTTGTCAACGTGGTGAACTTTCCCAACCAGGCCACCAATCTTATTCAGAAATCTTTCATTATAGTATTCAATGGGTAGACCTGGGAATCTAACCCAAGTAAGGATCCTATTAACAGAGCAATCATGCGGATTAAAATTTGAAATTTGAAGTTCAATATTTTTATTTAATATCTAGATAATTATATATTTATTTTTAAGTGAGTAATTATAGATTTAAAGTGATATTTGCTACGAAAATCCACCAATAGTTAACCGACCGAAATATAGGTTAACAGAGCAAAGTAATAAGTTAACCGAAATATGGTTAACCGAATTAAATGGACTGGTTAATGGTTTTTGCTAATGGACTGGTTAACCGACCATATGCACTCATACGTAACATATAATGCATGGACATGTTTGGATGAGTACACACTAAACATAATGCATATATATTTGAAATATACTACATATAAATTAATTATATATATTTTTTGTTTGAAGAATTATATATATATTTTAAGTATATAAACATTAATGTATTACTAATGTAATTATAAATAGGGTTAAGGTGCAAAAATACCCCTAACGTTTTGGGCTAGGAGCAATTTTACCCCTAACGTCTAAAATGGTGCAATTTTACCCCTAACGTTGGAAGCCAAGAGCAATTTTACCCCTAACGTTGATAAATTGGATCAATTTTAGACACTATTATAAAACACATAAATTTTTATTCATTATTCTGCACCAATTCCATAACAATTCGTTCTAAAAAAAAGAATTTCATGTTTTTTATAATTTTATAATAGAATTTGAGATTAATATTTATAAATTCGGTAGATTTTTTGAATTTTTTTGTCTAATCCGTACAAAAAGACAGTATATTTTTTTATTTTTTTCACATCCTAACAAATGTTTGTGATTTGTTACTGATAAAATGACACATGTATGAAGTGTAGATAACAAGATTCATGACCGAGAAGACAGTTTGATGAATTATTTCTCAAATTGACCCAATTTATTAACGTTAGGGGTAAAATTGCTCTTGGTTTCCAACGTTAGGGGTAAAATTGCACCATTTTAGACGTTAGGGGTAAAATTGCTCCTAACCCAAAACGTTAGGGGTATTTTTGCACCTTAACCCTTATAAATAACTAATATTTTTTTTTTTTTGTATAAAATTGATCAATTTATTAATAAATTTATTTGATAGATCCGTTTTGAATAATTAAATAAAAATCAAATTAACATTTTTAAAATTTTAATAACATAAAACAAAAATTAATCATATTTAAAAATGTTAAAATTAAATTTAGGTATGAACTTTGCACTTTCCAAAAACATTTAGTCTGATTTTTTTTTTCAAAATAAAGAAGACAAATCTTACCATAAATTAAATAAAAAAAATAAATCTAAAGGCTATAATCTTTCCCCCAAATTACTGTTTCAAAATATTCGCATTAAAATCTACGAATTCCTTTCCAAAACTAGCCGTTGGCGAATGCTATTTCCACTCCTCACTCCCATTCTATCAAATTCTCTCCCCATTTAAAATCCCTCCAATTCTGATTTTGTTTCCATTTCAAAGAAAGAAACTCTCGCTCTCATGGCTGCACCTCAAAGCAAGATCATTTCTTCTTCATCCCCGTCACTGAGCAAGCCAACTACTCCAAGGTATTCAGAGATCAGTAACCCGATGAGGAGAAGTTTCACCGGCAATCCTTTTGCTAAGAAACAGCCTTCTATTGTTCCAAACCCAAGATCTGGGTTTAACCCTAACACTCCTGCTAATAGTCCTTCAGGTTTTTTCTTCTTTCTTTCTTCCTTTCTTCGCTTTTCCTTAGCTTTTCTGTTTTTCTTTTAAATTATCGATTGTTTAATTGTTTGATCGATGAGAAACTTGGAGAAAGTCACAAAAATGTCATGAATTGAATTTAGATTTCGTTTCTTTATCTGTTTCGGATAGATCATGATTTCAGATAGTCTGCAGAATCATCAGATGTTCATGTGTTGTTCATGGGTAGCGGGAGAGGAAATTTTACAAAATGTATTATCTTTTTTTCTTTTATGAGTTTAAAAAATAAAGATTTTTTCTCCTTTGCTGCTATGTTACGAGTTTTGTTTCCGTTTCCATTTTTTCTGGCTATGTTTTTGAAATAAAGTTTCCGCCATTCCCTGCTCTGTTATTTTGGTAGAAGCTTTTATGTGGACAAAATTTTCTGGTGATGTACAAAATGGATCTTGTGTTGAATATGGAAGACTTAATTGAACAAAATTTATTTTTAGCTGAAACTTTTAGGTATATTTTGCAACTGAATCACTATTTGCCCTCTCTCAATTCTGGTGATTTACTAATCCTATCGCCACTTACAGTAGTTAATATCATTAGGATTTATATTGTGCATAGCAACTAGAACTTTTATGTGTATTGTGTATATATACTGGTGTACAATCACGTTAATGTTCAAGCAATAATACAAGAGTTTATTGTTTTCCATACTTTCTTACTCGTTGTTCTTCTCTTGACTAGCAGATTATCGGCTGAGGAACTCTATTGACAGTGAGAACAAAGAAAACAGTAAAGATGTCAATGTTAAATCACCACCCCCTTCCTCTTTGAAGGGCACAAAGCACTTCATGTCTCCAACAATTTCTGCAGCCTCGAAAATCAATGCAGCTCCAAGGAAGAAAATGCTGACGGAGAGAAGTGAGTCAGTTCGCACATCTGTTAATAGAAATGAAGCTTTAAATGAAGATTCAGACTTCAAGCCGGAAAAAGGTTTGAACAAGAAGAAGGAGGTCTCATTTAATCCAACAGTCACTTATCTGGAGGATAAGGAAGAGGAAATCATGACCAGTTATGAAGATCTTGACTCTGTTGCAGATGGTTGTGATTTGTTTTCGGAGACTGCACCTGCTGTTGATGATTTTGTAAATCTCGACCCAAGTTTCAGGATTAGTCCGATGGCTTCTAATAGCCCTTTGCCAAGTCCTTCTTTGGCACCACTTGCTGAAGATCTTGACTCTGTGGGAGATGGTTGGGGTTCATTTTCAGAAACTGCAGCTGCGGTAGATGATTCTGTAAATCTCGATCCAAGTTTCAGGGTTAGTCCGATGACGTTCAGTAGCTCTTTGTCAAGTCCTGCTTTGGCACCACTTGATGCTGATCCTTTAATGCTTCCTTATGATCCAAAGACGAATTACTTGGCTCCAAGGCCTCAGTTTCGTCGTTACAAGCCTAACCCCCGACTTGAGCTGTATCTCAAGCAAAGATATGGAGGGCAGGTTGAGGAGAGTTTTGTGTCTGAGAGTTCTTCTGATGACGAATTTAGTGAACAAGAAAGTGATGAACGTTATTTGGATTCACAGAAAGACTCTGAAATTGCTGCTTCCGGTGATGTGGTGCCAGAAGAAGAGGACATATCTGAACCAAATTCGATCGCCACATTTGAGGGGGCTATTGAAGGAAGAAAGGTGTCTAAGCGACATTTCCTAACGAGACCAAAGTTCACTGCTTTGTTATTTGTTCTGGCTCTAGCCGGATTATGGGCCTCAGTTAGTAACTCACCAATCATGGACCCTTCTGTGCTTAATAATCTAAACTTCCCTAATCTGTATGTACCACCTGAGGTTTCACAGTTTACCAGAGAGAACTTAGAAGGCCTAGCTCAGAAGTTCAGGCAATGGTTATATGAATCATTGTCTTATCTTGATAATCTGGTAAGCAGTTTCACAGAATGGCACAAACATGATCGCTTGCAGTTTGCTAACATGACCATCTTGCTTGAGGAATGCTCCATTGATAACTACCTGATGGGGGAGCACAGTACTTTTGTAACAGAGTTCATGCATAAAGAAAAAAGAGAAGTAGATGCTACACCAGTTGAAGCCCATGAGAAAGATGCAGGTGGTCCAGAAATTGAAGATGAAGAGAGAGTTGAATTTGATGAGCTTATTGAAGAAGATGTAGAAGGAGGATATAATACTGCAGCTGATGAAAGCAGTGAGGAAGTTTCAGATGACAAGGGTCAAGGATCTGAGAGCCAAGAAGCAATAGTGGTACCTTATAGCGTTGTTGAAGCATCAGGGATTGCTATTGTTCCTGAATCAGATGAAGGAAGTATGCCGACCACGACGACTGATGAGGCGAATGCTCATAGTATTTTAGCAGCAGAAGTGACCCAAGCTAGAGTTGAAATTGCAGAGTTATTTGGGCTGCCAAGTAACGCAGATGTTGCAGAAGAGTGGGTTGCAATCCTCAATGCTGAGCCAGACGTCGCCCATCCTTTAGCTGAATTTGTTTTTAGTCCAGTTGAAACTGAGTCCACAGTGCCTGATTTTGAAACAGAAAGCTCAGATTCAGATGCTCCAACAATGAAGACACAGAGAACTGGATCAGTGGACATGACTGTTGATAGGATTAAGAACCTATTTTTAGGACAGGCAGTGTTGGGGACGATCTCCTTGACTGTTTCAAGTCTACTTGCTGTTATTGCTTTCATTTTTATGAAGAATCGAACATCCATGGCACCACCAAATGCAGCATTTGCAGTAGATCAAGTGCCAAGGGCTAAGAAAGCTGATCACAGTCCCTTGTCAATGAGTACACGAAACACATTTCAGCAGACGGATGTTCATAAGCTTGAAGAGTCGTGTTGTCCATCAGAAATGAGCAGTTCCGCTACAGCACATCTTATAGCAAGGAAGAACAGAGGGGTTCGAGTGAAGCTCAGAGCCAAGGGAGAAGGTCTAGAAGCAATAGAAGGAGAGAATCCATGGTTTCATCAGATTGTTCAATGAAGTTTCACAACATACCAAAAAGTCCAAATTAAACATGTATGTATGCATTTTTTTTATTATTATTCTGCTATACTTTAAACCATGTACAGAAACTAAGTTTAATGATTAATTGTTTGTGGTTATGTAGGGAAATGCAGAGGAAGAGTTTCTTACTCCGGTTAGGCGGTCTACCAGAATCAGAAAGCAAGTCACTTCTCTTTGACCGGATAGAATTGTTGGTGAACTCCTACAGCCTGGTGGCTACCTTAAACTCGTTGAGCTCGGTCTTGAAGGTATATTTCAATGTTTATTAATTGATTCTTTATATAGTGAATTGTACAAGTGAGTAAAATTTCAAGTGCCTAGCTTGACTCTATCCATTCACTTCGATGCAGATTGTGTGGAAGAGATTGATGCTCAACAAATTTTCGGATATGCAATGTTCAAGGATGGGACAAATACCAAGTTATCTTATCCTTTAGATGGTTATCAGTCCAATGTTACTGGAAGAAGTTTTCACAATGGCCGATTCATTCAAAGAATGCGCCAAAAGGCTGCATCTCTACCTAAGTAATTTTCCACATTTGCTAAACCATGTTCTGTTTGGTTTTAGCTCGAATTTTCGAAAAGTAACATAAGTATTCATATTCTTTGTAGTGTAAGACTGGAACAAGGAACTGTGACATCACTAGTTGGGAAAAAAGGAACTGTTAAAGGAGTGAATTACAGAACTAGAGATGGTCAGGAGAAGACGGCTTATGCTTATGTGATGGTTGTTTCTCGAACTTGCGTCGCTCTCTCTGCAATCCTAAGGTAATTAAGTATGCAATTACTGAAGATTATATTGTTACATTATTTACATTCTTTCTTTACAATTGAGATTAACGAAAACTAGGACTTATGACAAACTCTACAGGTTGATATTCCCTCTTGTTTCGTGGCATTGGTGCTAGAGAAGTGTGAACTTCCATATGCAAATCATGGACATGTAATTCTGGCAGATCCATCACCCATCTTGTGTTATCCTATTAGTAGCACCGAGGTCCGCTGCTTAGTTGATATACCTGGCCAAAAAGTACCTTCAATTTCTAATGGTGATTTAGCTCAATATCTGAAAAGCAAGGTGGCACAGCAGGTATATGTTCTGAATTTGCTTGATATGTTATCTATAACTGAAATGAAAGAAGTCCATTTGACATATGGTTTTACATTGCTTTCAGCTTCCCGCTGAGCTATACAATGCTTTCATAGCCGCGATTGAGAAAGGAAACATAAGAACAATGCCAAATAGAAGTATGCCAGCATCTCCTCATCCGACTCCAGGTGCATTGCTATTAGGGGATGCATTCAACATGAGACATCCATTAACTGGAGGAGGAATGGCTGTTGCACTTTCCGATATAGTTCTATTGAGAGACCTTCTTAGGCCCTTACGCAGCCTGAATGATACGTCTACCCTTTGCACATACCTTCAGTCCTTTTATTCTCTTCGAAAGGTGTCTTAACTTTATATTTACTTATATTTTGGCACTACAAGTAAGTGTGAATGACTCAGAGTTTTTTAATTTGTTGTATTTGTGCAGCCAATGGCATCTACCATAAATACATTAGCAGGTGCTCTTTACAAGGTCTTCTCAGCATCGTCTGATTCAGCAAGAAACGAAATGCGTGAAGCATGTTTCGATTATTTGAGACTTGGTGGTGCATTTTCAAATGGACCTATTTCTCTGTTCTCAGGACTAAATCCTTGCCCTTTGAATCTAGTGATGCATTTCTTTGCTGTAGCAATTTATGGAGTTGGGCGTTTGATACTTCCATTTCCTTCACCTAAAAGCTTTCTGACTGCAGCAAAATTGAAGGGCGCATTCAGAATCATATTCCCAATAATGATGGCAGAAGGAGTTGCACACATTCTCTTCCCCATATCCATGCCAAGATTTCAGAGAAATTGTTATTAGAAGTTTAAAACAGATCTAGCAATTTTTTCAATTTTCGATTAGTATACATTCATTTGTTATTCTTGGTCCCCAAATGTAGGAATTTTTTCTTTTATAAAGAACAGTCATTTTTGTGTAATTATTCAATTTTGCAAATGAGAAAAGCCATTGTTTAATGTTTTGCTATTAGGACCTTAATTTATACGTTGAAATGATAATTCAGAACAGAGTCTATTGGATTATACAATTATTTGAGTGTTGTACAACGTAATTCAGAATCTTGACCAATGAGATTGAAATTTTTTGTAATCGTGTTAATCGGATTGTCTTTATAATTTATGCTATCATATCAGGGGTTAAATATACCATTGGTCACTGAACTTACATGGTTATCTCAAAATGGTCACTCAACTTCAATTTGTTTCAATAAAATTATTCAACTTTGAGTTTTGTCTCATTTAAGTCACTATAACGATTTTAGTGATTAAAAATCATCGGAATGATGACATAAGTGATACGTCAATATGAGAGAACTCATATTTCTAACCGAAATGACACATGACATCCATATATGCGCCATATGGCTATCATGTGTCGATTATTTTTATGGAAAAAAACTAAAATTTAGTTTTTTGCATAAAAATACCTGACATGCGGCTGTCACATTTCGTTCCCGTCAGAGATTTGAGTTAACTCATGTTGACGTGTCATCCATGTCATTATTTCGATGCGTTTTAACCACTAAAATCTACGGAGTGGCCTAATTGAGACAAAACTCAAAGTTGATGATTTTATTGAGACAAGTTAAAGTTGAGTGACCATTTTAAGACAACCATGTAAGTTGAATGACCAATGATGCATTTAACCCATCATATCAGAAATTATTATCTCTGTTATAGAGTCTAGTGAAGTACTCAATACATTTGGATCATTCAAGAGTGTCATATGTTGAGATTGAAATTTTTTGTAATCGTGTTAATCGGATTGTCTTTATAATTTATGCTATCATATCAGAAATTATTATCTCTGTTATAGAGTCTAGTAAAGTACTCAATACATTTGGATCATTCAAGAGTGTCATATGTTAATAATTATACTGTTTATATTATTATTGTTTATCGGTAAATATTAGTTGAATTAGTTGAATGAATATAATAGAATACACTTTTTTTTTTGGCATTATATTTATTTGGATCCCCAAACTAAAGTTTTAAAGTCAATTAGGACTCCAAACTATCAAAATCATCAATCAGGTTCCTGATATCAATTGAGTCCCCATTCTATTTTGAAATCAGAAACTTCAAAATGGGATTGGGGAAGAGGGTTTGAAACTGTTCAACTGAATGATTTTCGATGAGCCCTCAATTGATGCTTTTTGTTTAGAATAGGGACTCAATTAATGATTTTTGGTTAGTTTAGGGACCTGATTGATGATTTTAATAGTTTATGGTCATAATTGACTTTGAAGCCTTAGTTTGAGCAGCCAAATGAGTATGATTTTTTTTTTGAAGAACTCTACACATTTTTAATATGTGGAAAACCTAGGGAGATGTGGCAACTGAGATGAATGTATAAGCATCTGGGTCTCCTTAGAAGAACCATTGAACTATGTGACCAGCTTACTGCAAAATCATGATCTCGTATGGCACCTGAGGACGCTCCTCTCCTACCCTCTCCAAATCCTAGTTGCAATATATCCTATGAAACTGGGAATCACTGAACCATCAACAGGACCCATGGGGACCTGCTCCTTCACTAATCAGTCGTCCTCTGCAGCATCTCTGGAGCGTTTGCTGCTCTCTGAAATTATATTACACGTATTATAATTGAACGATTGAAATCTTATAATAATAACTAAAGTAAACTAATAAAATAATAATTTAAATTATTTACCGGATGACGACACAGCGGCAACAAAATGCCTGTCTGGACCCCCCTCGTCACCTGAACAGACAGGAACATATCATCACGTGGAGGAGGCTCTGAGCCATCTACGTCCATATGAACATCATCATCCTCCTGATCAACTCCAACACGCTCAGCATGTGCCACGTGCGCCCTCTGGGCGTCCGCCACCAGCCTCTGCTGAGTCCGGATCCTCCGAGCGGAGGCAGTGACAACACGACTGGTAGTATATGTAGATACCCATTTTTGTCCGGACCAATTTTTAAGTTTATAATAAATTTCACTCAAAATTTGAGCAATTCCTGAATTATCCAGAATATATGGTATTATCTCGAAAATAATTTATTGGGGGAAAATTGTGCTATTAAGGCTAATTTGTCATATTTCGGTATAAATCGATAAAGATATCGAATTATATTCAAAATACGACTTAATAGAATTGAGGTATAATTTTTAACCTATTATGGATTTTATTCGAGATGTGTTCCTCGTATTTTGAATAAAATTGAATTTGCTTGAATTCGAGTTATAATTTATTAATTAAAGTTCAGATGTCAATCAATCGAATTAACATTTCAATGCTTATTTATTTGTCATAAACTATATTTAGAAATGCTTATAGTCTGAACTGCGAATTATGATGTAACATCGTATATTAAAGTTAAAGTTAATATTGACTTTGGTTACAATTTATATTATAATTAAACGTTTAGAATATAGTTGATTTCTAAATAACAAATTATGACAAATGGATTCAAAAATTGAAAAGTTGATAAATTAACGACAAATGAACTGATAAAAATGAAATTTTGTTAATAAATAAGTGTTACAGTATTATTATAATCATCTTTTTAATTATGTCTATTTTTCAATAATTTTGACAGATCCGGAGGTCCGCTCGTCAACGTCAAAGACACCCGAAAATGCTCACTTTTTAAAATTGAAGACAATTTTCATATCCCGAAAAGCAAGATCAAAATGCACACTCGATTCAAGAATATTCTAAAAAGTGATCAAATCTTATTCAAGTGACTAAGTTATCTCATTGCGGTACAAGTCCCAACAAAACGGAAGTTCGGAGAATTATTCGTATGAGTCCAACAAAATCCAAAGCACGGGTAATTATCATTTCAAGTCCGATTCCAAAAGCACGGATAACTATTAGTTCAAGTTCGATTCCAAAGCACGGGTAATGGTCAGTTCAAGTCCGATATATTCCCAAAGCACGAGTAACTATCAGTTCAAGTCTGATAAATTTCAAAGCTCGGGATTTTATCCGTACAAGTCCAACGGAGTCTGCTCGGGTCAGAAATAATTCAAATTCAATCCGGATCTACATCAAGCTCGGGTCAAAAATAATCCAAATTCGATCCAGGTCCACATCAAATTCGGGTCAGAATTCAGTCCAGCAGCGTGAGTTTGCAAAAAATTCAATCCCAGGGACCAAGTGGCATTTTTACCAAAAATCAATAATTCAACAGGATATCGAGAACCTTCCCTCTGCAACTCTCAGTGAGAAGTGGGCAAGCAGATTGACAAAACAACCCTCAAGGGCACAGTAGGACATAAGAAAAAATCATGATCAATAATTCACAGGAATTACCTTACTTACTATAAATAGAAAAGATCCATCACTGTAAAAGGGGAGGAAAAAGGAGCAAAAAACAATGTAATAGAGAGGAATTTTGTAAAAACTCCATCACTGTAATAAGAAAGCTTCACTGTAACAGGGGTGGAAGGCAAAAGAACAAGTTCATCTTCAATATTGTAACAGCAAACAATCAATCAAAAGAGCAAGGTTTATACATTTCTAGTTTATTATACATGTGTATATCTATATGAACTGCTTCTAGATCATTGTTTCTTCTCATTTCTATCACTTTTCATCACATAATATCATTAAAACAAGAACAGAGGCTTACGTTTCATTCCCGAGTGAATCGGTTTGAAGGTTCAGGAATACCTCCAGAGCCTGTAATGGCTGTAATGGCTCTGGTTGCATTCCTAAAACCAGTTTGAGATTAGAAACAGGGGATAGATTATCGCAAAAAATCAAACCAACACAGTGAACAAACCCATAAGCATCTACCTCAAATCAAAGCCATAGAACCCATCTAGGAGAAGCAGAGGGAGATCGATTAAAGAGAAACCGAAGTGAAGCGAACCCAGAACTCATGTTTTCAAGGGTTCAAGGAGGAGAACGATGGAAGAAGTCAAAGATGGGAGAGAAGGCGGAAGCAGACAACAAATGTAATTAGGGCTAATCCCTAATTTCTTCATAGCACAGATATAAATTCTTAAATTAAATAAGTGCTTAATATTTTAATTTAAGTTATTAAGTGGCTTATCAAACAAGGCTTTAATTGATGAATTCTATTCGTTGGCTAAATTTCATAATGTAGTTTCCAAATAAATAAATAAATAATGCATTCTTAAGTTGAATTTAATACTAAATCCAACTTGTGTGAAAATTCAAATTAATCGCTATAATATAGACCCTTTATATAAGATTATAGTATAACAGTGTATAGTTAGGAAACTTAAAACATGATAAAAAATACTCGAATCATCCTCTACTAAAATTCATACCGTATATGTAATATGCCCAGGTAAAAAAAAAATAATAAGTCAAATTTCGAAATGTTATCTCGAATCAATAAAATAAACCTAACTAATTCGGATCGATGTGAAAACGCCATTAGAATTCATAACCAAATTAATTCGGATCGATGTGAAAACGTCATTCGAATTCATAACGAAATTAATTCGGATCGATGTGAAAACACCATTCGAATTCAAAACCAAATTAATTCGAATCGATGTGAAAACGTCATTCGAATTCATGACCATATCAATTCGGATCGATGTGAAAACGTCATTCGAATTCATAACTAAATTAATTTGGATCGATATGAAAACGTCGTTCGAAAATTGTAAACCAAATTAATTCGGATTGATGTGAAAACGTCATTCGGATTCATAACCAAATTAATTCTAATCGATGTGAAAACGTCATTAGAATTCAGACCTAAACCCAATAACCCCAAAACACGTGCGAGTACATACTTTATATTGACAATTCAAAGCAAAACAAATAGCAAACACATAATATCACTATAGTACCGATACGTCGGGCGGGGTAGGGTGAGATCACATCTCTTCCCTACACGTAACCGGAAAAACGAACCTCTGATCTCTCCGAAGACCGTCCTTATCAAAACCAAACCATGCAGAGTCAATCCAAACAGATAGGGCGACCAATCACGCCCGCATGCACGTATTTTCAAGTGATGATTGGTGGCGACTCGAAACCTTAAAACATGAGAAAAGCGGATCGAGCCGGCCACGCACCCCGACCTGTGTAAAAACTAGAAGCCAAGGTGCGACAGCTGACGACTCTGCTGGGGATTTCCTAGCTATGTAAGTGATATTATGTGTTTAATCATTGCTCAATGTGCTATTTGTTATTGCTTTGATTAATTGTGGTACTCAATTATTGTTTTTAGATATTGCATCCTGTATATGCCACACTTTCACTTGTGCACCCAAAGGTCATGTTATGATCTACCCTTTTAGAATTTAGGTGAGGCAAAGTACGGATACCACTCGGGAAACCGGGAACGGATCCTGAAACATTTTCAAGCCAAATTGGACTTCCCTATCAACACTGAAGGGTTAAGGATTTGGTAGCCATTCAATTAGAACTAAAACCAAAAGCTATCCTATAGAAACCAGCCAATTTTGTGCAGGTTCACCCTTTAGGGTTACATCATCCATGCATAATATTATTATAATTGTCAATATATGTTGTGATTACCGTGTGTTTGTCAAATGTTTTCACTATTAACACGATGATTTTCTGTAATATTTCAACATTTAATCTAACATTTTCACCTAATATATTTTTTAACCTAACATGTACATATGCATAATTAGTTTAGGTACATAATTAACATTTCATCTCATAAAATATTTTCAATAACCTAGTTCCATCTAGGTATTCATCCATATCATAATCATCATGTTACAATTCGCATTATTCGTCACGTTTTCTCTCGATGCATCTTCATATCATATCATCGCATGTCATTATGACTCTTCGTTCATACGATTTTTCATATCATACATTCATATCACATTGCGTATAGTTGCACTCTTCTTAGGTTCCTTTAGACATATTTTTCATAAATTTTCATTTTTTCTATTTTAAATAGAAACCTTTGTGTTCAATTCTCCACTATCAAGTCTCATGATTCCACAATATTCAAGATAGAAACCTTCTGTGTCACCTCTTATATCATTATGTTAATATTCCATAACATCGCATGTTATGTTGTGTATTACCATACGCACATAAACATCCACGTGTCACTTATGCCTTCCATGCACTATCAATCCACTTTCACATTTCTACATCGTGTTACACATGACATTACATATAGCATACTCATGCATTTCACAAAACATGTTTCATTCTTCGTTTTAATGAAAATAAAATCTTGAGGAACAAAAAAAAATTGAAAGAAAGAGTTGAAACAATGGGTCTCCCATGGTTGAATAAACAGACTACTCAGCTAGTTGATTTTCCAAACGAGAAACAGACGAGTGGAGAGGCATATCAAGCCTCAAATATACAAACTCCAGTGGCGAGTCCCGTGAAATTGTACATGCTCAATATTTCAGAGGGAAGGAATTCAAATCAGAAGCAGGAGAAGAATGGTGCTAATGCCCAGAATAGAGGAAAAGGGATAACATAACCCGTCATCATATGGTTGAAATGTTGGAGGTGGCATTGAAACTATTGAAAGAAACCATTGATCTGACTGAGCTATTTCAAGTCTCTAGTTACCCCTCAAAAGTGAAAATTTTGTAGTGTCTGAAAATGCAGATAATCAGGCATAAGGAATTGAGAAGAGACAAGATATAACTCAAAGAACGGGTCCCCAAGGCTTGAATAAGCAGATTGCTCATTTGGTAGATTTGTTGAAAGATGAACAGATGAGAAGAGAGGCATCTCAAGCCTCGACTATGAAAACTCCGGTGGCAAGACCTGCAGAATCATACATGCTCAGTGTCTCACCTCCAGAAGAAAGGGATTCGAATCAGAAACAAATGGGGAATAACGTTATTGACCATGCCTGAAGAAGAGGTTTAACAAGACGTGTAACAGAAAAGTTGAAATGGTAGAAGCCCTCAAAGGAAACAACTGATCCTACTCAGTTGTTTCGGGTCTCTATTTTATCCCTCACAAGTGGAAATTTCCAGAATCTGAAGAGAAAAGTGGATCATTTTGCCAAAAGGTCCATTCGACGATGTGTTGTAGCCTCAGGACTATCTGTGTTAGCAAATTTCTTATCCAAATTTTGAAGGAAAATCTTAAGGAGAGAAGTTCAAGATGATTCCTGCAGTTGGATTATAGTTGAAGCTAGAAGAATTCACCAGACAATTTTCTCAAGCACTGAAAGCATAAAAGTAATGTAACCTTTGGGGTACGAGAAATAGTGAGATAACTGGAGAATGCGTGAAAAGTGAATAAACGAATGCAGTTCCTTTGTTCACAAGAAAAATTTGAAGTTTGCCGAACACATTGGGGGGCAAAATCTGTAGTCAGGGTTTCAGATTGAATTATAACCAGAGACAAAGTTAAAGAGAAGCTCAGAACAAGCAGAACTGAGACAAAATATGAAGAATGCATTCTTCTAACATATCGATTGAAGATGTTGTTGGAGTTTAGTGTCCTAAAGACAATTGTTTTAGGATATTTAATATTAATGAATAAATTGTTTATTTGATCATTTGTTTAATCAGATATATAACATTAAAATGTAACTATATATAAATGCACAAATCTTTCATAAAGAAAGTAACCATAAGTTTATTTAAGTAGTTATAAAGTGTTCATACAAGCATGAAGTGAGACTGTACTTTATAATAGACCAATAGACTTAAAGTAAACCCAAGTCAAGTGATATGTTATAGGGGTTGACATATTACTGTTGAGACTTGCATGTAACAGTGTTTTCTATCGAGACAGAAAGCTGATCTCACAAGCTTTAGATATTCAGATATCTAGACAGTTACATGGATCCGATGAAGGAGTTTATTAGGATTGGGACCCGACTTGAGATAACAGAATGAATTGATTTATCTAATGTGCCAACTGTTCATCTCATTGGTATTAGTGGGTATAACTAATCCTCAGACTCAAACATTTGTTAATTAGTGATTCTGGATTATGGAGTATGATACTTTGATTCTGTGCGAGCACGATCCAACAGGTGAGAGCCTGGGGTGTGTGAGAGCAGGGTTGGGTATCACACAAAGTAATTGCAGAATAGTTAATGTCAGATTGAGCATTCGTCACTCCCGATAAGTGGGAGATATATCCAAATGGCCGCTTGTGGTGAATTGACTAAAATCCTTGCAAGGTGATACAGTTAAGAGTAGAAATGAACTTTTCACTTAACTTATCTTTTTAGAGTGAATTCAACCTGTACAAGTAAAACCGGACTCTTCGTTATATGTAACCTTGACACGTTCCATGGTTATAAGGAATTGACCGAAAGGATATAGTTGATGAAGGATCGTATTATACTATACCTAATGCAGAAAGGTTAAAGTCAGTTATCAACCTGACTTCTTAATTGCTCTAGGGGAATATCATAGGTTCTGCTAGTAACAGCTCGCGACGGTATTCCGTTATATATATATTGGAATTAATCGTGATGAATAATTTCAAAGGATATATACGGCTAGTGGCAATAAAGAACCTAATGGGTCGCATATGGGACTTGGAATCGGAGGATGAAAAAGTAATTAGTGGGACATACATATATGGGCCGAAATTTGTATTAATTTAGGGATAAAATTAATTTGATTAATAATTATAATTTGATTCTGGTTATCAATTAAATTAAAAGATTATCTGATAATATTAATTAGAACTTTTTATGTGATTGAAACTCTAATTAATTATCCCTAACATTAATTAATTATTAATTTGATTAATAATAATTATCTAGATATAATTAGTTATTATTTAGATAATAGTAAAGTGTTTATTTAATTATCTAATTAGGAATCCTATTCCGAATAAGATTCCAATCATTTAATTACCTAACACAACTGGGATTAAGGTTTAGAGAAGTCTATAAATAGACTCCCTAACCCCATAAATTTCGACACACACACATAGACAAAAGAGAAGGAATCGTTCCGTCGTCATCTCGGCTAATCTACTTTATTTCTTACTCCCTCTTTGATCTCGTTTCGATTTTTGTTAGAGACAATCATTGCGATTGCTATACTTTAAAGGTTGATTACTGATTAGTTTTGTTTTTCTGTGTTGAATAAAAACGTTCGTTGCTCACGAGTTGATAATAAGAAGTTGTGGGCACTTCGTTTGCAACGGTAGATAGTTCTTCACTAAAGGTATTACTTTCTATCCCTCTTTATATGAAATAACAATTAACAGATTTTGGAAAAGGGAAATAGATAAAATAGATAAAATTTTATTATTCCGCTACGCCTAGACTTGTCTATTTTCCTACATTGGTATCAGAGCCTATGTTAATCTGTTATTTCATATATGTAAATAAAAGAGTTTTTCAATCAGATTGAATAAATTTATAGTTAGGTTAATTAATTAATCAGTTAGTTTAATTAATCTAAAGATAAATAAGTTTTGATTACTTGTTACTTAAAACTGATTAGGCATAGTTTCTGATTATTTCGGTTGATAATCGTTTAAACAAAATCTAAAGGTTTTATAGTTAGATAATTAAAACGTTTTGGTTTTATTAAATCTAAGAGATAAAACTGTTTTCTAATATTCTGAAAATTGTTTTGAAATTGTTTTAAAACAATTATATATATATATATATATTTAATTTAAAAAAAATATATATATACGAATAGCTGTTCGGGGTCGCTGCCGCGAGGCAGCATGTCACATCCGTGTCTAAATTTCTAGAATTTATACCTAGATATTAATATCTATTATAATTATTGGGTGTGTGAAATTAATTTGGTGCTATAGGAAAAATTTGGGGATAATTTGATGGTTTTATGTATAAATTAAAAGTTTAGGATAATTTTTAAAAGATTATATAAAAATGGAGGACCAAACCTGATATTTGCCAGATTTGGATATATATATAATCCAAATCGTGAAGAGGTGCGATCATTATCTCATTTTCTTTCTCTGTTGTCCTTTTCTTTCCTATTTCTTTTCTTCATCAGTTCTCTTTCGACCGTTTCTCCACCGTTTATTTGATTTACGGAGATTCGACCGTCCAAATCACTCGAAATTGGAACCATAGTATCCTTATGTATAGATCTAAGTCCTAATCGAAGAGTTTTTGAGTTTCGGCAGTGATTGAAGGGAAACGTCTTAGACAGAATTTAGCGGAGAATTGAACGATAATGTTTTCTTCAATTAGTAGCCAAGGTAAGTAACTATCAACTATATTTTGAGTTTATGTATATAAATATATATATAATCAAAGAATTTTCAGAAATTGATATTTTAGGGTTATGCAGGAATTCTGTAAAATTGAGGTTTTTCACGATTTTGCTTTTTATTGTGAAATTATGGTTCAAATGAAGCTATTGACTATGCTTCTATGTGAATTTCAGATTTTACTTGATTATGTTGATTTAAGGGTTAATTTGGTTGATTTACATATATACATATATGTTTTTGGTTTCAATGTATATATATATTGAATAAAATGAATTTGATGATTTCTTACAAATTGTTTTTGGATTGAGAAATATGTTGCGGTTATTGTTGTTATTATTTTGGATTGAAGTCCAAATATGATTTTTATGAGTTGTGATATTTTGACAGATAAAATGGTTTTGTCCATCTAGGATTGCCCAGGGTAGGAATTGTATTTGTAAGACCATACCTAATGGCGGTATGACCAGAGTGCACGGCTGGTAGTCCTAACTGTTAGGCAAGGAACGAGATATAAATGAGATATCTCGATTATTGATATAATTGATGTTATGATAAGCTACACGGGTGGAATTCGAGGATGGATACACATACACAAATTTTATTGTATGAACTTAAGTTTTGAGTATAGTTTATAAGGTTTTGATGAGTATATTATAAACTTACG
This sequence comes from Euphorbia lathyris, assembly GCF_963576675.1. Taxonomy (NCBI): domain Eukaryota; kingdom Viridiplantae; phylum Streptophyta; class Magnoliopsida; order Malpighiales; family Euphorbiaceae; genus Euphorbia; species Euphorbia lathyris. Next base: position 21,820,392 of record NC_088913.1, read on the forward strand.
TTTTGAGTATATTTTATAAGGTTTTGATGATTATATTATAAACTTAAGTTTTGAGTATATTTTATAAGGTTTTGATTAAATCCCTTTATAAATGTATATATATAGCTATGTTAAGTAAAGTTGGTTTTTATAGCTGATAGTTTCTTACTGAGATTTTTGTCTCACGTTTTTAAATGTTTTAATGTTTTTAGGTGAGAAAGTACAGGATATAGAGAAAGTTACCGACCGTTTAGGCGAGCTTTGGAAGTTGGCTGCTTATTGTTAGAATTATGGTTTAGAACTTTGGTATTTCAATTGTAATATAATGGAGTTGGTAAATATATGTTGAGGTCCTCGAATGACTAATGTAGTAGGAGAGGAAAGCCAAAATAGATAAATAAATATGATGATATGGGATAAATTGGAGACTCCTAAGTTTTGATTATGCTCTTTCTATTTCACGACCGATGCCGATTGAGGTTGTCTAGGGTCGGGTGTGGCAGTTTGGTATCAGAGCTCTAGGTTAAATTCTTCGGACCTAAGGTTGATAGTATTTGATGAATATCGATATTTGATAATACCTAAGAAATAAATGATAGTAATTGAGGACTATGAATATTTGGTGATAGCTAAGAAATAATTGAGAGGAATTGATGCCTATGACTATTTGGTGATAGCTAAGAAATAATCGGTAGTAATTGAGGAATATTGATATTTGATGCAAGCTAAGAAATAATTTGGAATTTTTCGAGGATTGAGTAACTAGCTAATGAGGGGTAGAAATGAGATTTGATGGTTAGTAAAATATTGGGTGTATGAAAATTAGTAAATTATTTGATAATTGGCGACATGGGTTACATATATGATCTTAAGTATGACTTGGAATTGATATTTGAGAGTTTAATAGTTAGCTTACAACCATATATACATGAGATATGAGTAAATTAGAACTTTGAGCTAGAGATAATAGAGAATTGTCTATATAGGTGCGGCGGGAGAATCAGATTCGTATATGAATCTTATGATGCATTTTACGACCAGATAGAGGCTGAATCTGTCATGGAGTCCTGAATGAAAGTTCTTTATTATTATCTTACGTTTCCAAGGGTTTTTGAATCGCCTTAATCGGACTCCGTATGAAAAAGTTATGCTGAAAATGACATATGTTGGTCATTTTAGTGTTAAACCAGAATTTGGTTTTTGCTTTGATTTTTCTCCTTATTTGAGAGACATTGCTACTAGTTTACATGATAAGTTGGTATTTTTAGAAATATAGAAAATTGAGCAAATGATAAAGTGATCAATTGAAGTTATTAGATATGGGATTGAGAAAGATAAAATATGGAGGTTTCATTTAATGGGTTTGAAGGTTGATTAATGATTGGGAGATTATAACATGAATTTAGTGTATTATAGAATCTTAAGTTGAATAAATGAGATCTGAAATTTAAATTACTGTTTTATTGGTGAACTTCATTGGGTTGAGGTTTAGAATTATTGAGAGTTATATAAATGATGTTTAGATAGATATCGATGTTAGTGATCAATGAGAAAGTGGGAGAATATATTAGAGTTCATGATTTGATGATTAAATATGAAAATTTGGTAAGCGTAAATAGTGTTTGAGGAAATAATTAAGATATAAATTTTGAGAACAAATTTTTCTGATCTTAAGCACAGTTTGAGGTAAGAAATTAAGAGATAAATATGATATAAGAGGAAATTTTTAGTTGAAGTTTGTGTGATTATGGTTTAAGTTTATAGGTGTAAAGATATTATTTGGAGTTTGGAAAAAAAATATTGATTATCATAATTTAGGTACTCTATCTTCTTTGGTTATATGGTTTGGAGAAAAGATTGAAGTTTCTTTAGATTGATAAATGATATACATAGTGGTAGAAAAAAATAGCATGGTAGCTTCATTGATTTTGAGGAGTTAAATGGAGAATTATATGATTGATGTTGATATTAAGAGTTTATGAAATGACTCTTATTGATAGGAAATTTTATCATCATAATGAGGTTTATATTAGTGATGTTGATGTTGATGTTTATGAAATGACTCTTATAAGAGTGATGGTGGTGTAAATGATAATGATTGAAGATTATAATATAAATAATTATTGGAGTGAAAAATTATAGATTTAAGTATTATTATGATGAAATATGATTATAGGTGTATGATGTTTATTAATTCGAATTATTTGGAAGATCTAAGAAAAATATAATATCATACATATTAACGGTTCAAAAGTGATATTTTTGAAGTCTGTAGAACTCGGAGATAGGTGAAATATATTTGATATATATGCAATTGATGGAATCAATTGTGATTTAAATTTATTAAAGTAAGATTTGGTGTATGTTATTAGGAAGATATGAATGATATTTGAAGTTTTATTGTGGATTATGGTGATGGAATTAACTAGGTTGAAATTGAGAGTTACTAAGAGTTATGTATAAATAATAATTACAGTGATGTGGATATGGATAAATCATGGAGTTAATGGAAGGAAACATTAGAATTTGTGGTCTTATGATGATTATGAAGAATCTTGATAATTTGAAATAACTTCATAATCTTGAAATTGGTTTCGGAAGAAAATTAAGATAGATTAGAGAATATGAATTTCGTGGACGAAATTTTTTTTAAGGTGGGGAGAATTGTCACATCCGTGTCTAAATTTCTAGAATTTATACCTAGATATTAATATCTATTATAATTATTGGGTGTGTGAAATTAATTTGGTGCTATAGGAAAAATTTGGAGATAATTTGATGGTTTTATGTGTAACTTAAAAGTTTAGGATAATTCCGTGGCCAGCAGTCCCACCCATAGAGGTGCAAACCATCTGCAAAAGTGAATAGCCATTGCTGTCGGCGGTGGATACACTTACGAATCAAAAAAGTTTAGGATAATTTTTAAAAGATTATATAAAAATGGAGAACCAAACCTGATATTTGCCAGATTTGGATATATATAATCCAAATTGTGAAGAGGTGCGATCATTATCTCATTTTCTTTCTCTGTTGTCCTTTTCTTTCCTATTTCTTTTCTTCATCAGTTCTCTTTCGACCGTTTCTCCACCGTTTATTTGATTTACGGAGATTCGACCGTCCGAATCACTCGAAATTGGAACCATAGTATCCTTATGTATAGATCTAAGTCCTAATCGAAGAGTTTTTGAGTTTCGGCAGTGATTGGAGGGAAACGTCTTAGACAGAATTTAGCGGAGAATTGAACGATAGTGTTTTCTTCAATTAGTAGCCAAGGTAAGTAACTATCAACTATATTTTGAGTTTATGTATATAAATATATATATAATCAAAAAATTTTCAGAAATTGATATTTTAGGGTTATGCAGGAATTTTGTAAAATTGAGGTTTTTCACGATTTTGCTTTTTATTGTGAAATTATGGTTCAAATGAAGCTATTGACTATGCTTCTATGTGAATTTCAGATTTTACTTGATTCTGTTGATTTAAGGCTTAATTTGGTTGATTTACATATATACATATATGTTTTTGGTTTCAATGTATATATATATTGAATAAAATGAATTTGATGATTTCTTACGAATTGTTTTTGGATTGAGAAATCTGTTGCGGTTATTGTTGTTATTATTTTGGATTGAAGTCCAAATATGATTTTTATGAGTTATGATATTTTGACCGATAAAATGGTTTTGTCCATCTAGGATTGTCCAGGGTAGGAGTTGTATTTGTAAGACCATAGCTAATGGCGGTATGGCCAGAGTGCACGGCTGGTAGTCCTAACTGTTAGGCAAGGAACGAGATATAAATGAGATATCTCGATTATTGATATGATTGATGTTATGATAAGCTACACGGGTGGAATTCGAGGATGGATACACATACACAAATTTTATTGTATGAACTTAAGTTTTGAGTATAGTTTATAAGGTTTTGATGAGTATATTATAAACTTACGTTTTGAGTATATTTTATAAGGTTTTGATGATTATATTATAAACTTAAGTTTTGAGTATATTTTATATGGTTTTGATGTTGAGGTCCTCGAATGACTAATGTAGTAGGAGAGGAAAGCCAAAATAAATAAATAAATATGATGATATGGGATAAATTGGAGACTCCTAAGTTTTGATTATGCTCTTTCTATTTCACGCTCGATGCCGATTGAGGTTGTCTAGGGTCGGGTGTGACACAGCAACCCCGAACCGCTATTGCGGCTGGTTGCTGCCTAGCGGTAGCAACCAGCAGCGGCGGAACGCTACTGCCGCTGAGGCAGCAGTGCCTTGCTGCTTGCTGCTGCCCTACGGCAGCAGCTGTTGCTAGGAAGGGGTGGCTGAATTAGGGTATGCATAATACTGATTTTGTACATGTTATATTAATCTAATATGTACTTGCTACAATTTGATTAAATATAAAGGATACAAAGTTGACAAGATTAAAATTGGATGTAAAATTAATTAAGTTGTTAACTTGATTAACTAAAAATATGGGTAAAGTTCAAATAAAATCCCTGTGGTTTCACTAATTTTCAGATAAAGGACTGTGGTTTACTTTTTGTCAAAACAAGGATTGAGGTTTCAAACTTGGATTAATGCTATTAAAACCATCTTTAACGACCTGAAAATGAAAATTTTCAAGAATTAAAGTTGTTCAATGTCATATTTTCTATGGAACTACATTTTCGATTTTCGAAAATCATCTTTTTTGGAACTTTCTCTCTCTAGACATTAACTTTCTCTCTCTTTACCAAACATCATCTAAACAATCTCAAAATAAAAAAGTTGAAGAATTAAAGTTGCTTAGAATATTAGTAGTTCTTAAAATATGTCATTTTTGAAGTCGTTAAAGGTGATTTTAATAGTATCAATCGAAAAAGTCCTTATTTTGTTAAAGTTAGAAACCTCAATCCTCGTTTTGACAAAAAGTAAACCACAGTCCTTTATCTGAAAATTAGTGAAACCATATGGGTTTTATTTGAACTTTACCCTAAAAATATTACACAAATAGTTTGTGTGATCAACCAATTAAATTTAATTTAATTGAGTCTTTGCATGTTTGGCGTTATGGACATATTAGACCCTTTATAATAGTTATTCAGTCTTTTGATATTTTAAATAGGACATGCGTGTCCTGCCTTCTCTTACTCTCTATTGTATTTCTCTTCTCATCCAAATCCCTTCAAGTACATTGAAGTTTCTTAGAAATTGAATATTGTTGTAATTCAAGGCGCCAAAGAGAAGATGGATGACCTAAAGAGAAATATGCAATAGTTAGTATTTCCCTAGGGTGACCCTTTATTCCGTTTCTGGCTCAACGGAATAAACTTAGAGATATGTCCATAATTGTCAATGTTGAATGTATGAACGTTTGATATATGCTAAAGCAAATCAAGACTAGGTTAGATTATGAGACTTAAATAAAATCCCTCACTAATCAAAAGTTAAGTAAATAAGCAAGTTATTAAAATTGGTTGCCCCTCCCTAATATTATAGTTCAGCCGGCAGTACTGGGGGCCTTTGGGTTGTTGAGCAAACTCAAGCTCGGGGTCTTATGGTAACACCTGAATTATCGAAAAATCGTTTTTCACGAATATAAGGTAATGCTTAAATTAGGCTAGAATAATTGGATGAGCAAACTCATGTTGTTCTAACCTAATGGGCAATATGGTTGGGATTGATAGACGACACATATCAGTTACTAATGTGGTTAGTAACCCAACAACCTAGAAGTCACATGCTTGATGTGATTGATTACATGAATCTACCTAATGAATGAAACTAGCTTGTTGAGTAAACTCAACGTGAAATTTCAGGAGTTAGGATTCTAGCTCACTAAGGGATTTGTGAATATCCTTCGAATTAATATAGAGGGTTATTAATTTGGTAAAATAGTGGGAGCAATTTAAAAACATAAAAGTCCAACGTATTTAAATTGTAAATGAATTAAACAAATGAATAACATCCGTCACTTTTCTCACTCTCAGGTTATTAACAAATCGTACTCTAAAATAATCATGTCTAAAACCAATCTGCAAAATATACTTACCGATAACAAGTTGAACGGTTCAAACTTCACCGACTGGTATCGCAACCTCAAAATCGTTTTGAAGTTCGATAAGATAGGGTATGTACTTGATACATCGATACCCCCTACCCCGGCTCGTGATGCACCCATCGAAGAGATCAATGCTTACTGGAAGCATAAGGTTGATGATGATCACGCGGGATGCATCATACTTGCATCGATGACACCGGAATTGAAAAGGCAACATGAGGAGTTGGATGCCTATTCCATGGTCACGCACCTGAAAGAGTTGTTTGGGAATCAAACTCGGTGCGAACGCTACGAGATAACGAAGCAGTTATATAGATGCAGGATGCAGGAGGGCACATCTGTAATGACACATTGTGTCAAGATGATTGGCCTTATTACCAAGTTTTCTAGTATTGGAGATGCGATGGATCATGAACTAAGTGTAGACTTACTTCTTCAATCCCTCCCGGAGAGTTATTCACAGTTCATCATGAACTACCAAGTGAATGGCTTGCAAACCTCTCTTAAAGAGCTTGCAAATATGCTCGAGACAGTCGAGCCCAATATAAAAGAAAATAAGGAAATACTGGCCCTTGCTATTGAGGGATCAAAGAAGAGGAAAGGGAACCCTCCCAATCCTATATATCTCAAGAAGGGCAAGGGGGCCACGCCCACCGAAACAAAGGGGATGGAAGTGAAGAAGCCCAAAGGAGAGTGCCACTTTTGTGGTGAAGACGGGCATTGGAAAAGAAACTGTTTGGTGTACCTAGCCACCCTCAAGAAGGGAAAAGCCGGGACTTCAACATCTGGTATGTTCTATATTGAAATAAACTCAATTTCGCAGTATGAATCTTGGGTATTGGATACCGGATGTGGATCTCATATTTGTATGAATATGCAGGAACTAAAGCAGACTAGGGAATTAAAGAAAGGAGACATAAACTTGCGAGTAGGAAATGGAGCAAAAGTTGCTGCCCTCGCAATTGGAGATTATGCTTTGAGTTTGCCCTCTGGGCTTGTAATAGAATTAAGGAACTATTTGTATGTTCCAGAGATGTCTCGTAACATTATTTCTATTAGATGTCTAATTGATGATGGCTTTCATGTTTCAATTAAGAACAATGGTTGTGAATTTTATAGAAATAATATTTTCTATTTTTCAGGAATATCATTAAATGGGATTTATATTTTGAATGATAAAGTTTATGCTTTCACAATTGATACCAAAAGACTTAGACTAGATAATTCAACTTACTTATGGCATTGTCATTTAGGCCATATAAACTAGAGACGTATGCTTAAGCTACATCAAGATAGGCTTATAGACTCAATTGATTGTGAATCACTGGGAACATGTGAGTCATGTTTAAAAGGAAAAATGACAAAGACACCCTTTAGCAATAAAGGTCAACGTGTATCAGACACTCTAGGATTAATACATTCAGATGTATGTGGTCCTATGTCAGTCCAAGCAAGAGGAGGATTCAGATACTTCATTAGCTTCATAGATGATCATACTAGATATGGTTATATCTATTTGATGAAGCACAAGTAAGAAGCTTTTGAGAAATTCAAATGCTTTAAGAATGAAGTTGAGAATCAAACGGGAAAGACTATTAAGATACTTCGATCTGATCGAGGTGGAGAATATCTTTCTGAAGAATTTATGAATTATCTAAATGAATGTGGAATATGCTCACAATGGACGCCTCCTTATACACCACAATACAATGGAGTATCAGAAAGGAGAAATCGCACCTTACTAGATATGGTACGATCCATGATGAGCACCGCTTCTCTACCAAAATCATTCTGGGGCTATGCCTTAGAAACTGCCCTATTTACCTTAAATCTAGTTCCAACCAAATCCGCCAGTTCCACACCATTCGAACTGTTCGTTGGTAGAAAACCCATCTTCTCTTTCATGAGAATATGGGGATGTTCAGCATACGTCAAACGTATTATATCAGACAAATTAGATCCCAAATCTGACAAGTGTTTCTTCATTGGATACCTAAAGGAAATTGTGGGATATTACTTTTATCATCCAGATGACCAGAAAGTAATAGTATCCAAACACGTAGTGTTTCTAGAGAAAGAGTTTCTGGAAGAGACACAAAATGGAAGCATAATTGAACTTGAGGAAGTTCAAGAGGAATCACATGTTGAAAACACGGAAGAAGTTGAACCCGAACCCATTTCACTAGATGAAACACAAGTGTCATATCCAACTTGTAGGTCTCAAAGAATTCGTGAACTCCCAGTTAGATATGGTTTTCTAGTGGGAGATAACGAACTGGTTCCCGTGTTAGACGATGAACCCGAAACCTACGAAGAAGCTCTTGCTAGTCCAGAATCTAAAGCATGGCTTGAAGCCATGAATTCTAAAATGGACTCCATGTATACTAACCAAGTGTGGACTTTGGTTGATCCACTCGAAGGGATAAAACCCATTGGGTGCAGGTGGATCTTTAAGAGGAAGACGGACATGGATGGAAAGGTTAGTACCTACAAAGCTAGGTTAGTAGCGAAAGGATATCATCAAAAGCAAGGAGTTGACTATGACGAGACTTTCTCTCTAGTAGCCATGTTGAAATCCATCAAAATATTGCTTGCAATTGCCGCTCATTTCGACTATGAGATTTGGCAAATGGATGTGAAAACAACTTTCCTAAATGGAAACCTACTTGAGGATGTATACATGATGCAACCTGAAGGTTTCACGTCGAAGGATGCAACCAAGGTTTGCAAACTTCAAAGGTCCATTTATGGACTCAAGCAAGCATCTAGAAGCTGGAACAAGCGTTTTGATGAAACCATAAAACAATTTGGTTTCGAGCAAAACTCTGAAGAGGCTTGTGTTTACAAGAAGACAAATGGGAGCTCAGTCGTTTTCTTAGTACTATATGTTGATGATATACTACTTATGGGAAACGTTGTTGCAATGTTGCAAACAGTAAAAGTTTGGTTATCGGGTAATTTCTCCATGCAAGACTTGGGAGAAGCAGCCTATAACTTAGGGATTAAGATCTATCGGGATAGATCAAAGAGACTGCTCGGACTATCCCAGTCTATATATATTGACAAAGTCCTAAAGCGTTTTGACATGCATGAATCGAAAAGAGGTAACTTACCAATGGTCCATGGTGTCAAGTTATCAAATGATCAATGTCCTAAAACGGACAGTGATAAGAATCGCATGGCTGTAATTCCTTACTCTAGTGCGGTTGGTTCGATCATGTATGCCATACTTTGCACTAGACCTGATGTGGCGTTCGCATTGAGTATGACGAGCCAATATCAAGGGAATCCAGGATTTGATCACTGGATTGCTATCAAGAACATTCTTAAGTATCTTAGAAGAACTAAAGACATGTTCCTCATATATGGACACGGAGAATTGAAAATTGAAGGATATTCAGATGCTAGTCATCTGACTGATGAAATGATTATAGATCCCAATCAGGATACCAGTTTATCCTAAATGGAGGTTCAGTTAGTTGGAAGAGTTCCAAGTAAGGAAGTGTTGCTTTCTCGTCGACTGAATCAGAGTACATCGCAGCTACAGAAGCGGCAAAGGAGGCAGTTTGGATTAGGAAGTTCATAATAGAACTAGGAGTGGTGCCTGACATTGTGAATCCCATTACTCTGTACTGTGATAATAATGGAGCCATTGCACAAGCAAAGGAACCACGGTCTCATAATGCATCCAAACATTATCTCAAGCGATATCATCTCATTAGGGAGATCATAGCCAGGGGAGATGTGAGAATAGAAAAGGTGCCTACTAAGGACAACGTTGCAGATCCGTTGACCAAGCCATTACCACAAAGAGCTCACGATAAACATCTTAGTTCTTCTGGTATTAGTTGCAGAAACAATTGGCTTTAGTCCAAGTGGGAGAATGTTGGAGTTTAGTGTCCTAAAGACAATTGTTTTAGGATATTAATATTAATGAATAAATTGTTTATTTGATCATTTGTTTAATCAGATATATAGCATTAAAATGTAACTATATATAAAGGCACAAATCTTTCATAAAGAAAGTAACCCTAAGCTTATTTAAGTAGTTATAAAGTGTTCATACAAGTATGAAGTGAGACTGTACTTTATAATAGACCAATAGACTTAAAGTAAACCCAAGTCAAGTGATATGTTATAGGGGTTGGCATATTACTGTTGAGACTTGCATGTAACATTGTTTTCTGTCGAGACAAAAAGCTGATCTCACAAGCTTTAGATATTCAGATATCTAGACAGTTACATAGATCCGGTGAAGGAGTTCATTAGGATTGGGACCCGAATTGAGATAACAGAATGGATTCATTTATCTAATGTGTCAACTGTTCATCTCATTGGTATTAGTAGGTATAACTAATCCCCAGACTCAAACATTCGTTAATTAGTGATTCTAGATTATGGAGTCTGATACTTTGATTCTGTGCGAGCACGATCCAACAGGTGAGAGCCTGGGGTGTGTGAGAGCAGGGTTGGGTATCACACAAAGTAATTGCAGAATAGTTAATGTCAGATTAAGCATTCGTCACTCCCGATAAGTGGGAGATATATCCAAACGGCCGCTTGTGGTGAATTGACTAAAATCCTTGCAAGGTGATACAGTTAAGAGTAGAAATGAACTTTTCACTTAACTTATCTTTTCAGAGTGAATTCAACCTGTACAAGTAAAACCGGACTCTTCATTATATATAACCTTGACACGTTCCATGGTTATAAGGAATTGACCGACATAATATAGTTGATGAAGGATCGTATTATACTGTACCTAATGCAGAAAGGTTAACGTCAGTTATCAACCTGACTTCTTAATTGCTCTGGGGGAATATCATAGGTTCTGCTAGTAACAGCTCGCGACGGTATTCCGTTATATATATGTTGGAATTAATCGTGATGAATAATTTCAAAGGATATATACGGCTAGTGGTAATAAAGAACCTAATGGGTCGCATATGGGACTTGGAATCGGAGGACGAAAATGTAATTAGTGGGACATACATATATGGGCCGAAATTTGTATTAATTTAGGGATAAAATTAATTTGATTAATAATTATAATTTGATTATGGTTATCAATTAAATTAAAAGATTATTTGATAATATTAATTAGAACTTTTTATGTGATTGAAACTCTAATTAATTATCCCTAATATTAATTAATTATTAATTTGATTAATAATAATTATCTAGATATAATTAGTTATTATTTAGATAATAGTAAAGTGTTTATTTAATTATCTAATTAGGAATCCTATTCCGAATAAGATTCCAATTATTTAATTACCTAACACAACTGGGATTAGGGTTTAGAGAAGTCTATAAATAGACTCCCTAACCCCATAAATTTCGACACACACACATAGACAAAAGAGAAGGAATTGTTCCGTCGTCGTCTCGGCTAATCTACTTTATTTCTTACTCCCTCTTTGATCTCGTATCGATTTCTGTTAGAGGCAATCATTGTGATTGCTATACTTTAAAGGTTGATTACTGATTAGTTTTGTTTTTTTGTGTTGAATAAAAATGTTCGTTGCTCACGAGTTGATAATAAGAAGTTGTGGGCACTTCGTTTCAACGATAGATAGTTCTTCACTAAAGGTATTACTTTCTATCACTCTTTATATGAAATAACAATTAACAGATCTTGGAAAAGGGAAATAGATAAAATAGATAAAATTTTATTATTCTGATACGCCTAGACTTGTCTATTTTCCTACAGATGTCACGTATCAAGCCAATCACACAGTTCACAAGAGATCATATATCCAAAATGAGAAGAGACTCATCTCCTACTCTCAGTTATTTCAGAATCATTAGATTTCTCCTCAAAATTGTGAGCTTCTACTGATTTCGCCTCAGAAATATGAGCTTCTACGGATCTGAATACTTGAGCAATGACGACACTCAACGATGACTGCTGGCTCCTGAAGATGAGCAATGCATGATATTTGGGATTTTGTGGCTCCTATTCCGGGTGATAATTATCAAGGTGGGATTTTCATTGCTTTTCACATTCCAATGAACACTTGAATTGAGACTGGCCAGTGATAAAAGAGGATTTTGGGCAAATAAACAAAAAAGGCCTCAGATGAAAGTTGATGACTCGATTGTTCAGGAAATAAACAGAGATTGTGCCCCAAAATAAATGATCAAACCATTGTTTCTAGGGAAGCTATCCGGATTAAGGTTTTTCAAAAAAAAAAAAAAAACTCTAGAACTTATTTGATTATTCCTCGAGACGAAATATCTGACTAACTCATGATTAGGGAAATGACTAAGGCCTTCCTTGAATCGCCCATTTAGCCTTTACACATACCCTTTCATCATATTCCTTTGTTCGCCCTTTTGAGCCGATGATAAACCTTTTTTTCATATCGCCAAACTCCCCTCTTTCCATAAGAGAAAACCAGTTGAGTGAAGGATGATTGAACGCCTAAGAATCAATATTTCTTCAAAATGACCACTATCAGGTCAATGCAACAGACATTCCAAGATGCTGCAATACACTGTCAATGCAGTTAAAAAAAAAGAAAACAAAAAATAAAAGAGCCTGCTAGATTGAAAACCCCACAAGGGCGGTCTAGGCAAAAGATAGAGCGAAAAAAATAAGGAAAAAGAAAAAACAAAGAGCCCGCTACATCGAAAACCCCACAAAGGCGGTCTAGGCAAAAGAAAGGGTAAAAGAAGAAGAAGAAAAAAAACCCGTGTAGACACCGAGTCGGAGGACCTGTGATGAAAACCTCAAAATAAGACGGTTGAAGCGATTGATTCCGGAAGTTTTGAAAAATATATAAAGAATAATAAGCGAAGGAAAATTAGCGGCACGGCGCGGGTGCTTAGCGGCATTCGGCACGCGGACGACAATGGTCGAACGCCCGCTCGGCGGCGCGGGACGTGCGCTCGGCGTCCGTCGGACGCACCGCAAGTGGCACGCTCTCGACGTCCGAGCAATGCCCGGGTCCGGTGGCACGGGGCGCACTCTCGTGGGCCGCTGAGCGCACGTGCCCGGTAGCGCGAAGCGCGCGTTCGGCGGCCGTGACGTGTGAGCGTCCGGCGGCGCGGGACGCGCGCTCGACGGCCGCGGGGTGCGCACGCCCGATGGCTCGAGGCACGCCCCGAGGGTCGTCGGGCGGGTGCCCAACCACGTCGGGCGAACGCCCGACGGAGGTTGGGCGCTCGCCCAACAAATGTTGGGCGGCCGCCCAACCCCAATGGGCGACGCCCAATTTCTTTTGGGCGTCGCCCATTGGTCCGGGGACCCGTTTGCCTATAAAAGGCACGGATCCCCATGCAAAAAAAAAAGAAAGGGGGAAAAGAGAGGGGAGGAATCCTTAGAGAGCTTCTCACACTAGATATTTTTCTAGAGAGAGGAAGTTGATTTTTTTAGGAAAAAACATTTTTTTTCCTAAAAATTGAAAATCTCTAAATTTCCTAAGTTCAATTTTTACTAATTTTTTTATAAAAAACGGGAGCTCGTGGTTCGTGGAATCAATCGGCTTCAACGAGAACTAGACTCTTTATTTTATTTAATTTATTCTCTTCTTCTATTTTTATGCTATAGTTTTTATTCATTTAGTCATTTATTTATTTTGTCACATTTTATTTAATTAGCGTATTTATTTAATTTTCGTTTGGTGTTAAATAAAATTCGGTTTTGTTTTAAAATAAAAAACCTCGTTTTGATGTCCCAATACGAACCGTGATCCGATAAAAGGTAGTTTGGGTATCGAAAACGTTGTAATTACAAGTTTTTAATTTAAAAGGAATTTCCAAATAATGTCTTGAAATAAAAAACGTCGTTTAGGAATTTCCGCTTTCGACTATGATCCATCTTTGGTAGTTCGGAAACCCAAAACGATTGAATTAGATTTGATTTAAAGCTTTTGAATAAATCTGGAAACATTTAGGAGTGCTGCTGTAATTTACCTATTCTGTCACTAAATGCTGTTTACCGACGGATTTTCCGTCGGTAAATCTGCCAAAATGTAAAAAATGCCATTTCAGTCCCTTTTTCTTAACTCTTAAACTTTTAATCCTTAGTACATATATATAAATATGTAATATATGTTTTTCAAATTATTTTAGAACTTTAGCATATATAATCATTCTAGAATATTTGTATATTATTATTTATTCCATTTTACAATATAAGTATAAGTATATATATGTATTCCTTTTTATTAATTTGGATTATGTTTTAAATGTTAGTTATTTGGTATTTTGAGAAATAATTAATATATATTAGCATATGGTATTTTTGGTATTTAAAACTATAGTAGTTATGTATATGTATAGTTTTTGGAATATTTGGGTTATTTTAGTGATTATTGAATAAAATTATTTTTGGATAAGAATTATTTTCTTAGTTATAGGATTTACTTATTATTTTCACATTTTCAAAGTATAGATATATTGTACCTATTATTTTTATATATACATATAGCTTCTTTTGTATTAACTCTTATTTTATATTCTATTTTTGATTTAAATGTATATACGTATGTACAAATTATTTTCTTTACCCTTTGAGCTCATTCATGGGTCCATATTTCAAATGAGCTTTATTTAAGTGTAAATATTAGTTAAAATAAGTTTATTGTTGTAATTATAACAATTAGAGAGTCCATTAAATAAGTGGGGAAAATAAATCACAAAAAGAGAGTTTTCAATTGAATTATTTAAACTAATGAGTTTTTTTTTCTAATGTAAATAAATAGAGTTATTCTTGTTAATATTCCAAATCGTCTTCAAAACACCACGTTTTAAAACCTTAATCCGTTCCAAAGGCGGATTAAAGGATCATTGTAATTAAAATCGTTTTCTTTGCAAATAATAGATTTTTGAATCATTTTCTTAAAGGATTTGTACAAAATGAAATTGACTTGTATGTTTAACCACGTTTTCTTATTAAAAGGTTCTTTATCTCAAACGTTTTCAAATACTCGAGTCGTTCCAACGGCGATTCGGGTAAGCTTCATCAAACGAGGTTTTAAAACGCTCCTAAATCGTTCCAACAGCGATTAAGGTGCGAACCATGTAAATAAAACTCGTTTTGGGGAAATAAGTTAGTGTAGAATAGACACACAACATAACATTTAAATACGGTTGTAAATAAATCATTTCTTTCTTCCCTCTCTGTGTATGTATAAACATAAATGGGTGATTCTTTACTGAGGTGGCTTTTCAATATCATATGCTCAAAATGGTTTCTAAAAAGAGAAAGAAAAGGGTTTCAAATGAATTTTAAACTTAAAGAAGTATACGATTAGTCCGTTACCGCCTAACATGCTGAGTAGGAGGCCGGTGGTTCATAACCGGGCGATGTCGGGGTGCCTAGTAGCCTTTCTCCGGAAAGGAGCTAGCCTTCTCGGCTCGTACCTAAGTTTCCCGAACCCACACCGGTCTCCCGCAAGGGATCGGTGTTCATTTTCCCATTCGTGGGTGGCGACTCTTCCATATCTCCGAGCTCCGGTCCTGCCGAGCAGCTTGATTCCACGATTGGTTGCTTTCGGCGCCAATCACCGCTTACGTCGCCATGAGGTTGTCCACCCCCCGGTCTGCCCGGGAGATTAGGCCGCGGCACCTCGTCTAACAAGTGGCGACTCTGCTGGGGAAGCGAGAAATTTGATTCCGGAAGGCGTGTATTAAGCCCTTAACGGGGACGGATCGTTTTACTTCTTTTCGTATGCATTCATATGCATTATTGCAAACCCTTTGGGTAATTTCCGCGAAACCTCTAGCGAGAGTCCATTCGTCGCTCGAAAGAGGCTAGCGTAAGTTCCCCCTTATAGTAAGGCGCCAGAGGGTCCCCATCCATTCGTTAGGGGCGAATCTGTGCGGTCCTGTGAGGTCCCGCGGTCAGCCGTGTCAGCATATAGTAGCCTTAGAAGTTTCTATAGGATTACCCGTTACTATTTTTGATGTGATAAATGAATCAGTTCGTGTAATCCTAAAATATGTAAAGAAAATGAGACGATGCGTTAATATATACTCATGAATCGACATACTAATTACCCTAAAACATCGAAACGATTTGAACTAAAGACGACTTAGTCATCTCATATGAATGAACATGTGCGACCCGCCTTGTCCCTTTCGGTGTCCCGACGAAGGCACGTGTTCAAGAAATGTGTTATGACGTAAGCACGTATTAAGTATGAATCGGTTTAATGTTAAGGATAATTACATTTCGATACAAAAGACTATATTAACAATAGCCGTTATTCACATTCTTTAGATAAATTGGGATAAAACGAGATCATGACGAAACGAAAACGCAGAACATTTCTGTCTTGAATGACCCTATCGTAACGTGAAAAGTTTCGCACAAGTAGCCCGTCCCTTCCGAATAAAAGACGAGCTTTTTTTACGTTATGCCTCGTGTCGTTCTTAAGAGAAATGGATGTGTCCGCAAAGGTGACTAAGAAAATAAAAGAAAAGAAAAATGAACTAAACGACCAAAATCATTCTGAGTCTACGATATATGTCAATCTCAAGAGTAGTTAAAGAAAATAAACTAATGCCGTTGAATACGTGCCTCGAACGAGTGTATACCCCGTTTAAAATCTCGAAGCCGAATTAAGCCAAACCATATAATTGCGCCATATGGACGAGACTGCGGGTTTTGACTAACGACTCGATCATTTCGACCGTTACCAAAACTGCAAGAAATATGGCCCGATGTACGTGTTTGCTTAATTCGTGCCTAAAGGAAAGAGAACTGTGATATCCTCGCTTCGAATAGGCATACGATTCAATGAAACGTTGATTTTCTATAACCACACTAAGATGATATATCCCGTGGATTGGGAAGAACAACGAACTGTTGCTAGCCGAAAGGTTACCGTGCGCTCAAAATAAGACTCGCCGTCTTTTCACGTAGCTAAAATGAGCAAACGGATCCCCGACGCTAAGAACAAACGCGTTACGCGATGAGTCCGTTCCCTAAAATAAAATCCAAAAGTGATTCCATCACTAAATAAACACGTGGTTACGTCTCTTGATAGATCTAAAAGATCCCGTTGTAATCCAAAAATCGAGACACGAACCCGCGCGAACAAAAGGGAACGAGTCATTGACAATAACGAACGATTGGACTAAAAGAGTAACTCGTACCACGTCTAAAAATTGAGATGCGCTCAAAGGGAGTCAAAACCCGAACTAATGCGTCTCACGAAAGAACGAAAGACGAGTTATTCCGAAAGAACAATCCAACTTGGTCGATTTCTTAGTCACTGAACGCTGATGCGTCAAAAACGAACTGTGTTGTATGGTGAATGATTTATTTTTCCGCAATAATCGACGGCATCACGCATCCCCTGGACCGCAATGTGAGCCCCAAACCAAAATCCTAGGACAGAGACTTGGACCAACGAGTGTGTGGAGGAATGAGGATGGAAGAGAGATGGCGTGATAATTGTGATTGATACCTAACATTTTCTTTCTCTTGTCGCGATCTAATTACGCGTTGTGTACGATTTTCGCTAACTAGTTTGTTGGTATAGACTTATATCTTGTTGTACATCAGTCGAGTCAAATTTAAGTTATAATGCATTCTATGCTTAATAAATCATTGCAGTCATACCATATAGAGCGTTGCATGCTAACCAAATTGCGTGCAGCCATTCTAGGTTTCGTAGACTTAGGACGTGTTTATTTGGAATGTGAGAAAGAGTCGAACCCAGCGTCGCGTGTCATTCAGGAGGCATACCAGTTATGTCGTGACGTATCCCATACGTCTTTGCCTGGTCGTACCTATGTGTTGGGACGCATCCTATTCATCCTTGGCATGTCTCGTACGTCTTCACCGTGTCGTTTGTATGCTAGCTAGGAGGCATGTCCATTATGTCGTGACGTATCCTATGCGTCTTCGCCTTAGCATACTGTGCGTATGATAGCGTACCTCATACGTTTTTCCAGCATCGTAGGCACTAGTTAGAAGGTACAACCCTTATGTCATGGCGTATCCCCTACGCCTTAGTTTTGGCATACTCCGTATGTCGTGGCATCTCCAATATGTCCTTACCCTGTCAAGAGGCATACTGCTCTCTCGTGACGTATCCCCTATGTCCTTGCTGCGTCGTGTCATCATGCGTCCACCCGTCAGGAGTCCCACCGGTCATATGGTGACGTATTCCTGGCATCTTTACTTGGTCGTACCCCGTAAGACGTAACGCACCCCATGCATCTTCCGTTAATCATTCAGACATCGATCAAGAGGCGTACCTGTTATGTCGTGACGTATCCCATATGTCTTTTCCCTGTTGTGCCTCGTATATGGTGACCCATTCCTTGTGTCTCTACCATGTCGTTACACATCGGTCAGAAGGTGTACTATGTGGGTCATAACGCATCATGTACATCTTCGCCTCGTCCCTTACGCCAAGCGAGGGGCATGAGCTTCATACCCCGTATATCATGCTATATCATATGCTTTTTCACCATGTTATATACGTTAGACAAGAGGCATACCATTTGGGTTGCGACGTATCCCATACGTCCTTGCCTCGTCCCGCCTTCCATATCGTGATACGTCCCATGCATCCTCATCACGTCAACTATACACTAGTCAGGACGTGTACTCGATGCGCCCCTCGCGCATTGTGTACATCCGGGAATTGTCAAGGTCGTACATCGTGATAGGCCGTATATGCGCCTTCCATATCAAGCACACTAGTCTAGAGCCATACCCCGTATGTCATAACCTGAGTTCTCGCCTGGCTAGGTGCCTAACAGAAGACATACCCCGTATATCACAATGCAGCTCGCACGTCTTTACCATGTCTCGCATACCCGTCAAGTGGCCTACCTTTAGACACTGAGGTGTTCCCTACGTCTTCGCCATGTTACACTTCGTGCGGGATACGTCGCACATATCTTTATCTTCCTGTTTATACCATTAGAGAGTGTACCTCATGCATCGTGACGTGTCACATGCGCCTTCACCATTGTGATTAAGTCATCCGGAGACATATCCCATGTGTCGTGATGTATCCCATATCCATCTATTATGGTTAGGCTTGTTTGGTGGTCATACCTCGCTTATCCTGGCATTCGCATCGCGGGGCAGGTCCCGTATACTATCCGCACGGTCAACTCAAGACATACTAGGTCTGTCGCCATGTCACTGACAACGTATCAGTGGTTCAAAAAAATATCACGACGTCGGTTCCCTCGACTCGAGTTAACCATTCATCACATGCCTCATACACGTCCTACTTACGCCTCAAGACATACCATGTATGTCGCTACGCCTTAGCCAACACATCTCAAGATTATGACTGGCACCTTGATCTCAAATAGAACCATAATCTCACGGGTCGTCGTCACCTCCCTTTCGTATCTCAAGACATACCCACAGATGTCGCCACGCTATACACAATACCCAGGTGATTCCAAATTACTTTGTTGTATTATCCATGCCCCTCACCTCGTAGGTTGCCATCATGACCTTCGCACGCTAAGACATGCCACGTGTGTCGATGCGCCGTGCACCTATACTCCAAAGTTACGTGGTTGTAAGATTGAAACCTTAGGGTCGAGTGAACTGTTTCACACGAATCTCGTTTACCTGTCGTCATTCGCATCTGGGGAGGTAGTCCATACGTGACACCTCCGTATTTCAGAATTATGGGCAATACCCTGAACTTCGAAGCGAACCCTTGACTGGTGTGTTGTCCACGCTTCCCATTTGTACCTTTAGGTGCGCCATGTGGGTCGTCATAGTGTCCCCTCGTATTTACATCATCCCACTGTCCGGACCCCAAGTTCACATTGACCCACTGACGCACGCTTCACACAAAGTCATGGCGTCACATCCGCGCTTTAACTGGCGCCTTATATGTTGCCTCGTCACATCTAATGAATCTATGCCTCATTGTACTAACCTCTTGACTAGTAGGCCATCGTCACACCCCATTGGTACCCTCGGTCGTACCTTGTATGTTGACAGGTCATTGTACTAGGGTAACCCGCGCATCCTTGGTCTTCTTGAGACACCCCGTCCCATCTTCAAAATAGCCAAATCGATATGAGACGGACCAGGTGTGTCACCATATATCGTAACACGTCAGTATTCCAAAAACATGTGACACTAGTGCTTCGAACACGTATCAGCTCTCGGTGCATATCCCGTATGTCACCGCTTGCGCTTTAGTCACACGTTGAGCCTTGTCAAAACGTGCCCTACATGTCGCCTTGTCATCGGTAATATTTGCAGTCCACGAATATGTCATTAGGCTATCCAATTCTGGACCGACCTTTGACGCGCGTTCCGTATGTCATCCCTCGCACCTTACTCACATGTCAAGAACTGAGTCGTTTATACCACCCAGTCAAGGTTAAGCTTATGGCACACACCCCCATACGCGGTTCGGTACGTCCGGTTCGCATGTCAAATGTCGAGTCACTCATGTCATTGAGTTCAAGTCGAATCTGGGGCAAGTTCATATATGTCCTCACGTGCATCTTGCTTACATCTCCAATGTTGAGTCATTTGTATCGACAAGTTCAAGTTGAACTTTTGGCACGTACCTGTCATATAGAGTGATTCATGTCATCGAGTCCAAGTCATACCATTAGGCACGTACCCTACGAGCTATCTCGAGCGTCCCGCTCATACCTTGACACGCTGAGTCGTTCATGTCGTGAGGTTCCTATCAAACTCTCGAACGCCCTATAAATCGTCCCTCATGTCTTGAGTACGCCTCAAACAGCGGTTTGTTTATATCGTCAAATCCTCGACACGCTCCCCCTACATCATTGGTACCGTGGTCCATGCGCCCCCAAACTCCGAATAGACTTATTCACGAGTCTGAGACATATGCCCTATGTGTCGTTATTTGGGTCTCGCTCGTATCAGTAGTATCGAGTTGTTCGTACCGCGTCTAAGTCCAACGTTTGGCACTTACCTCTAAGGTCTTGGTTTGCACCTTCGTTGCTCCTCAAATTGTTCATAGTGATAGCTTCCAGTCGAACTATCGACGTCTACCCTGTGTGTCTTTGTGGGTATCTCAAATATCGGTGATGGACCAAATACGTCATAAATATCCACATAAGATCGTTAGGAGTTCTCATAAAGCATATCATCATCAGGTTTGCGCTATGAAACAAATTAACCTTTGACATATACCAGGTAAGTCATTGTTTCCGTCTCGTTGGTACCTCGATCGGGTTAAGGCCCTCTCATTCTACCAGATGCATCGATGTCCGCAAATTCATCGAGGTATTTGTGTCTCTAGCATAAGTTAATCCTTGAACCGCACCCTGCGTATCGTGTCTAGCTGACACTTCCAATGTTGTTAGAAGGTACCTCTTGAGTCATCTCTGTGCTTCATCCACACCCAAAGTTGGTCAGATAATACGTGTGTAGTATGCGTACCCTATTCGTGTCTCGTACCTAGCATGTTGGATTTCCCCCACTATGGTCGAAATCCCAAAATCAAGCCATCATATCGTTCGTGAGTTGCGTATAAGTAAATCATGGGGGCACATCAAGTGGGACCCCCATCCTGCCGTTTGGCTACCTCTAAGGCATACAACGTACGTCGCCGTATTCCCTAAATGCACCATGTCTCAAACCACTCTGCCCAGGCACTAGTGAGTCGAGTAGGAGCTAATAATTGGCACATACCTCGTATGTTGACACATGCATCCTATTCGAACCTCGAGTATCAGGTATTCCGTGTGCATTATCCCGTCAAATAATACCCATCATCGTAATAGTTGCTTTCCAGGAGAAGCTGACAATCGGCGCACATCACGTATGTCACTCGAGTCTCCCATATGCCTTAACCCGTTTAGGGCATGTCCCGTGCGTCACCACTTTCTGCATAACACACCAAGGTTCCGTTGGTACGTCTACGTATTAGTGTCTTGGGTTTAAACTAACCATCGACCCACACCCCATATGCGGTGGTCTCGTCCCGTTTGCTTCTAGCGTAGGACACACCCTCTATGCCGGTCTGTTTCAGGAAACTTGTGTTTCCCAGAAAGACGTTTCCCTGTTATCAGTATCAATACCAAGTAAACTATGGACGAGTGCCCCGCATGTCTCCCTCACGGTCTATTGGAGTCTCGGACATACCATGAGCGTCACATCAGTCCATGTAACACCGTGTATCTTCGAAGTACGTCATTGCTACCAATGATGGCAATCCCTCACATACACCTCATGCATGGTCACTTAGGTTGTTCTTTTTAGATCGTGAGTCGTATCAATGTACCAAGTATGTCATTCCCACCACTCAGGTCGCTACCCCTCCAATGTATCTACACGTCACGGATATCATCGGGGTACACTCTCATTTACCTAGCGTCCTAGGGAACTCTACTTATCATGAGGGTCATCTCAATCTCACATGTGTCAGTCATCATTCAACATTGTACATCTTATAAAGCATTGCAAGGTAAACTTGTAGGGTTCGTACTAATGTGTGTATAACAGTTGAAATGGTTTCAGGCATCGGCACTTCCAAACAGGTAAGTTAGCACAAACGATCAAAGTACTGCCGACGGCTCTGGTAAAAAAAAAGAGAAAAAAAGGGTTTAGCTCTAGTCAAATCATGTTTATGTTGTGAGAAATAAAGCGCAGACCACGAATCATGCATCCATCTATAGGAGGCACAAATAGATAGCTTTAGCATTCGCATCGCACGTGCATCATCAAAATTCATAATGCCTAAAAAGCTCCACTCACCGATCCTTTCTCTTTCCTTGGTAGAAACCCAACTCATGGCCCAGTCCAGCAATTCAAACCACAATCTTGAGAGCCGTGTGCAAGGGGCTTTAGCCAAATACATCTTTTCTGATGAGTTCAAACGTGCTCTTAATGATCCGGAGAATACTAAGCATAAGGGGGTTGAAAATTCCCAAGAGATGATAGGAGATTTCAATCTCAGAGCAGAAATCGAGCGAGTTCTTCCCGATATCCTTGCTTCAGATGAATTCAAGATAGAGCTGAAAAGGTTGGTCAGGGAGGTCCTAAGCGAGTCACTGGTTGCGGAGATCCCGAAAGCCGTTGTGGAGAAACCTATTTTCCAGCTCGCGTCACAAGTTAATCCACAAACATTCACTCCACCAAGGGTAGTCTCACACCATATTTCACGAACACAACAAGATCCACATCATTTGGGACATGGGATTACCAAGGTTGTTCGCCCTCCGTCGCCCACTCAGTATAGAAGGGAGGAAAGGGAATTCTCCACTTTCACCCAACCCTTATTTGAAGTGTTGGAGGGTCTACGAATGCGTGACATACTTCACCCTCTACCAGCCATGGGAGGTCAAACCACTGAATTAGTCAAACGCGGGGGCTACTGCCACTTCCACCAGAAATATGGTCACGAAACAAACACTTGCATGAGGTTGAAGCATGAAATCCAAGATCTCATCGAAGCTGGAAAGATAAGTGATCCAGATCTTTCTCAACAGATGAAGCCTTCGACTTGTTCCTTGAATGGCGAAGTCTACAACGGATCAGGATAATCTAAAGAAGGAGTTCTCAAGATTGAGGACACTTATGAAGTAGGAGAATCTGAAGCTTCTTGAAGTAGCCTGAGAGAGAGGAGTGCACTTGTAGTCTTTATCTTTGTCTTTTATTTTATCTTCTATTCCACAAGATGTTATTAACCTCCTTTTGAATTCAATGAAATTTCGTTTCCGCAAATTTATCCTAAACATACGTACTTACATTTGATATCTACTCAATTGAGATATTCCCGCTTCTATCATGGCACGGACGTAAGCTCTAGAATATACTTATTACTCAGCACTTAACCACTGAAGAGAAAAAATTAAGAGAGTAAAAAAAAAAGCAAAATAAATCATGAGAAACGATTCCCTGACTCTACGATGATAAGTCGGGCGTAGGCCCATCAAACGAAGGGTTCTCACCGGCTTTTGGCAGAAAGAAGATTGAGCGACAATCAACAAAGTCCAAAAGAGAGAAAAAGAAAAGAAAATATGGAGCAAGCAACAAGCCCTCAGAGCCATACTTACACTGAGGCACCGACAAAAATTTCTCCAAAGGGGACACAAATACATGGGTGCATCACTCGGAACAAGACGGGGGCAATTGACCTATCAGCAATAAAGGACCCCGTTCCAAGATCAACGAAAGGGTTTAGGTCTATGATGACTCAAAGTTAAAAAGGAAAAAAAGAAAAAGGATGATGCTAAAAAGGCCCAGGGGCAAAGTCAGCCAATCGAAAGTAAAAGAAAATTATTCAAGTAAATAAAGCAGACGTGACTAGCCGAGGAGCGTCAAGGTGACAAGAGCGGTTGACATTGCCCAACAAATGGGTGATCAAATGCACGAGAAAAACTTACTTTGGCAAAGAAAAATCAAATACGTAGTCGAATGAAGGCAAAAACGGCGACGGAGTCTAGAACTACGATCAATCTCAAAGGAATCAAGGAATATTTCTCATCAAATACATAGTCGAATGAAGACAAAGACGGTGATGAAGTTTAGAACTATGATCAATCTCAAAGGAACCAAAGAATCTTTCTCATCAAATACGCAGTCAAATGAAGACAAAGGCGGCAACGAAGTTTAGAACTACGGACCCAAGGAATCTTTCTCATGAAAGTTAAAAAAAAAAGAAAAAGAAAAAAAAAGAAAGAAAATCCCGATAGGTTGAAAATCCGCAAAGGACGGCCTATGCAACAATAAGGGACACCCCAATAAGCGAAAACCCCATGGGGCGCTTATTTGAAAATTCCGGGGATAGAAGGAGAGAGTTAAAATAACTGAAATGTGAAAACCCGAAAGGGCATGCTTTGGTGACAGTGGTTAATAAACTGAGCAGTAAACAATTCAATGTATCTTTGCGAAGTGCTTTATCTAAGCTAGACAATTGCATTTGCAATGAAAACGCCCGCATCAATAGACATCCCATCTCAACTAAAGTCACCTCGACACCCATGAACCAATCCAAAATCTATAAAAAGAAAAAAACTAACTAACTAAAAAAAAAAGACTATTCCTCTCTCTCATACTCCATGAAGTCTGGTTCCTCTGCTCCTATGTTGCCCTCTCAAGGGTCAAATTTCGACCAAAGCGCCTCTCTTCCATAGCTACTCCCAACGGCAGTATCCCTAGTTTGGCGCACATGAAATCTCACCTCGAGTTGGCAGGGGCATACGCCCGCATCAACTTCTAACCTACACCAAGACGGTAACTTTAATCGGGGGCACGACCCTACAATCAGATCAACGTCCATCTCACTTCGGAAGCTTCTCCATTAACGAAGGCATCGGACATGAACTCATCGTCAAATGATTAGCATAGAAATGGCCCGTGGATATAAACCCCCTGTGCTATCCGGTATCATTCACAATCAAGAAAGAAAGAAAAGGAGAAGAAAAAATTGAACAAAAAGGTTGGATTGAAAACCTCAAAAGAGGCGATCCAAGCAAAAGGAGAGATAGAGAAAATCAGTGAGATATAGAAAAGATGAATTGAAAACCCCTAGGGGCAGTTCATGCAAAAGGAGAGATAGAGAATATCGGAGAGATCCCGTTGAGTTGAAAACCCGAA
The DNA here is from genome assembly GCF_963576675.1 of Euphorbia lathyris. Lineage (NCBI taxonomy): Eukaryota > Viridiplantae > Streptophyta > Magnoliopsida > Malpighiales > Euphorbiaceae > Euphorbia > Euphorbia lathyris. The sequence continues at coordinate 21,845,953 of NC_088913.1, forward strand.
AAGGGCAGCTCAGGCAAAAATTAGGGAGAAAATGAATACATCAAACTCTGGTTAAAAGCGAGAGCCCCTTTGACACGAGCTCATCAAGACCAAATCCTCATCCTTACAACCCTTAGTTTCAAACTTAACCTCGCCCTCACCCTCGCACTCCTGGGGGACGGCCCGAACCATCATTTCTCGATCTGAAGCTACGAAAATCCTCCAAGCCTATGAAAAGGGAATCCATCCGAGTATCTCATCCACATGTACATAGTTTGCATTCCCACATGTCCATACACCCATATAAAGCAAAGCACATAGGCCACATGTGCGCACATTCAAACACACGCACGGTCACCTGCATACGCACATATAAGTGTTTACATGCATCCATAGATTAGGCTACATCCACCCATCTCTATGCATCGCCACATACCTTTCCTTGACACAAGCTCATCAAAACCAAATTCCCGTCCTTATAACCCTTGGTTTCAAACTTATCCTCACCCTCGTCCTTGCACACCTTGGGGATGGCCCGAAGCATCATTTATCGATCTAAAGCTACCGAAATCCTCCAGCCTATGAAAAGGGAATTCGTTCGACCATCTCATCCACACATACATAGTTTGCATACACACATGTCCATACATCCGCATAAAGCAAAACACATAAGCCTCACTTATGCACATTCAAACACACGCACAGTCACCTGCACACACACACATAGGTGTTTACATGCATCCATAGACTAGGCTACATTCACCCATCTATATGCATCACTACACGCCTGCAGTCGATTTAGAGACTAGGATCGCTAGAAAGAGCCATTTTACCTGCGGTCGATTTAGAGACCAGGGTTGCTATTGAGCCATTTTGCCTGCGGTCGATTTAGAGACCAGGGTTGCTTTTGAGCCATTTTACCCGCGGTCGTGGACCAGGGTTGCTTTTGAGCCATCTTGCCTGCGGTCGATTTAGAGACCAGGGTTGCTTTTGAGCCATTTTACCCGCGGTCGTGGACAAGGGATGCTTTTGAGCCATTTTGCCTGCGGTCGATTTAGAGACCAGGGTTGCTTTTGAGCCATTTTACCCGCGGTCGTAGACCAGGGTTGCTTTTGAGCCATTTTACCCGTGGTCGTGGACCAGGGTTGCTTTCGAGCCATTTTGCCTGCGGTCGATTTAGAGACCAGGGTTGCTTTTGAGCCATTTTTTCCCGCGGTCATGGACCAGGGTTGCTTTTGAGCCATTTTACCCGCGGTCGTGGACCAGGGTTGCTTTTGAGCCATTTTGCCTGCGGTCGATTTAGAGACCAGGGTTGCTTTTGAGCCCTTTTACCCGCGGTCGTGGACCAGGGTTGCTTTTGAGCCATTTTACCCGCGGTCGTGGACCAGGGTTGCTTTTGAGCCATTTTGCCTGCGGTCGATTTAGAGACCAGGGTTGCTTTTGAGCCATTTTACCCGCGGTCGTGGACCAGGGTTGCTTTTGAGCCATTTTACCCACGATCGTGGACCAGGGTTGCTTTTGAGCCATCTTGCCTGCGGTCGATTTAGAGACCAGGGTTGCTTTTGAGCCATTTTACCCGCGGTCGTGGACCAGGGTTGCTTTTGAGCCATTTTGCCCGCGGTCGTGGACCAGGGTTGCTTTTGAGCCATCTTGCCTGCGGTCGATTTAGAGACCAGGGTTGCTTTTGAGCCATTTTACCCGCGGTCGTGGACCAGGGTTGCTTTTGAGCCATTTTACCCGTGGTCGTGGACCAGGGTTGCTTTCGAGCCATTTTGCCTGCGGTCGATTTAGAGACCAGGGTTGCTTTTGAGCCATTTTTTCCCGCGGTCATGGACCAGGGTTGCTTTTGAGCCATTTTACCCGCGGTCGTGGACCAGGGTTGCTTTTGAGCCATTTTGCCTGCGGTCGATTTAGAGACCAGGGTTGCTTTTGAGCCCTTTTACCCGCGGTCGTGGACCAGGGTTGCTTTTGAGCCATTTTACCCGCGGTCGTGGACCAGGGTTGCTTTTGAGCCATTTTGCCTGCGGTCGATTTAGAGACCAGGGTTGCTTTTGAGCCATTTTACCCGCGGTCGTGGACCAGGGTTGCTTTTGAGCCATTTTACCCACGGTCGTGGACCAGGGTTGCTTTTGAGCCATCTTGCCTGCGATCGATTTAGAGACCAGGGTTGCTTTTGAGCCATTTTACCCGCGGTCGTGGACCAGGGTTGCTTTTGAGCCATTTTGCCCGCGGTCGTGGACCAGGGTTGCTTTTGAGCCATCTTGCCTGCGGTCGATTTAGAGACCAGGGTTGCTTTTGAGCCATTTTACCCGCGGTCGAAGACCGGAGTTGCTTTTGAGCCATCTGACTCGCGGTCGCAGACCGGAGTTACTTTTGAGCCATCTTACTCACGGTCGCAGACCGGAGTTGCTTTTGAGCCATCTGACTCACGGTCGCAGACCGGAGTTGCTTTTGAGCCATCTGACTCGCGGTCGCAGACCGGAGTTGCTTTTGAGCCATCTGACTCGCGGTCGCAGACCGGAGTTGCTTTTGAGCCATCTGACTCACGGTCGCAGACCGGAGTTGCTTTTGAGCCATCTGACTCGCGGTCGCAGACCGGAGTTGCTTTTGAGCCATCTGACTCGCGGTCGCAGACCGGAGTTGCTTTTGAGCCATCTGACTCGCGGTCGCAGACCGGAGTTGCTTTTGAGCCATCTGACTCGCGGTCGCAGACCGGAGTTGCTTTTGAGCCATCTGACTCACGGTCGCAGACCGGAGTTGCTTTTGGGCCATCTGACTCATGGTCGCAGACCGGAGTTGCTTTTGAGCCATATTTATCTAAGATTGTAGACTAAGGTAGCTATTGAGCCATCATCCTCGCAGTCGCAAACTTGGGTAGCTTTTGAGCCATTTTTACCGAAGATTGTAGACTAAGGTAGCTATTGAGCCATCATCCTCGCAGTCGCAGACTAGGGTAGCTTTTGAGCCATTTTTTACCGAAGATTGTAGACTAGGGTAGCTATTGAGCCATCATCCCCACCGCCGTAGACCAAATCTCTTTAGAGCCGTTCTCATCGCAGTCAGCCAACGTAGGCCGGAGTCGAAAAGGGGGACATTCGCCAGCAGCCGATTCAGAGGCAGCACGGTGCAACCCAAAGCAGAGTCTGAAGAAATCAGAGTACAATGCCGGAGCGCGCAGCGCAAAGGTCAGGTATGCTCCCTCCTACTCTTTACGTGTCTTTTACTTTTATATGTTTTACATTGCATGTGTTGCGTTAGCAAAAAAACGTTTTCGAAACACACACATCACTGTCAAAATAGAAAAGTAGGGGCAACTGTAGACACCGAGTCGGAGGACCTGTGACGAAAACCTGAAAACAAGACAGTTGAAGCGATTGATTCCGGAAGTTTTGAAAAATATATAAAGAATAATAAGCGAAGGAAAATTAGCGGCACGGCACGGGTGCTTAGCGGCATCCGGCACGCGGACGACAATGGTCGAACGCCCGCTCGGCGGCGTGGGACATGTGCTCGGCGTCCGTCGGACGCACCGCAAGTGGCACGCTCTCGACGTCCGAGCAATGCCCGGGTCCGGTGGCACGGGGCGCGCTCTCGTGGGCCGCTGAGCCCACGTGCCCGGTAGCGCGAAGCGCGCATTCGGCGGCCGCGACGTGTGAGCGTCCGGCGGCGCGGGACGCGCGCTCGGCGGCCGCGGGGTGCGCACGCCCGATGGCTCGAGGCACGCCCCGAGGGTCGTCGGGCGGTCGCCCAACCACGTCGTGGGCGCTCGCCCAACGCCGTTGGGCGATCGCCCAACGATTGTTGGGCGGCCGCCCAACATTGTTGGGCGGTAGCCCAACACTAGGTTGGGCGGCCGCCCAACCCCAATGGGCGACGCCCAATTTCTTTTGGGCGTCGCCCATTGGTCCGGGGACCCGTTTGCCTATAAAAGGCATGGATCCCCATGCAAAAAAAAAGAAAGGGGGAAAAGAGAGGGGAGGAATCCTTAGAGAGCTTCTCACACTAGATATTTTTCTAGAGAGAGGAAGTTGATTTTTTTAGGAAAAAACATTTTGTTTCCTAAAAATTGAAAATCTCTAAATTTCCTAAGTTCAATTTTTACTAAATTTTTTATAAAAAACGGGAGATCGTGGTTCGTGGAATCAATCGGCTTCAACTGTCAGATACCGAATTCAAGGTATTATCCGAGGACTAGACTCTTTATTTTATTTAATTTATTCTCTTCTTCTATTTTTATGCTATAATTTTTATTCATGTAGTCATTTATTTATTTCACATTTTATTTAATTAGCGTATTTATTTAATTTTCGTTTCGTGTTAAATAAAATTCGGTTTTGTTTTAAAATAAAAAACCTCATTTTGATGTCCCAATACGAACCGTGATCCGATAAAAGGTAGTTCGGGTATCGAAAACGTTGTAATTACAAGTTTTTAATTTAAAAGGAATTTCCAAATAATGTTTTGAAATAAAAAACGTCGTTTAGGAATTTCCGCTTTCGACTATGATCCATCTTTGGTAGTTCGGAAACCCAAAACGATTGAATTAGATTTGATTTAAAGCTTTTGAATAAATTTGGAAACATTTAGGAGTGCTGCTGTAATTTACCTATTCTGTCACTAAATGCTGTTTACCGACGGATTTTCCGTCGGTAAATCTGCCAAAATGTAAAAAATGCCATTTCAGTCCCTTTTTCTTAACTTTTAAACTTTTAATCCTTAGCATATATATAAATATGTAATATATGTTTTTCAAATTATTTTAGAACTTTAGCATATATAATCATTCTAGAATATTTGTATATTATTATTTATTCCATTTTACAATATAAGTATAAGTATATATATGTATTCCTTTTTATTAATTTGGATTATGTTTTAAATGTTAGTTATTTGGTATTTTGAGAAATAATTAATATATATTAGCATATGGTATTTTTGGTATTTAAAACTATAGTAGTTATGTATATGTATAGTTTTTGGAATATTTGGGTTATTTTAGTGATTATTGAATAAAATTATTTTTGGATAAGAATTATTTTCTTAGTTATAGGATTTACTTATTATTTTCACATTTTCAAAATATAGATATATATTGTACCTATTATTTTTATATATACATATAGCTTCGTATTAACTCTTATTTTATATTCTATTTTTTATTTAAATGTATATACGTATGTACAAATTATTTTCTTTACCCTTTGAGCCCATTCATGGGTCCATATTTTAAATGGGATTTATTTAAGTGTAAATATTAGTTGTAATTATAACAATTAGAGAGTCCATTAAATAAGTGGGGAAAATAAATCACAAAAAGAGAGTTTTCAATTGAATTATTTAAACTAATGAGTTTTTTTTTCTAATGTAAATAAATAGAGTCATTCTTGTTAATATTCCAAATCGTCTTCAAAACACCACGTTTTAAAACCTTAATCCGTTCTAAAGGCGGATTAAAGGATCATTGTAATTAAAATCGTTTTCTTTGCAAATAATAGATTTTTGAATCATTTTCTTAAAGGATTTGTACAAAATGAAATTGACTTGTATGTTTAACCACGTTTTCTTATTAAAAGGTTCTTTATCTCAAACGTTTTCAAATACTCGAGTCGTTCCAACGGCGATTCGGGTAAGCTTCATCAAACGAGGTTTTAAAATGCTCCTAAATCGTTCCAACGGCGATTAAGGTGCGAACCATGTAAATAAAACTCGTTTTGGGGAAATAAGTTAGTGTAGAATAGACACACAACATAACATTTAAATACGGTTGTAAATAAATCATTTCTTTCTTCCCTCTCTGTGTATGTATAAACATAAATGGGTGATTCTTTACTGAGGTGGCTTTTCAATATCATATGCTCAAAATGGTTTCTAAAAAGAGAAAGAAAAGGGTTTCAAATGAATTTTAAACTTAAAGAAGTATACGATTAGTCCGTTATCGCCTAACATGCTGAGTAGGAGGCCGGTGGTTCATAACCGGACGATGTCGGGGTGCCTAGTAGCCTTTCTCCGGAAAGGAGCTAGCCTTCTCGGCTCGTACCTAAGTTTTTCGAACCCACATCGGTCTCCCGCAAGGGATCGGTGTTCATTTTCCCATTCGTGGGTGGCGACTCTTCCATATCTCCGAGCTCCGGTCCTGTCGAGCAGCTTGATTCCACGATTGGTTGCTTTCGGCGCCAATCACCGCTTACGTCGCCATGAGGTTGTCCACCCTCCGGTCCGCCCGGGAGATTAGACCGCGGCACCTCGTCTAACAACCCGCTAGATCGAAAACCCCACAAGGGCGGTCTAGGCAAAAGAAAGGGTAAAAAAAAGAGTCTGCTAGATTGAAAACCTCAATCTAGACAAAAATTAAGGCAAGTCAAAGAGCACAGAGTCATAAGACGATCCAGACAAATCATCCGAGTTAGAGCATATAAATCTCCTCGTGACAGACCAATTCAACTGGTTTTCCAAGCCTTTTCCATCATTATTACCTTTACCCTAAAAAGACCTTTCGATCCCCTAATCATGAAGTTGGTCTACATTAGTGGAGAGGAATATGAAAAATAAGCATATGGTAGTTTCACTTTCAAAAAAACGACTTAATCTTGATAATCTACCTAGAAACTCATATGATCAGATGCAATCAAAGATGCGATCAAAACAGATACGTTGAGTAGCGAGAAGCAATATCTCCTCTTCAGGCAATCATAAGGATTTTCCTTTGTTATTCCAAGAAAAGTCTCTTCTGTCAAGGGTCAAATCGTAACTCAATGATAAGAAAAATTCCGAAGGCTCAGAATTGTCCCCGACAGCAATATTGAATAAGGAGATAAATTCCGAAGGCTCAGAGCCAACATGATTATGACAAAAGATCGTCATCTTTGACTAAAAAATAATTGTTCAAATAATTATTCTACAATCAAAATCCAAAATATTCAAATATTTTAAATAACAATTAAAACCAAAAGTATTCAAAGTCACTTAAATACTATATAAATAATTTTAAACTAAATTTTAAACCGATCACTTTTATGAGACTTAATTTTATCGGTCACCAGAATAGTTATTTATCACCGGAATAGTTACGTGTAACACTAAACCAATATAATTATTTTAGACCGAATATACCGTTAGACTCGTTATATTATCATAAGTCTATTTGAACTAATTTTATATTCGAATTCTCGTACTAATTTTATATTCGACTCTATTTAGAAAATATCAGTATTAGTCCTTCTATTTTCAACTTATTTTAACTCTAACTGTTAAAGTTGTTTAAAATATTTTACTGATCGAAATATTCTTATTGGATTATTTTCGGTCACTAAGATAGTAATTTTAAAACAACGTAGTTAATTCAGATCGATTATACTTTTAAACTCGAACCGATTATACTTTTAAACTCGTGACGATGCTAAAATACCGACTTAAATAAATCTAATGGACAACTGTTTATATTTTTATTAATAACCTATAGATGATAAATTATTAATCGTAAATCTAAATCTATTAAAATTTTGATGAAATTACCAGAATCAAACTTACTCAAAATCATACCTATGACATTTTAAAAATAATTTTAGTCTAAATATTGTTACCGAAATGTTGTCGTCGATCACCGAAAATTCATCGTTGTGATCCGTTGACAACTACTTTCTATATTCGAGTATAATTTTCTTCCTTTTCTTCTTTCTTTTGTGTAAATATCCGCTTTTTTTTTCTATCTCTCTTTATAATCACTTTGAAATTCAAAGTTAAGTCCCTCCTCACTCACATGTCCTTAGGCAAATAAATAGGCTTTTATATATATATCAAAGTGTTGTATTATTATTATTATTATTTTAAATCACCAAATCATGCCATCAAATGTTGAAGGTGTCATTAAGTTTGATATAAATCTAACAAGTGTTATTCTTAATTCACCAAAACATGCCACATCATATTCAAGGTGTCATTAATATACATTTTATTATTATTTTATACAATGATGTGAAATTTAATACCCAACATAAAGTTCTCTTAAGTGTATACGAATTGGTACTTAAAAAAATTTGATTTTGATCCTCTTAATTTTTAACTATTTATAAAAATTATCCAAACTTTTTATTTACATCTAAAACGATTAAATTAAACCCAATAGTATATTTAAAATTGTAATTAATTAATATTCCAAAATCTATATCAAAGAATTTTTAGATACGGACGTTGAGACAAACGATTGAACCAACATGTCCATTCATTGTTCTAACATGTAGTCATACTAATAAAATTACTAACGTAAAAAAACTCATTATGAGCAGATCAATTTCAGATAGGGAATCTTGTTCAGGAGTAAGTCTAGGGGAGGGCACATTTTACAACCATGTCAGATGAGGAAGATGAACTTCAAATGAATTACTACTTAGATCAATCGAATGGTGATGGGCATGACCTCATAGGATTTGGTCATCTGCTTCCAATTGACTACTCCGAAAGGCCCTTAATGCAAAAAGTGAGACATGAATTGAAGATTGAATTAAAACAGGTTCTATTCTGCCTATTTCTTAAACTTTGATCAATATTAGAATTGGATGTTTCCTCGTAATAATGCTTATTTTAAACCGGTGTTTAAAACACCATTATAAAATGTTCTGAAACTTAAACTAAACTCGGTCATTGAATCATGAAGTTCTTTACATTTGAAACTGGCAATTTGGAATAAGAATGGTGGTAATTATGATGGTTTCAAATCATCAAGAATCAAAGATATAATGGAAGAAACATTAACTGTCGTAATGCCTTGAATCAATATTACGCACTACGATAGGAAGCCACGAGGTCTCGCTGATGTAAACCCTAATCTGTAATCTGATTTCCGCCTCCTTATTAAAAGCTATTCTCCTTCTGCTTGTGGACTAGCCAACATAACCTTGGTGAACCACGTAAATTTGTGTTTTCATTTCTCGTTCATTTATCTTTCGCTATATCCGCACAACAAACTGGTATTAAAGCTTTTGGTTTTTCGATTGGTGTTTTGTTTTCTCGAGAGAAAGATGTCTATTGTGAACGTGAAGATCGAAAAGTTTACTGGAAAAAATAGTTTCAGTCTATGGCAGATCAAAATGCAAGCTTTGTTAAAACAATAAGGTCTTTGGATGCCATTGAAGAAGGCAACGGGGGAAGTCACTGCTGAGATGGTGATTCTTGAAGAAAAGGCACATTCCACAATTATGTTGTACCTCGCATTTTTATGCATTTGTTCTTGTTATTTAGCTTTATAGCTGATTCCCAGCTCCACGTCTTCACTATTGAACTCCGGCCTTCCTACCTGCAATGGGAAACATTTTAGAATAGGTTTAGGGTTAGCTACAACTATAAATAGAATGTTTTTATTAGGTAATTTTTATCTTTGGTTTGTGTAAAAACTAACCTAACCCCTACCTTGAGAATACCTCCTCTTTCCCTCCGTCTGCCATTGAAGAACTACACCACCGCGCTCCAGGGGATTCTACAAGGTTGACCATTCTTCAAGACCTAGGAAGACGACTATTTGATCGACAGGTTCCCTGAAAGGGATTTCTTATCTTTTATTTTTTGTTTGCCTTAGATCTTTTCTATGAATCCTAGGCTAATTGTAACCTCGTGACAAATACTTTTTTTTCATCTTTAATCTAATTTCAAGTATTAATTTCTTCAATTGATTGTTGTTCCTTTTCTGTTTATGCTTTACCTATTTGGTTTAAATCATTCAAATATCCAAATATCATCTAGGTTCATATTACGAGTCCAATTTGATTAACCCTAATCGAATAACCTATAAGATTGACAACCTTATAGTTGGTAAGACCCGAATTGCTGAACCTTAGAGGTATAGTTTCGACCTGACAAGGGAATAACGAAATACGAACCCTAGAAGGATAAGTAGGTTTAATCGCCTTAGGCTTAAGCAACTCAGATTAGGTTGACAATTAAATGTCAAATTAGGTTGGAATTGGTATTATCGCATCATTCCATCCCATTCTTGGTTAAAATACCTCGCTAAAGATCACTTAGGAGTAGATTTAACTTAGATAGGAGTTGTCACGACCCAAACCTGGCCATGACCGGCGCATAAATTAAGATGACCTTAATCTATGCGCCGGTCATGGCCAAGTTTGGGTTGTGATAAAAGTGGTATCAGAGGTTGGGTTTAGAATTTTTGACCTTTGTTAAAGCTATTATTTGGAGTTATGATCAAGGATTTTATTATCATAATTAAGGTCTACTATTTTTATGGATTGTTTGGGCTGGTGCATCGGATTAAGGACGAGTTGGAGTTATGGGTACACTTAGAGTGCATTGAATAGTTAGAATATTTTTAGGTGTTTATATAAGTGACGTTAATTTCAAGTTTATTGAATGAGAGTTTTAGTTATTGTAAGGTCCTTAATAGAGTCATAGGTTGCAGAGGTCTTTAATGTGGATATTTTCCACTTCGAGTTTGTTTATCAAGGTTTTAATTTGATATCATAATAAAGGCATTTGGAAGTTATATGGGTTGGTGACTAAGTGGAAGTATATTTGGAGTATTTATAAGTTGAATGTATATGGCTAAAATGGAATACTTAAAGATTATACAGGCCTTGTGAGTGAAGTTATTTATTTCAATTGGTCTATTTAAGGTCAGAGTTACTAATATTATTTTTTATTTTTGCCATCAGTGTTATCAAGCAAGGTATTTTTGGAGATAAAAGAAAAACCTTGTTTCAATATATGGAATCATGGTTTGGGATAGTGAAATTGAAAAGTGTTTTAGATTTAGCTAATATATTTTGGGACTATGAGAGGAATTAATTTTGAGTATGTGACTAATGATTGAGGATATAGATATTTATTGGAATTTTAATTTATGCAGTACCTTTAGTGTTTATGGTTAAGTTATTATTATTCTTTGGGGGTTTTCTATGGTCATAGTTTATAGTTATACAATCAAATTGAATATTTTTATAGGTGAAATGATGGAATTGAATGGCCTTATAGATTTCACAAGCTTTTATTCTGGCAAAGTTATCACTTAGAATTAGTTTAATCATGCTTTGGTAATCATAATAAGGTATATTACGAGATTAAAAAAAAAGTATATGAAGTGTTTTTTTTTTAGGTTATTGTGCTTCATAGGTTCAAAAAGAGGGAATTATTTGGTTTTAGATCTTAGGTTTTAGAGTGAGTTAAGAATTATTTATTCTGAGATCATCAAAGCTATGGTTAATATATACCATTGTTTGATATATTGTTTTGGACGGTGAAATTGAGGTGAATGTAGTTAGATTGATATTTGAAACACTTTGAGTTAAGCAGACAAAAAGAACAAGTGAACGTAGTTTGAGTCGTGCCTTGAAGGAGTAGATGCGAACGGAAAATAAGAATGTAAATATTATTTATTCATTGTATTGAAATATATTATGGGTAAAGTCTTCTCGTAAATAGGTGTTATATCTAGACCTTTTGAGATAAGCAAGAATGTGTTCAACTCACCTTCTCATTTTTTTAAGTTGATTGGGATAACCACGGGTATATAATGTTTTAAGGACATGCGAAGTTAGTTTAGATGTAACTATTAAAAGATGGCAGTATTTCAATATTGACAGTCTATAGGATTAATTTCGACAGACGTGCAGTGCTGATTTAGAATAAGGTAGTGTCTAATCTTTTGGCAAATGTTCATATTTTAAATTTCGAGGACAAAATTTTTTTCAAGAGGGAGAGAATGTAATATCCCGAATTTTAAAAATTGTTCTTTAAAAATAAAACTAATTACATATGTGTTTTTTTTAGTATTTGCCTTCGAAAAAAATGATAATTATTAATTATGATATACTTATATTATATTAGTTTATGGTTTTTTATATATTAGTACTGTTATAATATCTTTTGTATAAAAAGAGTGTTATTTTCGAAAAAGTTAAGTTGTAGTGATTTTGCTTAATCTTTTTTCTATTATCTTAAATATTATATTTTAATATATATTAGAATCTACACCTTATATTTCTCCAAGTTTTAAGCTTTAAAATGGTTGAACTCTTAACAAATAAATAAAGCATAAAAAAAATCAATTTTAAATGAAAACGTTTTCTACAAAACTCTGTTTTCGTAAATTTTTCCAGCCACGATCATTAACTTTGAGAAGGTTGGGAAACAATTGCTCTAACTCTTCAAACAAAAAGGTAATTTACACTAGTTGTTTGTTCTTTCGTAAAATCATATATTCATTATTAATATAAATTCACTCCCCAATAGTTTAACTTGACTCAATTTTATTCGATGTTCTAGAATCTCATTAAATATGTGATAGGAAATTTTGGAGTAATTTAGTTGGATATGTTGATCGAATAGCAAATTCGACGATGTTCCGATTGGTTGGGAAGATTGATAACTAAAATTTAGATCTGGTTATTATGGAGTTCGAGGTGAGTGATAATTATGGTTCATGACACTATTTGTTTGATTTTGAAATCTCTAGCATGAAATCTGTTTGATAAAAATATTTTGTTTAAAATATCTTTCGGTCCTTTGGTAATTAATATTAAAAGGTTTGATAAAAATAGTTTGATCCAATTTTTAAATTTATCTCCTATTTTCGTTCCTTTAAGACAATTCTGATGAACTTTTCTAAAAATGTTATTTGTTCAAAACAGTGCTTAATTGGATGATAAAACACTTTCTTGAGCTTAAATGTATTTGTCAAATATTCTCTGCATTAGAGCATAGGTTTCTGGGAACAGACCCTTGGTACATTAATTTGTCTGATATCATTTATCTTATTTGGAAGTAAAACTTCTTCGAGATTATACTTAATTCTGTTAATCGATTGATTTATCTGTTACCGTTTGTATTGAAAATCTGAAATTTTATTCGAATTCTGTCATCTCGATATTTGAGTTATTTGAAAAATATTATAAGATATAAATTACACACTTTGAAACCGGTATATGTGCTCAGTACTATCTGTATCTGTTTTCATGTCTCACCGACTCTCATTTTAGGCTTGCATTATTTGTCGATGTTTTATCTATGTATGTGTTTGTCTTTGTGTCAGTTGTATTAGAATCATGCATAAGGTCGGTGAAGACATTCTGTATCTAAATCTGGTAGCGCTACCATTTGTTTTTGTTATCTGGCCTTTGGTGATGTGGAATATCATCACTCTGATGTTACTGTACCGTGGTTTTGATAATTTCTGTGATTTATTATTATTATTCGATTTACTTGATTTTAGTAAATATCGCAATATTATTTAATTTCTCTGCACCATCATGTTTGATAAATCCTGAAAACAAATTTGAAACTTATATGCATATTTGTCTATTCCCCGTCTGTTGTGCTATGATTATCACTCACTGAGCTTTTCGCTCGTATAGACGAAAATCTCATACCACGTTGATTTCATATTTTTCAGATTAAGATCTCTATAGTTGTGTAGACATTTGGGTTCGATATTGAAGGATGATATTGTTAGCTAGATATTGTTATTGTACCGATTGGAGACTTTTGGATATTTAGTGATATATATTTATGTACAGTTAAGTTGTATCATCATGTTAGAAGGCTTTATTAATTAGATAAGTATTATTTTGAAATTAAATTCGAGGGTAGCATAGATTAAGGTCATCTTAATTTATGCACCGGTCATGGCCAGGTTTGGGTCGTGACAGGAGTAGATTTAACTTAAATAAACTCAATCTAAACCCCCCATCGCCTAGATAACATTGGACACGTTGTAGTTTGGCAGGGCCGTTCCTGACCTTTTGTAGGCCCAGGGCGAGAAAATAAAATTGGGCCCTTTAATACCAAATTTCTAAAAATAAAATTTCTTTAAAAGTTGAAATAGAGGTCGTCGGACATCTCAACTAGTATCATTTTCAACCAAATTATCTATTGACTCGTCCACATTAGTTGCACCTTCCCCGTTATGATTCTCATTCGAATCTTTCTTCTTAACTATAAATTTATCAATAGCTCCTTGTTGTGATTTTACTAAAACATTTAATCGTTTTCTCTTTTTTCTTTTTTCACTTCCGGACAAATGCTTTTTAGAAAACATCTTATGATTTAAAAACAAGAACAATTCAAATATAATATAAAAAGAAAGATAACACCTTGATAATAAGACGTTCCCTCAGATTCTTCTAAACTTTAATAACTTGTATTCAGTGATGATGCTCCTGCCTGAACTCTTCAAAAAAAATTAATAAATATAAACAATATCAGTAACATAAAAACATCAAACTTATCTAAAAATCAAAAGATCAAAATCAAACATAAATCAAAGCTTCAAAATGATTGAACAGCAAACTCAAAACTTCAAAATTATAGAACAGTAAAATATCAGTGACTTTAAAATCATATTGTTTGAAAGCTATGAAATCTTGTTTGAAGCAAAATCAAAGCTTCAACATTATAGAAAAGTAATATCAGTGATTTTAAAAATCATCTCGTTTGAAGGCTAGGCAATGAAATCGTATTTGAATAGCAAAATCATATATAAATGGTAAACAACAAAATCATCTATAAAATTATAATCTAAACAGCAAATCATCTATAAATTATAGACACAATAAACTTATCTATAAATTATAAATTTATAATATAAACAAACAGCAAAATAAATTATAAATAAATTAAAACTTGAATTAATAAATTATAAATAAATGATTTTACTTACCAGGTCCAGGAAGGATAGAAGCAAAGAAAAGAAATTGCAAGGGGGAAGCAGCAGCGCAAGGAAGGAGAGGAGACACAACAGTAAAAGCAAAGAAATTGCAAGGGAAGGGAAGCAGCAGGGTCGGCGAAATGTAGGAGACACAACGGTAAAAAGAAAAGAAATCGATCGCAAGAGAAGAAGCAGCAGGGTCGGCGCACGTAGACACAACGGTAGGTTAGGTTTTGTTTTAAATTAATTATATATATATATATATATATATATATATATATATATATAGTAAACTGGAAAAATGATTTTGGGGCCCCTCTAATTCGTGGGCCCTGGGCTTGCGCCCCAAAATTCAAGGCCCAGGGCCGATCCTGTAGTTTGGTACTTGCGGTATAAATCCTGTGGATTCGATACCTGGATTTGTCCAGATTTATTACTTGATAACAACGGGGTACACTTATCCCTTAGTGAGTCCTCGAGCGACAACTCGGGGGCGCATCAGTTCACCAGGAAGATATGCCAAAACTATGACATATGAGACTTGGTCATATGGGTGAAAGAGGGATGCAAATTCTATCAAAGGATGATCTTATTGGTGGTCATAAGGTCAATAGTCTAGAGTTTTGCAAACACTATGTTTTTGGGAAACTACAACGCAGCAAGTTTCCCAAGGGTGTCCACAGAACAAAAGACACACTGGATTACATTCACTTTGATTGTTGGGGTCCATCTCGAATTGAGTCTTTGGGAGGTCACATGTATTTTGTGTCTATGATTGATGACTATTTAAGGATGACTTGGGTTATCACGATGAAGCATAAAGGTGAAGCTTTCAAGAATTTCAAGTAGTGGAAAGCATTGATGGAAACCCAAATAGGAAAGAAGATAAAGAGCCTACAAACTGATAATGGTCTGAAATTCTGCTCGTCTGAGTTTGATCAATTCTGTAAGGATGAAGGGATTGCTTAGCATCACACAGTCAGGAATACACCATAATAGAATGGTGTAGCTGAGCGAATGAATCAGACATTATTGGAGAGAGCGAGGTGCATGCTCTATAACGCTGGGTTAGATAGAAGATTCTGGGCTGAAGTGGTGAACACATCATGTTATCTGATTAACCGCGGAACACACACATGCATACAGTACAAGACACCTACAGAGATGTGGTCAGGAAAGGTTGTTGATTACTCAAATCTGAAAGCTTTTGGGTGCACAATTTATTATCATGTTAATGAAGGTAAACTAGAGCCAGTAGCCAAAAAGGGAGTATTCGTGGGCTATGAAGATGGAGTTAAAGGCTTCAAGATATGGTCTCCATCAGAGAAAATGGTTATTCTGAGCAGAAATGTAGCTTTTGGTGAAAAATTTGTGCTTAGACCCATTGTGAAGCCTATAACTGCAACAGAAACCAGTAGCATTGATAAACAAGTGGAGCTTCAGGTCACACAGAGTGAGAGTGGTTTGAAGAAATATGAAAAGAATCAAGAGTTAGAAGCAAAAATTAAGCTACCAGAATCTACAACCTTTCTGTCTGCAATTGTAACAGAGGTATGTTGAGGGGATATGGCCTTTGTACCATTGTACTTCTTGTCAGTCTTGGGAACACATGTAGTCCATTGTACATTGCCAGCTGTCCTTCTGTTTTGCTTTTGGGCTTCCAAAAATAGCAGAGCCTTTGTAAGGGGCTTTTGGGTCTTTCTTTTTTTTCACAAGCACATTTCATTTTTTTCTTTACTTGTATTTATTTTTGTCTTAAATCACATAACAAGAATATTAGTGGTAGCAAATCATATTTTAACTTGGAACACTTGATTAATTAATTTTGGGGTTATAATTAAATTATTTTTGTCAGAATCAAAAAC
Source organism: Euphorbia lathyris (assembly GCF_963576675.1). Lineage (NCBI taxonomy): Eukaryota > Viridiplantae > Streptophyta > Magnoliopsida > Malpighiales > Euphorbiaceae > Euphorbia > Euphorbia lathyris. The sequence goes on from NC_088913.1 coordinate 21,862,447, forward strand.
TCTTGAAAAATTGTGTTTCAACGACATTTTCAATTTATCGGTAAGACAAGCCTACGTATCCATTTGATTCCATTTTTCGGCACTACATTTTGTCTTTTTAATTCTAAATAGGAGATAAAAATATTTGGTAAAATTTCAAAAAATATGTTTTTACTAGAAAAATCAACTAATATCTACTACCTATCAGCAACGACAAACAACAAACAGCAAACAAGTGAATCATACAAACTCTAAAATTGGCCTTGCCCTAGAAATGTTAGGATTCAACTTGGACCATTTCATATGTTAAGGTCAAATATGAACCTCATTGAAAACGTTAAAGTCATATATATAAGACCTAAAATAGACTTGGAACTAGATTGATATTCCAATTATGTAATTTGACTTTTTGATTGTTTCATAATGGTCTATCTAACTCATTGAGCCTTCATTAGTGCGTGAATCAATCTATATCACATGAACCCATTAAACTCTAGGCCCATACATTACATAAAGAGGCCCAAATCCTTTGAAGCAGACCAAAACTTGTGTAAATATATGGCATCTCCATCCATCCAAAGGGTATAACTTCATTCTTTCTATTTTCTCTCTCTATATCTAGATTGTTAACATGATCTTCCAAGTCCATACAGAAGCTATCCTAGCTTAGGACTGCAATTCTTCCATATTTTCAATAATGCAAATAACATACATAATGATTGAATTTGTTTTAAGATTTAAAATGAATTTTAAAGTATAATGCATTTTTCGTTCAATTTTTTTTTACAAATGTTCAAGTTTATAATTCATTTATGAAATGTTGGGTTCATTATAAAGTTTAATGAAATGACTAAAAATATACACTAAGAATGAATTTGGTCGCGCGATATGTTATTTATTTGAATTGGGAAGACTAAAGTGGGATATCGATATTGTTCAAGATATTTTTAATGAGATTGATATTTTTAATATCCATTATATATCGATTTCTTGCCAGACATGTCCTAATTCTTTGTTTTGGAGATTTGAACATTACGGGCAATATTCAGTTAATTGCTAGTGCTTGTAACTTGCTTTGTAATTTCATTCCATCTATTTTATTAAACATTGTGATCTCTTATGGAAGTTTAAAATTTCATGCAAAGGTGCATAATTTTATATAGAAAGTGTATAATGATATTCTACCTACTAATATAGATTTGTTTAACAGAAGGGTCAATATTAGTCCTAAGTGTGGTCTCGTATACGAAACTGTGATGCATTCTCTTTTTTCTTATTCATATTCTACTGATATATGGAATGCCTCAGGGTTTAGCATTATTGCGTTTGGTGGTATTGATAATTTCAGGGACTCGGTAGATTTTGTGTTCTCTAGTTTTTCGAAGGACCATTATTGCCTTTTGATAATGACTGTTTGAGGGATTTGGCTTAGTAGAAATAAGATTGCGTGAGAAGGTGTGTGGATTCCTGCTGATATTTCTTACCAAATTATTTGTTCAAGTTTAAAAGAATGACATGATTCTTAAAACTCTATTAAAGTTTTTAGTTGTGATGAGTCATCAACTAGGGGTTGTGTTAAGTGGACTAAGCCTACCAATTGTGCGTTTAAGTTGAATATTGATGCTTCGGTTACTACGGGTTCAGGGGTGCTAGGACCAGGTGCCGTAATTCGGGATAATAATGGTGTTATTTTTATGGCTTTCCCCAAAACTATTCAAGGTAATTTTCTTCCCCGTGATGGTGAGGCTATGGGCATTCGTGAAGCTGTTAGTTGGTTGAAGAATTTGGACTTGATAGTTGGGTGATTGAGACTGACTCCACTATTATGGTTGAGCATTTGAGTCATGGCTCTGTTATCCCTTCATACAGTCTCATTCTCGATGATTGCAAATTCTTGCTCCATTCTTTTAGTAACATTTCAGTTAAGTTTATAGGTATGTCCTGCGAATAACGTAGTTCATCAACTTGCTAGAGCTTCTTATTCTATGTCCGGATGTATGGATTAGTCCTCAAGACCTCATATTTGTAAATAAACTAGTCGAAGACTCGTACATTGAACGAGATGTATAATATTATTTAATAAAAATTTATGATTGATAATTTAAATATTATTAATTTTGTAAATTTTTTACAATAAGTTTTAAACTATGTATTAATTCTTTGAATAAATCGTAATACATATTTAAGAGTAATAAATAAGGTGCCCGCTATGGTTACTTTGTTTTTTACAAAGTACCGTTACTTGGTGTGGTTTCCACCATTGAATGATAGAGCATAAAATTAATCCAATGGTGAAAACCACACCAAGTAACGGTACTTTGTAAAAAACAAAGTAACCATAGCGAACACCAATAAATAATCCTCCATATTATTATAGTATGATAATAAAAATGCTTCCAAGATTTTTTAGCATGTCTTTATTTAATATATATCTTATGTAATATGAGTGACATTTTATTTTATTATGTAAACAATAATGCAATTTAACATAAAATTGAGAAGATAAATTTTAAAAATATTTGACTATTGTTCGATACCTTTTATCTCCAGCTTTTCAGTTGTCTCTTGATCGTGTTAGGTGGCAAGCAATGCTACAATTTCCTTTAAATTTATTGGTTTTGAACTATAGTAATTGTTAGTAAAATGAAGATACTTGTTTTTTTAGAAATTTATTAGTTATTTATGGACTTAGAATTTAACGTTTGATTAATGAGCTTTGACTAGTAACTAACAAGACTAATGAGCTTTGATTAGTAACTAACAAAACGCATTAATAAATTTTATAGGTACTAAATGCTTTTAGAATCGGGTGTCAAATTAATTCACATATTTCCATTGTTTCCTCACTATATAATGAACCCTCACACCTTATAATGCCATTGTTTTCTGTTTTGTTGCATTCCTGTCTTTCTTCTTCTACATTTCTCATTTCCTTCTTCCTTTTAGGTACACACACACTCTCTTTCTCATTTCAACTTATGTCTTAGTGTTTGATGATTCATAATCTTCTTCTTATTTCTGTCTTTTGATGGTTCTTTTTTATATTTATATCAAAAGCTGATTATTTGGGTGAAGAATTTTCATCTATTAATGAAAACTTGTGCCTTTTCACACACATATATATATTTTCTTATTATGCTTGTTTGGACAAAGAATTTTGATATATATTCATAACATCTTTTTATGTGTTTATTTACATGTTTATTTATTTTTATTTTTCTCTTTAATCTGAATAGGGATGTCCCTAGACGTGGGTAGGAGGGGAGGGAGAGAGGACCCAAAAGTAACATTTTTCAAAGATAATACAAAAATTAAATTTCAAAAGATTGAACGATTGCAAAAATAATTCTAGATCTAAACAAATCCTACCAACGCATCTAGGGAACAAGGGAGGGAGGGCCCAAAAATAACATTTTTTATGACTAAAGTATGAAAAAATACAACGATAATAATTTTAATCCCTAAGCCTAAACAATCACCACACAATTTTATGACTACATTTTCTTATAATAATTTTTAACATGTTGATAGCGATGATGTTTTTAAGAAATGAGAGCGTTGCAAATTACTTTGCCCAATGTATTGTTGTTAGTATTTGAAATTCATGAGTTTGTCAAAGTAATAAATAGTTATCCAAATATTTCAATTGATTTTTGAATCCTCCTAACTATGCGAGTGACCGATGTATCTGCGGAAGGAATTTTTTGAAAGTTAAAACTATTGAAAAACTATTCGAGATCATTAACGTCGTAAGAAAGAAGAATGGTTTAGCTACTTTATGTATTGAGAGAAATATATGTTAGCACATATTAGTGTACTCATTATTATTAGTGATTTTGCATTTATAAATTCTTGTAGATAATGTTTTGTATAAGCAATTTGTTAGTTAAAGCGAAATAAAATGTTTATTTATATGAAATTTGATGCTTTTATTAGATATCTTGTTATGTGTAATAAAAAAGTGTTATTTTTAAGCAATTTTTCTTTTGCATAATTGATTTTTCTATTTTATTTTTTACATATACTTATTAATTAAGGTTCTTATTTACTATTTTGCCACTAGACTTCCAAAATATTCAGACCATATGGTTCTGTATCTTCGAGAGTGAAACAATTTTTTTTCACTTCCTTACATGTATCTCTTTGGATTGGTTAAAAATGTTTTTCTTTCATTGATTATTAAATCAATGCAAGGAAGAGCTTAGAGAGAAATGTGATCAAAACATAGATATTATAATCACTAGAGAGATTGTTCTTACTAGTAAACATTTTTCATCAGTATAATTTAATTTTAGATATTTGATCATAAAAGAAAGTATTTTATAATTTATTGTTAGATGGAGGAAAAGAAGGGTAAAGGTAGGAAGAAGTTAGAGATGAAGAAGATTGAGAATGAAAGTAATCGTCAAGTTACATTCTCTAAAAGGAGGTCCGGCCTTTTTAAGAAGGCGGGTGAGCTTTGTACCCTTACCGGTGCTGAAATTGCTATGATCGTCTTCTCGCCGACCGGGAAGAATGTTTATTCTTTTGGACATCCTGGAGTTGAAACGTTGATTGAGCGCTTTCTTAGCCCCAACGAGCCTCAACAACCAGATTCGACATCAAAATTTAAAATGAATGCTTCCATCCAGAAACGCTCTAATCAGCTACTGAAGGCTCATCAAAATGCTACCACCCAAGAACTCTATAATGAGCTCACTGAGGTAAATTATAATACTTTAGATTTTTTTCTTATATAATTTTGGAATACTAATTATTAAAAGACCGGATCAGGTGATGGAGCAACTGGAGATAGAGAAGAAAAGAGGAAAAGAACTGGATCAAATGAGAGATGCAGGTAGAGAACAGTTTCCATGGCAAAAACCAATTGATGAACTTGACGCGTCTCAGCTACAACAGTTGAAAACATCACTGGAACATCTGAAGGAGAATGTAACAAAGGAAATTGATACGATTTTGACCCAAAATTCACACCCTGGACATCAGTTTTCTGGTTCGAGTTCCAATCAACCAATGCTCCCTAATACGAGTATCAATCAGGCTTTTGATCCTAATACCAGTATTTATGATCTTATATTTGGAAAAGCAATTAATTTGCCCTTTGAAGCTGACTAGTATAAATTAATCTATTCTAAATATCAAGTTTAAGTATTAATTTGCTCCTTCATCTTATATCCAGTGTCCAATTAGCTAAAGTAAACATGTCTATATGTATGATTGATAGTTATTTGATAAGTATTATTTTGGACGAATTAGTTTGATCCCAAATATCAAATTAACGAGTCAAATTGATATCCAAATTTGATTTTGGATTAAATTGGTGTTGATTAAGATAATACAACTATATATATAGAAGCTAAGATATAGAATCTTATTCCAACTATACAACAGATAAGATTAGGATAAGAAAGTATTTAACCTAATCTTAACTAGCAAGGATAACGATATAGTAATTATAATTACAAGTAATTATCAATAGATAATTTGCATGAATTATGGTTAACACACCTGGCACCGCATCCACACCAATAAACCGATGTCGAAATTGAACCCGTAAGCTGAGCTCGTTTGTTTCTATTATTTAGAGCTTATGTTTGTTGTTTTACCTTAAACGTGAAAAATTTAATAATGTTTGGTAAAAAAATTAAAAACATCAGCTGGTGGCTATTTTGGGTAGAAATGGTTGTTGAAATAATAAATTTATAATTAATAAAGCCTTTAATTGGTTCATTGTCCAAGAGTCATGTCTATTTATTAAGAGTAATATTGTTTCTCAAAGGGTCATCTATATTTACTGAGAGTTATGTTTCTTACCAATAATCATGTTTGTAATTTATAAATACATATCAATACAAGCAGTAAGACAAGAGAATATCCTTCCAACAATTTCACTCTTCCTATGTACTTCTGAATGTTTATTTATTTGATCCAACAAATTGGTATCAGAGCCAACAAAAATTCCCTTACAATGATGAATGGAATTATCCCATACAAATATCCACAACTCTCAAAAGAGAACTATGTTAATTGATGCATTAGAATGAAGGCTTTGTTGGGTTCCTAAGAAGTATGGAATATGGTAGAAAGTTGATATAATCAGTCAAAGAATGAGGAGGAATTGACGGCTGTTCAAACAAGAAATTTGGCCCCTATTTTACAGGCGAGGAGCTTGCCCTCTTTCATAATGGGATGGGGGATGGATCAGTAGAAGCCTAAGGCAGCCGGATCCTCCTTGGTCCATAATACTCGATATATGTATGGGTTCTGTGGCTCTGACCTGTTCCATAAAAATTAGGTTTTGAAACTCTTCTGAAAGCTTCAGTTGTAAAAACATACAAAGCGAAACGTCGCTTTTCTAGTGCTCCATCGCCGGTCTTTGTCGAATTCCCAGCAGCCGAGTTGTGTTGTGGTGCTCTCATTACCCCATTAACAAGCAAGCAATTTAGTTTCGGTGGGCAGACCCACAACAGCATATGGGTCGGCTTCGCTATGTGAGGAAACAACATGTGGGTGTTCACATTGTGTTCCCCAATTTTAATTTTACTCTGTTTTGTCGATGGGTTGTCCCTCGCTGCTGCGTTCTGTTAGGCGGCTATAGATTACAGGAACAAATGTAGTTGAATGAGACAGCAGGCGGGTTACACGTTCCACTGTGCCGAGATGTGAGGTGCAGGTGGTGATGATCACCCCGGGGTATGCGCTAGCGCCCTTGACAGGCACTCCAGGACCCGCCAACGCTCATGAAAACCCGGGTCGGTCCTCCATTCATCCGACCGGAGGTGTGGATAACGAGGCCACCTTCACAACCTTCTCCCTTCTGTCCCTATGTTGTAGTAAGGTAGGGCGGTTTGCTTGAGTTGCTCAACCGCCCCTTAGCCCGATGCTCATGACGCGCTACGGAACCTCCACCGTGCCGGGGGACCAAGCAGGGCATAGCTAGCGGCATAGGAGCCGACTCGACGTCAGCGGCTTCGTGCCGCACTGGAGTAATCCAATATGTGGTTCCGCACGTTCCACCACTTCTCAGGGACATATCTATCCGGATAGAGGATAGTCTAGATCGATTCATAGATAGATTTATATTCATATAGATAGGTATCTCCGTGGATAGAGATAAAGGGATAGAGATAAAGATAGGGATCCATCTAGTCAAGTCACTATTTACATAGTTTTTTTTCTGATTGATTGCCTTTTTTTTGACGACAAGTTTTAAATCTTAATGCAGGCAAGGTGAAATGAATTTAAATTATTACTTACGCGATGCATTCTACGCAAAGTTTGAGAAACTAACGCCCGAAGAGGTTAATGCTGAGGACTTCCAAGTCTATGCAATTCTGGAAGCTGAGAATCCTGTCAATAATCTTCTAGCTTTAGACGGATCTGATGAAGGAGATTGGGGAGCGTTGACTGATTTCCTAGCCCAGGAGGAGCCTTGTGGCGATCATCGAAGAATGCCGGCAGTCCCTCAGTATGATGGCACAGGTACCTACGTAGTGTAGTGTCGGTCACACATTCAACATAGCGTTCGGACTCATGTGCCCTCCAGAACCCGGGGTCTTCGAGCCTGCTGCGTACGATTAGCCAGCCTTGCGGCGGCAAAAGGATCAGACGTCCCCCATGCTACGGTTCCCTGCGGTCCAAACCCGGTGCCACATTAGGTTAGGGGGCTGGGCTTTTCGCTCCTCTCCAACCAGTCGCCGTTGGTCGCCTCTGCATCCCAAAGCGCGCTGCCCTCCTAGGCGCGCAACACTAAGTAATCCAAGCCAACCCACATTACTGACTAACGGCGGATAATCATTTTTCTTAGAGGTACTAAATACAACTCCATGAATGAGCAAAATGGAGGTTGCATTAATGATAAAGATCTCTGGAGAAACCGCTAAAAAAAGATTGAACATGTGGGAGGATCTCGTATCTCGTTTCCTCTCCTTTCTCAGTCGAGCGTATCTCGTTTCCTCTCCTTTCTCAGTCGAGCGTATCTCGTTTCCTCTCCTTTCTCAGTCGAGTTAATTCATAACCTCTCCAATACCGATTCTTAACCTCCGTTTCTGAAACATCTTCTCCACCCTCAGCCCTTAACTCAGAACTAAAGCCTAGGGGTTCAATTCAAGCGTTAATCTATGTTTTCTATAATATATATAGTAATTGGGTAGCTAACGGGATAGCAAGGATTAGGGTAGGAAAGATGCGTCTTCCTATAGCATATGAGCTGATCGAGGGAAAAAGCTAGCTAAGGCACCTCGGGAGTAAGACTGACTTGCTTACTTCGTTACTTCGTAACTGTTGACTTACTTCGTTCCTTCTTCCATACAGTTTTCTTTAAAACCGAAACCTCTACCATCCTTTTTAGTATGAGTTATCTTCTGTCTTTACATCAGCTTCAGAAGTTTTTTCTCTAAGTGAAACTCACTTAGAGAAAAAACAAACTTATGATGCAGAAGAAAGCAGGGCTAGGGAAAGGCGGCCCATAAGCGAGATTGGGAAAAGGCAGATAGCTGCGGTGCGGGTTCCTAACCGGGCTAGGCAAAAGGTGAATAAGCGCAAAGGCAAATCTTTCTTCTCTCGCTTTCACCGGTCGAGCTGCTTCCTCCTTGCTTTCAAGTACCTAGTAGTACCGGTCAAGTACTTAGTAGTACCGGTCAAGTACCTAGTAGTACCGGGCGAGCTACTTCTTTCCCTTCGTACCTTTAGCCTTTAGTTTTTCTCCCAACTAAAAAGCAAGTCCGTACCCCCGCAGTCTCGCAACCTCGTCCCTCTCCGAGCTAGTCCTTTCCCGGTCTTTCATCCTTGAACCGCTCCGTGGGCAGAAAGGCTTTCCGGTGAACTAGACCTTATGATGCCATCTCCATCTCCCCTTTCCTTAACAGTCGGAGCAAACCTCGTTCCCCATCCCTCTCCTTCTGGTCGACTAAATCCCTCACCCGGTAAAGAAAGTTAAAGGCTACATCGTCCCCGTCGGACTCGAGTAACTACGTACCTTGAAGGCTAGTAACTTCGAACCTTTCAGTCGAGCTTAGACTTAGACCTCGGCCAGAAGATCGCTGTGAAAAAAATGTATTGAAAGTTCGAATGCGTCTTGTGCTGCAGGGTGCATCTTCCTCTATATTAGTCACAGATGAGTTGTTTTCGTTCCCTTGAATGAGGATTGAGAAGTTGGAGCAGCTCCCCTTGATAAAATTTGAGTCCTATCTTCCTTAATCCTGTTTGAAATAAAGTTTTTTTGGCTTGCCTTACAGGTAGTGACTAGACAGTAACTCTTACCAGACAGTCTACTACCCTCTTTCAAAAACTATTCAAGAACCAATTTTTTTATTACCTTATTAAAAGGGTATCATCGTGAAATGAAATTCAATGGGCTGACCTAAGTAATTGCTTATATGAGGTACTTATGTCCCCGGGTAACGAAGTTCCCCCCCGTAGTACTACCTTTGGCCGAGCCAGCAAATCTTTCTTCTCTCGCTTTCACCGGTCGAGCTGCTTCCTCCTTGCTTTCAAGTACCTAGTAGTACCGGTCAAGTACCTAGTAGTACCGGTCAAGTACCTAGTAGTACCGGGCGAGCTACTTCTTTCCCTCCGTACCTTTAGCCTTTAGTTTTTCTCCCAACTAAAAAGCAAGTCCGTACCCCCGCAGTCTCGCAACCTCGTCCCTCTCCGAGCTAGTCCTTTCCCGGTCTTTCATCCTTGAACCGCTCCGTGGGCAGAAAGGCTTTCCGGTGAACTAGACCTTATGATGCCATCTCCATCTCCCCTTTCCTTAACAGTCGGAGCAAACCTCGTTCCCCATCCCTCTCCTTCTGGTCGACTAAATCCCTCACCCGGTAAAGAAAGTTAAAGGCGATAAAAAAAAAGGACCAACAAGCACCATCTCTAATTCATATGTGTCTAGATGAGAATATGTTCGTTAAATTTTTACTACAACAACAACAAAGGAAGCATGAGAGATTCTTGAAAGTTCCTTTAAAGGGAAAGATAAAGTAATCAAGGTGCATTTACAAACCTTGAGAAGTGAGTATGAGAAACTCAAGATGAAAGAGTCAGAGACAATTAATGAGTTCTTTAATAGTATCTTGGTAATTGTGAATTAATTGAAGAGATATGGAGAAAAGATGGAGGATGTTCTCGTGATAGAAAAAAAGTCTTTGTTCTTTGACTCAGAAATTTGATTACGTCGTGACTGCTATTGAAGAATAAACGGATCTGGAGACTATGTCTGTAGGTCAACTCTTGGCTTCGTTACAAACCCATGAGGAGAGATTAAAGAACGGAGAAAAAACAGCCACTCAGGTGTTGCAAGCGAAACTGGATTTGAATGATAAATAAGAAAAAAAGCAATTTGTAGGTGGATATGGAAGAGGAAGATCACAAGGTAGAGGTCGTGGCTGGAATCTTGGATATAATGGAAGAGGTAGAGGTGGCAGAAATTTCCACAATAATGAAGCAACAAATAATCAGTAATGGAATGCAAAAGGATGTAGCAGAGGCAAAAATTTGCAAGGCTGTGAAAATAATTGACATGGTCATAATAAATCTCATATGCAATGTTAATGTAGATACTCATTTTTGTCCGAACCAATTTTTAAGTTTTTAATAAATTTTACTCGAAATTTGAACATTTCATAAATTATTCAAAATATATGACATTATCTCGAAAAAAAAATTATTGAAAAAAATTATGCTATGAAAACTAATTTGTCATATTTCAATATAAATCGATAAAAATATTCAAAAAGTGACTTAATAGAAGGTACAATTTTAACCTACTATGAATTTTATTCAAAATATATTCCTCGTACTTTGAATAAAATTGAATTTGCTTGAATTTAAGTATTATTTATTAATTATAGTTCAAATGTCAACCAATCAGATTAATATTTCAATGTTATTTACTTGTCATAAATTATATTTAGAAGCACATATAGTCTGGATTGTAATTATGATGTGATATCACATATTAAAATTAATATTGGCTTTGATTATGATTTATATTATAATTAAACGTTTAGAATATAGTTGATTTCTAAATAATAAATTATGATAGACAAATTCAAAATTGAAATATAAATAAATTAACGACAATTGATGCTTAAAATGAAGTTCTGTTAATGATAATAATATTTACAAATGCTACATAATTTTGAATTTCCAGAAAAATAAAAAATGTTGGCAATGTCGGTGGACAAGCCGTTACTATTAGAGGTTTGCAGTCCTTCCCTGAAGGCAACGGAATATGACTTCTGATTGAGGTGACTAAATTTCATCCGAAGCGACAGAGTTCCACCGGGGCTATCAAATTTAACCACGACAGCTATAATTTTTCCGGGGCAACCGAAAGTCATCCGAGGCAACCAAAGTCACATGAGGCAACCGAAAATCATCTGGGGCAACCAAATTTGTACAGGACAACCGAAAGTCATTCAAGGCAACGAAAGTTCCTCCAAGACAACAAAATTTAACCAGGGCTATTAAATTTAACCACGGTAAATTAAAATTCAACCGAAGCGGCAAAGGTCAACCGAGAGAAAAAAAATCAACTAAAATAGGCGTTTCAATTCGGGGCTAAATCCGATAAATTTTGACCAAATCCACCGACTCAAGCCAAATAAAAATCCGTTCAACAAAGAAATTTAATTACAAGGACCAAATAAACAGTTTTAGTGAATTACACAAAGGAGAAGCATCACTAGAGGCATAAATCAATAAGTTTAGAAACGGCCCATTCAGCCCAAAATAAGAGCGTGGAAGCCATCAGAAGCTTCTCAACAGTGAAATGAAGGAAAATATCCATCACACTCCTCAAAGGGTAGAGGGTGTAATAAAAAATACCCAAAAATAGACTATGAACTCGATCATTTTTACAATAAATAGGGAGAGGTCTCACAGGTAAAAAAAAAAGGGAGAGCAAAAAACATTGTAAGGGGAGTAAAAACACTATGTAAAAGGGGGTTTCGAATGAGAGAATTCCTCAGTCTTTTCTTTTATGCAGAAAGTAATTAAGGTTCTGCCCATTTTGGGGTTAGAGAAAGTTAATTAAGGGAAGGTTATTTTCCTAATTTTGTTTAGGAAGGAGTTAAAATGGAGGTGAGGGTTAAATAAAGGTTAGAAAACCTTAAAATAACTCTAATTTCAGACCCACCAAATTGGTGGGATGTGGATGTTTCACTAAATAACCTCCCTTCGGATCCCTTTCCCTTTAATGAACCTTGCCAAACCTTCTCTTCATCCAAGGAGAAGAGGAAGTTATTTGTAAGCAAGTAAGTCATCTGTAAACAAAGCATTTTTCAAAGAAAAAAATCAAGAGGTTAAAATCATTTCCAAAGGTTCATTTACATTCATATCTACAGTTTATCTTACTGCTTCTTCTCTTCATATTCATCATTTAAATGCTTAACTGTGAGCCAAGGCTAGAAGTTTAGATCCTTTATCGAGACGAACCGGTTTACGTCTTGAAATACCCTCTAGAGCCAGTGATGGCTCTAGTTGAATTTCGAGACAAACCGGAGGGTCTCAAATGGCTCCCTAAAGGAAAAAAGACACCCAACATATGTGAAGCAAGGGGCTTGAAGGCAAATAACATGTTTGAGGGTCTCAAATGACCCTCTTTAGAAAAACCAACATCAGTAAAAAAACCATTACCAGTAGAAAAGAATTATTCATTCAATGAATCAAAGGAAGAAACTTCCGAACAAGATAACATAGAGCATATACAACACATAACAGCCAACAAAATAGCCAAAGGCAGTAATTTTAAACCTCAAAATAACCCGATCAAAAAGCATCTGAACCAAAGAAGAACAAAAAGCATAGAAGGGGAACAAACCCAGGACCTACCCTTTGCTTTTACCTCTGCATGTTAGTAAGAAAATCGATCGGACCTCGGGATGGCCTGAAAACACCTCCATGATAACCGGCCCATCATTGGAAAGCCGAGAACTGTCTGTTAGAACCTCCAGAAACCCAAATCGGAGTAAATAAACTCCAAGAAACCATCTTAGGTTAGGCAAAACAGAGTCTCATCTTTGTGAACCCGTACAAAGGGGCAAACGAAACAAAGACCAAGGGAGAGAGTGTGCGAAGGAAAGAGAGAAAAAGGGGAGAGAAAGAGGCGGCCGAAAAGAGGCAGGGGACTTCTGGAAGCCATGGACGAGAGCTTGAAAGCTCTTGATTAATGATGTAGAAGAGTCTTGAATGAAAGAGGGGGCTCCCTGACCTAATTGAGAATATATATAATAGGATTTTTATTCTTTTAACCCCCCTTATTTCATTTATTCATGTTTAGTCCTTGCTAATCTGATTTGTTTTAAATCGACCCCTTCCCATTCTATAATTTAGTCCCCCGTTGAGTTATATACTTACGAATCTGAACCTGTTTACTTTGTCTCCTCTCAATTAGACCCTTCCATGTTTTAATCATGTACCTAATTGTTTTTTATGAAAATGTACATAATTTTTTGAATTAAGCTTAATTAGGTCGTTCCATTACACACACCCTCCTTTAACTTGTTTAAAATTATAGTTTGAGCCCAAAGTAGTTTAATTCGTTTTAATTAGGTCCATCATTGTATAATTTGACTCTGTTGTTAATTAATACTGATGCTTATAAATACCCCATTGGTTATTTTAAATTTCCCGTGATTCAGTTATTCATGTTTGCATGTTATCAAAAAATATGTCATTATTTTAATAATCATTGTTAACAAAAAGTATATGCCAGTAATTAAAAGACATAAATTTCACTTTCTGTCCATTTGAATAATTCAGTTATTTTATCACAAAAATTGAACCCATGCATATTACCGATATATTTCATAAATTAACACCGAAACCAAACCCAATAGATTGAATAACTGAACCTAAAAACCAACATTCATTGGTTTAGTGGTTATTTCTTTCCCGTTCGGTTTTTGAACACCTCTACTCATATTACAAGATAACACAAATTGTTAATTACTTGAGAGAATCAAAGTGTACATTCTTCATCTTGACTTTTGCAATTGTACAAACCAATACTTTAGCCTAGTTAAATGTATAAAGTGTGCATACGGTAGCCCACTATCATTTCAGGATAGTTTTGGCATGTCTATATGAGCTTAACATATCATCATCATGTGTTGTTTATCTTTTTTCCTTACTTCAAATTCAAGAAGCACATATTGATCATTAGTTATTGATCAATCAATATATGACATACGATTAAACCAACATGTCCATTCATTGTTCTAACATGTAGTCATACTAATAAAATTACTAAGGTAAAAAACACTATGCCAAAACCCTATTCAGATGACGGTTAAAAACTGTCGTCCTGCACGATATAAATCTGTCACAGGGCTCGCTGCCGTCTGTTGCACCTTTAGACGACAGTTAGGTTCTGTCATGTGAAGATACGATACATGACATAAGCCTAGTTTCGTAGTGTCATATTAATCTTCTTATGATGAAACTTTTTTATTGTTAACGTCACATTTAATGTCATCACATGACATACTAATAATTAAAAAGGTTAAGTAGATATATGGGAAATTGGCATATTGGTATTCACGATGACAGTTTTTATAATAATTTATGTCGTTGTAGCTTATTTCAGATGACGTAGGTCTTAATCAATCATGTCAATGGATTTATTTTCAGATGACAGATTCGTTTATTTTAATGTCTTTGTATTGTTGTTTAGATGATATTTTTTTAAATGTAAATGTCACTATTTGCCTTCTTCTTCGAATGAATCTGGTAATGAAATATAATCAAATGAACAAGAATTTATGTATATCAGTGATTTTAAATTTATTGGAGACTAATGCTCAAAATCTGTTTACATTTGAACTAGACAAATTTCTGAATGTAATTAATATAAGGTAAAAACAATAAGCAATACATCTCCAAATCTGTCAATCTTTCAAAAGGCGTGGTGTTGGAAGCAAAATCCAACTTGATCTGCATATATATAAGTCATTATTAGGCCTAGAATCTCCAAGTCTTAATATCTGCAAAACCAAATGATGCTCATTAATTACGTACCGTATATAGAGGGACCTAATAACTCTCATTTACCCTTTCCCATTCTTAGACCTTTCACTTACCCACCCATAGTATAAATATGAAGCTTTTAACAATTCTCAAGAGTCCACAACCCAACACTGTACTTACTCTAGTTATATTGATCATGGATAGACGTATAAGGGACCTCCATAGTCATGTTGAGATGCAGATTTCCCTACTCCGGCATGAGGCACCCAGGTGGCTTCTCAATATATATGCAGGTCCTGACCATCGACAATGGACTGTCATGATGAAGGGCCCTCCAAACACCCCTTATGAAGGAGGTGTATTCATAGTCCATATGGACTTCTCTGTCAATTTCCCCTCCACACCTCTAGTTGTAAGAACATGAACTTATTAACACATAATAAGCAGTTCATATATGCATATACACTCATGACATTACTATTATTCACAGCTCATATTCAGGACCAAAATTTATCATCCTAATATCAGTCGTTTGGGGTATGTATCTATGCCCCAGCTATTTGATCGCCCTTCCCATCATATTGCCACAGTAATATGATGCTATCAATCTATGCATTTGCCTATGTTTGGGGTCTAATTTATCTATTCATATGTTTGGGGTCTAATTTATAAATGCATTTTCTAGCTGCCGTGGCATATTTATAGAATGCTGATAGAGCCCTTCATTGAGGGGCCATTTCCTGGTCGAGAGCAAATTGCTGAGCGATACATCAGCAACAAGGCAGGTTATGTAGCAACTGCTAGGAGATGGACTAAAGAGCATGCAGGGGAATAATGATGTGTGAATAGCAAGCATGGGGGGCATGATGTGCGAATAACAAGGAGATTTGGATGCTAAACAAACACTGAGCTGGATGGTGTGGACTACTGGATGGGCATAGAGCCAATCTTGAAGAACAGAATGATTGCTGATTACAAATCTACTTGGTAATCAATCTGATCTTCAATGTTGGCTCCATGCCCCTCCAGTATTCCACTCCATCCAGCTCTAGTGTTTGTTTAGCATCCAAATCTCCTTTGTTGCTATTCGCACATCACACCCCCCTTGTACGCTATTTGTATGTCACATCATCATGCCCCCCTTGCACGCTATCTGTTTTTTGTAATACAAAGTAGACAACTTATTCAAGTAGACATGTGTATATTCAAGTGACACAGAACATGCTATATAACAAGTAGACAACTTATTCGTGTATACATGTCTATTCCTAAATTGATATAAAACTTGTGCTGATAGCATCATAAATCCATCATTATACTTCACTGACACATAACATGCTATATGTATATTCAAGTGACACAGATAGAAGCATGTTCATACACATACTTGTAGTCAGTTCTAGCTCCCTAAACAGAACATCAACCATAAGCTTCATACATGCAAGCTTCATAGCAATACACATACACAACCATTGTTTATCGCATACTTAGGTTGTTCTATTGTATACAAACGAATTTAGTACATGGCAATTCCTATACACACAACCATATGTTGTAGGCATGAACATTATTTCACTCAATGAACATTCATAGCATAAGAGTATTCCCATATGTTGTAGGGATGAAACCATCTCTTCCATGAGTCGTCCCATATACTTCATTATTTCACTCAATGAACATTCATAGTATAAGAGTATGGCCAATCACAATATATACAAGGGACACAAAACATGATATATGATACTCAAAAGCTCTTTTACTATGTACCTGCCACTTGGATTGTACAGTTCATAATGAAGTGAGCACAGTGATGAAGTGTATGATACTGTCACCACAAGATTAGTCATAAACTTGTGTTGTTAGAATCATATAACTTCATCACCATGTTAAGTACTTTTCCATAAGCATACCAAGCCAAGTGCCACGATACATAGTGATGGAGATTTAGTTGACCATTTGACTATGCTTTATACATGAAAGCTTCATAGCAATACACATGCACAACCATTGTTTATCATATACTCATGTCTGGCTATTGTATACAAACAAATTCAGTACATGGCAATTCCTATACACAACCCATATGTTGTAGGCATGAACATTATTTCACTTAATGAACATTCATAGCATAAGAGTTTGACCATATGACTATCCTTCACTGTACTCAAGTGACATATATATATATATATATATATATATATATTCAAGTGACACAGATAGCAACAGTTGACTATATCACCATACTTCACTGATTAAGTTATATACAAGTAGCACTAAGCATGTTCATACACATACTCAAAGTCAGTTCTATATCTCCCTAAATAGAACATCAACCATAAGCTTCATAGCAATACACATAAACAACACCATATTGAATGCTTTTCTAAGCATACCAAGCCAAGTGACAAGATACATATAATGGAGATTTAGTTGACCATAAGACTATACTAAGCACAATACTCAAGTGACACAAAACATGTTGTATATGTATATTCGAGTGACACAGATAGCAACAGTTGACTATATCACCATACTTCACTGATTAAGTTATATACAAGTAGCACTAAGCATGTTGATACACATGCTCAGACTCAGTTCTATAGCTCCCTAAACAGAACATCAACCATAAGCTTCATAGCAATACACATAAACAACACCATGTTGAATGATTTTCCATAAGCCTACCAAGCCAAGTGACACGATACATAGTGATGGAGATTTAGATGACCATATGATTATGCTTTACTGTACTCAAGTTATATACAAGTAGCACTAAGCATGTTTATAAACATACTTATAGTCAGTTCTAGCTCCCTAAATAGAACATCAACCATAAGCTTCATAGAAATACACATACACAACCATTGTTTATCATATACTCATGTCTGACTATTGCATATACAAACGAATTCAGTACATAGCAATTCCTATACACAACCCTTTATCACATACTCATGTCTGACTAAGGCATACAACCACATCATACATGCAACCCACATAACAATATATGTACTCAACAAGTTAAAGAAATCTTCCCATATGTTGTAGGCATGAAACCATCTCTTCCATCAGTCGTCCCATATACTTCAGCACTCTTACATACTATCCCTGCAAATAAAAAGAGCAATATTTACCTATGTCAGCATCACGAAGTATATATTGCCCTAGGTTAAAAAAGATAAAGACTAGAGATCTAACCTTTTCAACGATATAATAGATATTGTTTCCAGCTGCTGAAATCAACATACACAAGAGTAAATCAGATGAGGAAAAAGAATTGTAAGGAACAATGAAACTCTAATACATCTAGGAACGAAGTAAATATGGCTTACCATTACCTTGTTTCGACCTAGTGAGAAAGCAACCGGCCGGAGATAGCAAAGAGAGGGGTGGGAGAGATGAAGACGAGATGCGCGAAACATAGTTAGGGATTTGGAATGAGAGAGGGGTTTATATATAAGCTGAAATTTCAGTCAAACAGATTGAGCGCGATAAGTTTTTGTTGGCCACGTAAGTGAAATTTTCATTGCCGCTTTTTTTTTGTTTTCCGCAAACAATGACAGTTATTTATAACTAATGTCATCTAATGATTAAGTAAATTTTGACATAAACGCGTTCTTTTTATAGATGACAGACGTGTGTCATCGGAAGGCCACATTTGAATTGAGCTGATTTAATCGTATAGTTTCAGATGACAGAATTTTAATATACTATCACGAAAAATAATCAGACAACACGAAAACAAATCTTTGTCATGTATCTTGTGTCATGTGAAAGGGAAAATGGCATAGTGAAAACTCATTATGAGCAGATCAATTTCAGAAGGGGAATCTTTTCCAGGAGTAAGTCTAGGGGAGGGCATATTTGCAACCATGTCAGATGATGAAGCTGACCTTCAAGTGAATTACTCTTTAGATCAATCGAACGGTGATGGGCATGACCTCATAAGATTTGCTCATCTACTTCCAACTGAGTCCGAAAGGCCCTTAATGCAAAAAGTGAGACATGAATTGAAGATTGAATTAAAATAGGTTCTTTCTACCTATTTCTTAAACTTTGATCAATATTAGAATTGGACGTTTCCTCATAATAATGCTTACTTGAAACCGGTGTTTAAAACACCAGTATAAAATTTTCTAACACTTAAACTAAATTCGGTCATTGAATGACGAGGTTCCTTACATTTGAAACCGGAAATTTGGAATAAGAATGGTGGTAACTATGAGGGTTCCAAATCATGAATCCAAGATATGAGGGAGGAAACATTAATTGTTGTAATGCCTTGAATCAGTATTACACACTATGACAGGAAGCCACAAGGTCTCGCTGATGTAAACCCTAATTTGTAATCTGATTTCCGCCTCCTTAATAAAAGCTATTCTCCTTCTGCCCGTGGACTATCCAACATAACGTTGGTGAACCACATAAATCTGTGTTTTCGTTTCTCATTTATTTATCTTTCGCTATGTCCGCACAACAAACTGGTATTAGAGCTTCTGGTTTTTCGATTGGTGTTTTGTTTTGTGGAGAGAAAGATGTCTGCTATGAACATGAAGATCG
This sequence comes from Euphorbia lathyris, assembly GCF_963576675.1. Lineage (NCBI taxonomy): Eukaryota > Viridiplantae > Streptophyta > Magnoliopsida > Malpighiales > Euphorbiaceae > Euphorbia > Euphorbia lathyris. Next base: position 21,881,950 of record NC_088913.1, read on the forward strand.
AAAAGTTTACTGGAAAAAATAGTCTCAGTCTATGGCAGATCAAGATGCAAGCTTTGCTAAAACAATAATGTCTTTGGACGCTGTTGAAGAAGGCAACGGCGGAAGTCAGTACTGAGATAGCTATTCTGGAAGAAAAGGCACATTCCACAATTATATTGTGCCTCACAGATGATGTCATCACTGAGGCCTCAAACGAAATTGGTCTGTGGGTGAAGTTAGAGAACTTATACATGACGAAATCTCTAACAAACAAGCTTCTTCTGAAACAATGCATGCTTGGTCTATGAATGCAGGAAGGTACGCAACGCATGGATCATTTAGATCAATTGAACACATTATTATTAGAATTACGTAATATTTATGTGAAATTTGAAGATGAAGATGTTGCTTTGATTTTGTTTTTCATATGAGAATTTTGTTCAATCATTTATTGTTTGTAAAGATATTGTGACTCTAGAAGAAGCTAGGTAGTCTCTTCATAGCAGGGAGTTGCGCTATAAGGTGAACAATGTACAGGTACAGATAATCAGGCATCTAGATTATTAGCCAACAATAGTAAGGGAAAGGGTAACGATTGAAAGAAGAAGTCAAAAAAGCTATTCTCAAAGGGTACTAAGCCAAACTACACCTGTAACTACTGTAAGGAGAAAGGACATTGGAAAACTGATTTCCCAAAGAAGAAGAAGAAGAAATGAGAAAAACAACCAGGTTCTATTGTTGTATCAGATGGTGACACCAGCTCTAAAAACGATATTGCTCTAGTTGCTGATGGACACACTCATCACTCTGATGTGTTGGTTCTTGATCCGGGAGCATCTTATCATATTTGTCCAATGAGAGAGTGGTTTTCAACTTGTAAGCAGATAGATGGATGTAGCATTTCAAGGGCTAATAGTCATATCTACAAGGCAGTTGGAATAGGCTCGATCAAGTTAAGGACGCATGATGGTAAGTTCTGCACATTGAACAAAGTCAGGCATGTTCTGTTGATGATGAAGAATCTGATATCTCTGACTCTGCTAGACAATGGGGATCTCAGTTGGTCAGGAAAAGATGGAGTTTTGCGTGTCTGTAAAGGTTCTGATGTGATTTTGAAAGGTGTCAAACATGGTACTTTGTATTTCCTGCAAGGTTCCACCGATGTTGCATCGTCAGAGGTTCATGATAGGGTTCAAAAACCCCTATCTTTAGGTACGGTTTTTAGGATAGTTTTAATTAGTTTTTGGCTAATAAGCGAGTGTTTCTCGCACTTTTATGCATTTGTACTTGTTATTTAGTTTTCACACGCGTTTTATTTATTTTTATAGTTTCTAGCCGTTTCTGAGTATTTTTAGGCAAAATATTGTCAAAATAGCACACACTTGAACTTTACCTTATTTATTTCGGCTAATTGATCCACCAAAGGTCACACCAAAAGGATTTTTTACTCAAATCTAAAGACAGGTGGGTCAATTTACTATTTGGACTAATGTTTTTCGATGTTTGATCTGTGTGTGCAGGTTTAACGTGATCAAAATCGGTGGAAAATCGTGTCTTGGGGACCCTAGGAGTCATTCGATGAACTGGGCAAAACCAGCCCGTCACGTAGGCCAACTCGGTGAGCTGGCCTGCGGGAATCAGCTTTTTAGCTGATTCCCGACCCCACGTCTTCAATTAAGCTCCGACCTTCTTACCTGCATTGGAAAACATTTTAGAATAGGTTTAGGGGTAGCTACAACTATAAATAGAATGTTTTTATTAGGTAATTTTGATCTTTGGGTTGTGTAAAAACTAATGTAACCCCTACCTTGAGAATCCCTCCACTTTCCCTCCGTCTGCCATTGAAGAACTGCACCACCGTGCTCCAGGGGATTCTATGTCACGTCCGTGTCTAAAAATTTTCGATATAGATTTTAGAGTATTAATTAATTACAAATTTAAATATACTATTGGGTTTAATTTAGGGTCAAATACATGAATATCATAATTAAGTACAAAATTACAACTAAGTCATATCATCAAACTTAATTCTTAATATGTCATTATTTTCTATATATTATGATTTTACACCATAATTTAAGAAATCTAGACTCCAATTGATAAATCATAAACCCTAAAAAATATATTCTAGATATCTAATTGATAAATTCCAATCCTTAAAATATATTAAAAATACTGATTTTATTAGTTTGATATAATCCAAAATTATGATTTGATATAGTTGTAAATAGTTTTTAAATATGAATTTCTGTGTAATTTTTCCTTTAATTTAATGTCTTTAAGTTTAAATTAAAAAGTTTTGGTCTTTAAGTTTAAATTAAAAAGTTTTGGGTAAGTGTAATAAAAAGTTATAAATTCAAGGACCAAAATTAATATTTTTTTTAATTACTAATATACATACACGTGCAAGTTATAGTTAAAAGTAATTTCAACTTATCCTATAAAAAAAGTAAAGAATAATTCATATTAAAGTAAATGGATTAATATGGTTATGATGTAATGTGAACAAAGCTTTTTACTACATCAAATTAATTAAATTATAATATATATATATATATAGAGAAGAGATCATGTGTGACACATCTTTTATGATGTGACAAATCTTATTGTGTGACAAGGACCAATTTTGTAATTAACCAAAAGGAGGTGGCAAATTTGTAAATAAAAGGAAAGAGAAAATTGTTTTTTTCTTTAAAATGCATTTTCCTAACTTTTCCAACCTCGTTTTTCAAAAAATTTTATACCGTTGGACTCGTCTTAATTAAACGGTCATTTTAAGATCCATGAAGCTCAAGTAAAAAAAATTCCGGTGAACGGAATCCGGGTGGGCGTTTTCCGGCGAGCAACAAAGTGTCCAGAAAATTCTCAAAAAAATGCAGAAAATGTAAAACCTTATTCTAAGAAACTTTAATTCTTGGGTCGAAGCGAGATTTATTACGGTTTAGTCCCAATAAAACTTTTTTCTTAATTTTATCCATTTAACACGCTTCAACAATTTGTTGGGTAAAAAATGTAAGGAATCTCGCTTTAAGCCAAGAATTAAAGTTTCTTAAAATAATGTTTTAAATGTTTTGGAATTTTTTGATAATTTTCTAGACACATTTTTTGTCCTACTTACGTTGTTTCAAATCAGTGTATCATTTGTTCCAACATAATACTTATATTGTTCCACCATAAAATTATTTTATTTCTTTTCTTTAAAATACATTTTTCTGACATTTCTAACCTCGTTTTTCGAAATTTTTTATACTATTAGACTCATCTAAATTAGACAGTCATTTCAAGATTCTTGAAGCTCAAGTAAAAAAAATTCTGGTGAACGGAATCCGGGTGGGCGTTTTCTGGCGAGAAAAAAAGTGCCCAGAAAATTCTTAAAAAATTCCAAAAAATGTAAAACATTATTCTAAGAAACTTTAATTCTTGGGTCGAAGAGGGATTTCTTACGGTTTAGTCCCAATAAAACTTGTTCCTTAATTTTATCCATTTTACATGCTTCAACAATTTATTGGGTCAAAACTGTAAGGAATTTCGCTTTGAGCCAAGAATTAAAGTTTCTTAAAATGATGTTTTACATGTTTTTAAATTTTTTGATAATTTTTTGGACACGTTTTTTGTCCTACTTACATTGTTCCAAATCAGTGTACCATTTTTTCCAAATCAGTGTACCATTTGTTCCAACGTAATACTTGTATTGTTCCAACAGAAAAATATTTTATTTCTTTTCTTTAAAATACATTTTTCCAACATTTCTAACCTTGGTTTTCAAAAATTTTTATACTATTAGACTCGTCTAAATTAGACGGTCATTTTAAGATCCCTGAAGGTTAAGTAAAAAAATTCCGGTGAACGGAATCCGGGTGAGCGTTTTCTGGCAAGAAATAAAGTACCCAGAAAATTCTCAAAAAATTCTAGAAAATGTAAAACATTATTCTAAGAAACTTTAATTCTTGGGTCGAAGCGGTATTTCTTACGGTATAGTCCCAACAAATTGTTGAAGCATGTAAAATGGATAAAATTAAGGAAAAGGTTTTATTGCGACTAAACCGTAAGAAATCCTATTTCGATCCAAGAATTAAAGTTTCTTAGAATAATGTTTTAAATTTTCTGGAATTTTTTGAGAATTTTCTGGGTACTTTTTTTCTCATCGGAAAACGCCCACCCGGATTCCGTTCACCGAAAATTTTTTTACTTGAGCTTCATGGATCTTAAAATGACCGTTTAATTAAGACGAGTCCAACGGTATAAAATTTTTGAAAAACGAGATTGGAAAAGTTGGAAAAATGCATTTTAAAGAAAAAAAATAAAACAATTTTCTCTATCATCTCTTTCATTTTATTTACCAATTTGCCACCTTACCCTTTTTAATTATCACCAAAACTACGTAGTTTTGTTATGTCACACAATAGGGGTGAGATCCAGCGTGACAAGGGCTTAAGTTATGACAATGAGCTTATTGTGTGACAAAACAAAACTACGTAGTTTTGGTGATAATTAAAAAGGGTAAGGTGGCAAATTGGTAAATAAAATGAAAAATAGATAGAGAAAATTGTTTTATTTTTTTCTTTAAAATGCATTTTCCCAACTTTTCCAATCTCGTTTTTTTAAAAATTTTATACCGTTGGACTCGTCTTAATTAAACGGTCATTTTAAGATCCATGAAGCTCAAGTAAAAAAAATTCTGGTGAACGGAATCCGGGTGGGCGTTTTCTGGTGAGAAAAACAGTACCCAAAAAATTCTCAAAAAATTCCAAAAAATGTAAAACATTATTCTAAGAAACTTTAATTCTTGGGTCGAAATGGGATTTCTTACAGTTTAGTTCCAATAAAACGTTTTCCTTAATTTTATCCATTTTACATGCTTCAACAATTTGTTGGGACTTTATCGTAAGAAATCCCGCTTCGACCCAAGAATTAAAGTTTCTTAGAATAATGTTTTACATGTTCTAGAATTTTTTGAGAATTTTCTGGACACTTTATTTCTCGCCAGAAAACGCTCATCCGGATTCCGTTCACCGGAATTTTTTTTACTTGAACTTCAGGGATCTTAAAATAACCGTCTAATTTAGACGAGTCTAATAGTATAAAAAATTTTGAAAACCAAGGTTAGAAATGTCGGGAAAATGTATTTTAAAGAAAAGAAATAAAACATTTTTCTGTTGGAATAATACAAGTATTATGTTGGAACAAATGGTACATTGATTTGGAACAATGTAAGTAGGACAAAAAACGTGTCCAGAAAATTATCAAAAAATTTAAAAACATGTAAAACATCATTTTAAGAAACTTAAATTCTTGGCTCAAAGCGAAATTCCTTACAGTTTTGACCCAATAAATTGTTGAAGCATGTAAAATGGATAAAATTAAGGAACAAGTTTTATTGGGACTAAACCCTAAGAAATCCCACTTCGAACCAAGAATTAAAGTTTCTTAGAATAATGTTTTATATTTTTTAAAATTTTTTAAGAATTTTCTGGGCACTTTGTTTCTCGCCAGAAAACGTCCACCCGGATTCCGTTCACCGGAATTTTTTTTACTTGAGCTTCAAGAATCTTAAAATGACTATCTAATTTAGACGAATCTAATAGTATAAAAAATTTCGAAAAATGAGGTTAGAAATATCAGAAAAATGTATTTAAAGAAAAGAAATAAAACAATTTTCTGTTGGAAACAAATGGTACACTGATTTGGATCAACGTAAGTATGATAAAAAAATGTGCCCAGAAAATTATCAAAAAATTTCAAAACATGTAAAACATTATTTTAAGAAACTTTAATTCTTGGCTTAAAGCGAGATTCCTTACATTTTTTACCCAACAAATTGTTGAAGCGTGTAAAATGGATAAAATTAAAGAAAACATTTTATTGGGACTAAACCGTAAGAAATCTCGTTTCAACCCAAGAATTAAAGTTTCTTAGAATAATGTTTTACATTTTCTGGAAGTTTTTAAGAATTTTCTGGATATTTTTTGGCTCGCCGGAAAACGACCACCCGGATTCCGTTCACCGGAATTTTTGGAAGTCAAATGGTTTATGATTATGGAATAAATTGAATGTTTGATTGTGAAAAGAGACTTGAGCATATTGTGATTTTATGACTTTTATATCCATCTAGAGTGATCCGGATTGGTGGTTTTGATATTTGAAGACCATGTTCAGTGAGGAACATGGCCTGTGTACACAGTGTAAAGACCTAGTCGGGTATTGGCAGCGAAGTGTGGGGTAAGACCAATACAGGATTAGGCAAGGTTAAATAGACGTGTCGACTATGTGGTTATTGAATTGATATGTGTGGTTATGGATTGATACATAAGGGGAGAAACTCTAGGATGGATATAAGGATATAAGGTTTTATGTTTTCGGTTATGAATTGATTTTGATATAAGGTTTTATGTTCGATTAATTACGAGTTTGATTGATTACGAATTTGGTATGATAAAGCGTTTATTTGATTATGGTTTTGGTTTGATAAATATTTATTTGGTTATGAATTGGTTTGAATAAAACGTATATTTGTTTACGATTCGATTTGATTACGTTTGACGAATCGTTGTTTGATTTGATTCGTTTTGATAAAACGTTGTTCGATTTGATGATTTGATTCGTTTTGATAAAACGGTTAATTAATTTGATTCGTTTTGATAAATGTAAAGATTATAACAAAGTGAAATATCCAATTAAAGTATTAGTGTGTCATTTAACGTGTCAATAAGTTAAAACGAGTTAAGAAGTTAAGAAGAACTACCTATTAGAACTACTTAAAATAGGTAGAACTACGTGGCTTTGATTCCCGGTTTAAAAATTAATATACGTTCGGGATACGTAGGAAGCTTGATAGAATTATCAAGTCCAAGCCAAATAATTAAATAAAACTTTAGGTTCTCCAAATAATATTGTTTTTTTTTCTGTTAGGAAATAAGTTGGGCTTTTAGACTGTTAGAAGTTCGTTTTCCGTTCATACCCGATGTCGTTTAGGGTCGGGTGTGACATTCTACAAGGTTGATCATCCTTCAAGACCTAGGAATACGACTGCTTGGTCGATAGGTTCCTTGAAAGGGATTTCTTCTCTTTTATTTCCTATTTGCCTTAGATCTTTTCTATGAATCCTAGGCTAATCGTAACCTCGTAACAAATACTTTTTTTCATCTTTAATCTAATTTCAAGTATTAATTTCTTCAATTGATTGTTGTTCCTTTTCTTTTTATGCTTTACCTATTTGGTTTAAATCCTCCAAATATCCAAATATCATCTAGGTTCATATTGCAAGTCGAATTTGATAAACCCTAATCGAAGAACCTATTGTTGAAACACCTTTCCATAAGATTTTGATTTGACAAAATCATCCATGATTAAGAGACAATCAAATTTAAGTGCTTTGTTTTAATTGTACTAATCCGTTTGTTCAATGTTGAGTATAAATATAAATATAAATAGATATAAAAGTAAAACAGGACAAAGTCAGCATGAGATGACAGAACAAGCTGAGGGGAATCGAATCCAGCATCAAAAGATTAAGGCTTAAAATCCAACAGAGCTAAGTAAGATAGAACTCAGCATGAGAAGCCGTCTTAACAACTGTCTTACGAAGATGAGCGAACTAAAACAAAACTCAGCATAGAAGTTGCCAAAGACAATGAACAAAGCTGAGTGAATCCTCTGGACAGCATGAAAGAGTTGCTTGCAAGACGACAAAGAATGTCGACCCTCTGTGCCAATAATTGAAACCTTTGAATTACGTAAAAGACACATTCCGAGATGTATAGGTCACTGGATTATTGGTAAAGGACAACTGGCACAAAAAGACAAGTCTACAAGATAATGACAAACCTGGCATCTGAAGAAATCAGAGGAAAAGGATTGGCCTGAGAATTCTGAAGCTGATCAGAGGCTGTCTCCTAAAAGAGCCGTTTTAACATTAACGGCTACATCATTTCAAAATGATCCGATTCCAGATTTTCTCCTATATAAGGATAATCAAAATCCCTGGATCATTGCCCATTGACAAAAACAAAAAATACAAGAGAGAAAAGATAAAAAAGCACTTAGATACAAAAAGAGATCTTACACCCATCTTCCATTCTTTGTGTAAATGCTAGAGTGATTACTTGTAATCTTCTAAAGTGTTCTTTATTTGAAAAGGAACAAGTGTTCAATTGTAACATTGAGAGCGTTGTGCTGAGTGTTTGGTTGTAAACATTCAGTGGTAGAGAAATCTAGGTGCTGGGTTGTAGCACTTAGTAGGAGTTGAGTCGACGGATAGAGGAAGGTACTCTTGCATATTCAACTGCCTTGTAATCGGTTTGTGCTATACCTTTAAAGAGCTCAGTATTGGATTCTAAAATCCCGGAGGACTCTGGGGACTGGACGTAGGCGGAGAGGCCGAACCAGGATAAGTGATACTGAGTAATCTCTAACCCTCTCTTAATATATATATTTGCATGTGTTGTGTGAGAAGTTTACTCAGCATATAAAATTGTTTAAAGCTGACTCTGAGTAATTTCAAGTGCTGAGTTAGAAGCTGACCTCCAAGAGTGTCAATATCTAACTTACAAGTAAAATAGCCTTAGTCAATATCCGGCCAAAGCTGTCTTGTAACATATCTGGCCAAGCTGACCAAAAGCTGAGTTGACAAACTCACCAAATAACTAAGTCAGCACATTAATTAAACGAAAAAAAGTTATATTAGTTCCTAATCCCCCCCCCCCTTGGAACTAATCACACGGGACCAACAAGTGGTATCAAAGCCTAAGCTCACTACTCAAAGATATAACTATCTTGAGCGGATCCCCATAAATGGCTGAGAACAGCACTCGTTTCCTTCCAGGGAACCAAACAACACAGATACTCCCTGAGGGATTATCAATCACTAGACCTCCCTTATTCTTTGGGTCCAATTATACATTCTGGAAGAATATGATGAAGAACTTTATTCAAGCCACAAACATGAGTGCATGGCTTGCCATTGTTCAAGGTCCACATGTGCCATACAAAACTGTTGACAATGAGAAAGTTGTTAAGAGTGAAGCTGAGTGGACAGAGGATGACCTCAAAAAATTACAAAATAATGCTTCGGCTATAAATATGCTTCACTGTGCTTTAGATGCTGCAGAATACAATAAGATTTCAGGTTGTGAGTCAGCACAGGAGATTTGGAAGAAACTGGAAGTAACTTATGAAGGCACAAGCAAGGTTAAGGAGTCTAAAGTCAATCAGCATATGAGACTCTACGAGCTGTTTGAGATGAACGAGAATGAAGACATCTCAGAAATGAACTCAAGATTCACAAACATCATAAATGAGCTCAAAAGACTTGGAAAGAACTTCACTGAAGAGGAATAGGTGAAGAAAATCCTGAGAAGTCTGCCTAAGAGCTGGCAAGCAAAGAAAACAGCCGTAGAAGAAGCTCAATACTTGACTACCTACAAATATGATGAGCTGATCGGATCCTTGCTGACCCATGAAATCTCTATGAAAAAATTTGAAGCTAAAGAAAAATCCGAAGATAAGAAGCAGAAATCACTAGTGATGAAAGCTGACTCCACAGAAGCTGAGTCAACTGATGATGAGGAAATGGCTATGTTCACTAGAAAGATGAAGAAGCTGTTCAGAAGAAATGACAGAAACGGTAAAAGGCCATTTAGAAGAAGTGACAGGTACAAAGCTGAGTCCAGCGACAAATACAAGAAGGACAGCTCCAAGTCTGTCACTTACTTTGAGTGCCATCAAACTGGGCATATCAAATCAAGTTGTCCCAACCTCAAGAAAGAAAATAAGGGAAGCAAAAAGGCTATGGTAGCAACATGGAGTGATAGTGATGAGTCAACCTCATCTGAAGCTGATGCAAATGAAACAGCCAACATATCCTTCATGGCTGAAGATGCTGACCACTCTCAATCTGAGCAAGCTAACCTCTCTGATGAAACTGACCAGGAGGTACACAACAATGAGGTAACACCCTTACTCTTGTTTAGAAATGAGATGATAAATGCCCTGAGTGATTTATATAAGCTGACTAAAAAATGCAACAACAAAATAAAATCACTCAGCAGGCGATGTGACGAGATTGAAGAGGTCAAGCTGAGTGACCTCCGATATCTCCTCTAGGACAACTCATATTTACATACCAACATGCAAATAATGCACAAGCTTGTCACGGAGGTTCATTCTGAGTCAAAGAAACTTAGAAAGGATATTACAATCTTATAGAGTCAAATAAAAGGCTCAAAAAGAAATAAACCCCATGCTGAGTACGCAAGTACCAGTCAGCATATGCAGTTCACTCAATGTGAACGTTGTGGAAAAAGGGGGCACACAAAAGAGGTGTGTTGGTTCAACAAGCGGATTGTCCAATGTGACTTCTGCGGAAGAAAAGGACATACCACTAAGGTATGTTGGCACGCTCAGCATAACAATGCTGACCACACTCAGTATCACCCTCAAAGGGTAGCTTTCTGTGACTTCTGTGGTAAATCAGGCCACACTGTAAAAGTATATCGTCACAAGTTAAAGTATGATTTTGCACTTGTTTACACTAACAAGAAAGGACCCAAAAAGAATTGGGTACCTAAAGATGAATAGTTTAAAATACAGATCGGCTTGACATGCGTGGAGAAGTCAAAGCTTTGGTATATAGACAGCGCATGCTCAAGACACATGACAGGTGATCAAACTCAATTCATCACACTAGAACTTAAACGAGGTGGAAGTGTAAGCTTCGGAGATAATAAGAAGGGTAAGATAGTCGGCTCAGGTACTATCGGAGGTAACCCAACTATTGAGTCTGTCTCCTTAGTCAAAGGTCTCAAATACAATCTACTGAGTGTAGCTTAGCTTTGCAAAAGTGGTAGAAAGGTTATATTTGATGATACTAAGTGTCAAATACTCGAGAGAAATACAAATGAATTAATCTTGACTGCTCCTCGTGTAGAAAATGTATACATGCTGAGTCTGGAAAAACAATTTTCTAAAAATATATGCTTAGTGTCTAAAGAGGATGACTCCTGGCTATGGCATAGAAGACTTGGGCATGTCAGCATGGATCTTCTTGCCAAATTAGCTAGAAAGCAATTAGTTGAGGGATTACCCAAATTAAAATTTGAAAAAGATCAATTATGTAGAGCTTGTTAGCAAGGGAAACAAACCAAAAAGTCATTTCAAAGTAAAAATATTGTCTCAACCAAGAGACCATTGAAATTACTACACTTGGATCTTTTTGGACCTATCCAGCCACTCAGCTTGGGAGGTAAGAAATTTTCCTTAGTCATTGTAGATGATTTCTCTAGGTATACTTGGATCATCCTGCTGAGTAGCAAAGATGAAACATTTGAGATGTTCACCACACTAATTAAGAAACTTGAAAATGACAAAGACCTAAAAGTAGCTCACATTAGAAGTGACAATGGTGGAGAATTCAAAAACCAACAGTTTGATGAATTCTGTGAAGCCAGTGGTATTGACCACAATTTCTCAGCTCCTAGAACACCTCAACAAAATGGGGTTGTTGAGAGGAAGAATAGAACTATTGTCGAAATTGCTAGAACCATGCTGAGTGAAAATAGGCTTCCAAAGTACTTCTGGGGTGAAGCTATCCACACAGCATGCTATATATTAAATAGGGCTCTAGTAAGACCTATACTTAAGAAAACCCCATATGAACTTTGGAAAGGACGAAAGCCCAACATTGGGTACTTCTGTGCCTTTGGGTGTAAATGCTTTATACTCAATACAAAGGACAATCTTGCAAAATTTGATGCTAAAGCTGACGAAGCGATCTTCTTAGGGTACTCAACAAACAGTAAAGCATATAGAGTCTACAATAAACGAACTCAGATTGTAGAAGAGTCTGTCCATGTTGAGTTCGATGAAGTTGACCCTGCAGGAAAGTCAACTCAGCTCACTGAAGATGAACCAAGCACAGCTTCCGCTGATCAAAATGGAGCCTCTGAATCATCAATACAAGGGCTGACCAAAGGTAAGCAAGAAGTTGAAATTACATTTGCTGACCAGTCTATTCCTGTAGAGATTGTAGAAACACCTGTTCCAAACGACTCAACACTACCTAAGGAAATAAAAATCCCAAGAGGACACTCAGAAAAGTCTATTCTTGATGTTGCTGACAACAAGTTGATGACTAGAGATCAGCTTAGGAAGTTCCTCAGCAACGTAGCATTCGTCTCAATGCATGAGCCAAAGAACTTTGCTGATGCTGAGCACGATGAATATTGGATCAATGCTATGCAAGAAGAACTTGATCAATTCACCAGGAATGAGGTATGGGATTTAGTACCTAAACCTAGGAATCAAAAGCCTATAGGAACCAAGTGGGTCTTTAGAAATAAACTAGATGAGCACGGAAACGTAATAAGAAACAAGGCTCGACTTGTAGCCCAAGGCTATAGTCAGCAAGAGGGTATTGACTATCGGGAAACTTTTGCACCAGTTGCTAGGTTAGAAGCAATACGTATATTTGTGCTTATGCTAGTTTCATGAACTTTAAGTTATACCAAATGGATGTTAAAAGTGCATTTCTTAATGGTTTCATAAATGAAGAGGTATATGTTAATCAACCTCCTGGGTTTGAAGATCCAAAATTTCCAAACCACGTTTATAAACTCAAAAATGCCTTGTACGGCCTAAAGCAAGCTCCAAGAGCTTGGTGTGAGAGGTTGACCAACTTCCTGCTGACCAGGAACTATGTCAGGGGAAAAGCTGACACAACCTTGTTTATTAAGAAAAAGGGTAAACATATCCTACTTGCACAAATATATGTAGATGATATAATATTTGGTGCTACTGACAAATCTTTGTGTAAAGAATTTAGCAGACAGATGCAAACTGAGTTCGAAATGTCCATGATGGGTGAACTCAACTTCTTCCTTGGACTTCAAATTAAGCAAGGTAAGAATGGCATCTTCATAAGTCAGTCCAAGTACACCAAAGAAATGTTAAAGAAATTCAGCATGGTGGATTGCAAACCCATATCAACCCCTATGAGTACAGATACTGTCCTATGCAAAGATGAGAAAAGTAAGTCAATAGATAGTAAACTCTATCGAGGTATGATAGGTTCCTTACTTTATCTCACAGCTAGTAGACCTGATATACAGTACTCAGTATGTTATTCTGCAAGATATTAAGCTGACCCCAGGGAATCTCACCTAACTGCTGTAAAGAGAATTTTTAGATATTTGCAGAGCTCAGTTGATGCAGGATTATGGTATCCAACTTCAAATGACTTCACACTCATTGGATATACTGATGCTGACTATGGACGAGATAAGCTAGAGCGTAAGAGTACTTCGGGAGGATGTCATTTCCTTGGAAGCTGTCTAGTATCTTGGTTCAGTAAAAAGCAATCATCTGTAGCCCTGTCTACAACTGAAGCTGAGTACGTAGCTGCTGGAAGCTGTGTTGCTTAAGTCCTATGGATAAAGCAACAGCTTGAGGATTATGGAGTAAAAACTGAGACAATAGAGATCAAATGTGACAACAAGAGTGCCATTGATCTATCCAAAAATCCAATCCAACACAGCAGGATGAAGCATGTCAGTTGATAGCGTAAAATCTAGTGGTAGAGTTTTCACGATGAAATGTATATATTGTGAGTGCGGATTCTAAATCTATGGATGTGATCTTTATAAATTACTCTTAACTCTACTAGACGCTACGACTATTTAGGGGCAAGTGTACCCCGTCGTATCAAGTAATAATCCGGTTAAGACCGGGTATCGAATCCACGGGATTTATAATTACAAGTATTAGACGACTCGGTTTCGTATGTTATTTAAGCGACGATTACTTTGGTGTAAAGTAAGACACAACTACACACTATTCCTAACTATTGGCGACACAGATTTATGTAGCTAAAACCCTATGAAGTGGGATGAATTATGATAAGTTATAACCATGATAAATAACGACTCTAAATGTATACGGATAATAATTTACTCTTGCAAAGATGACTAAGTGTAGTAGGACCGACCCGTGAAGCACTTAGACTACGTGATTCTTAGTTAAGGCGTGTCTAATGCGGGGGAATTAGAAACTAGGGCCCGTAAGTTCCGTGGCTTGTCAATTCCTACGGTTTCCGGTTTGTCACTTCCGGTAGGGCAACACCTATATAACTCCCTAAGGATAGCCCAAATGGCGTCGGAAATCGCGTTCTCCTACACAATAATCAATTATCAATATCAAAACAAGTAGCAAATACTAACACGTAAAGAGAAATAGAGATTATAAATCATGAAATTATAAATATGAAATGTATATAAATGGAATACAACCAAGCCTAGTACATAGGAAGAGTACAAGCTAATTAGCACGTAAAAGGGGAGAATCCGCCCTTGAAACTAGCTAACCGAACTCAGAGCCATCTCCTAGGTCGTGGAGGTGGAACTCTCGAGCTTGGTGATGAATGATGGAGCGGAACTTCGATGGAATGCCGAAACAACCGAACAAGCTCTCGAGGTGGAGAGTTTAGCTACAAAAGCTGAATCTATACTACAACAATAATCAAAACAAGTATAGTTTGCTCTCTAGTGTGTAATTATTTCTTGGTTGGTATCTCAATGAAGTTCAAGAGCTTCCTATTTATAGACATCAAACAAGGGCAATGTTGTAATTTCACAAAGTACAAGTATGGAGCAACATTATTTGGTGCAGAAATCCCATGATACGCCCCGCGTAAGGTGGTCTACGCCCCGCGTAAATGGCCATTCCGTCAGAAATCTCCTGCATGTGGACCAATTTCGTGTCTTGTTGTCTCAAGCACGCCCTGCGTAGCTAAGGTACGCCCCGCGTGTTTGAGTCTCTGGAGTTTTATTGCTTGAATTGGAGCTTTACACCGTGCGTAGCTGAAGTACGCCCCGCGTAAAAGAGTCTCTGAGTTATTATCATTGAGGAATTGCCTGGTACGCCTCGCGTGTATGGTTATACGCCCCGTGTATGAAGAGTTGACTCAGGGAGACAGTGCAGTCTGACTTTCAGGATTAGGCCAATCATTTCCGACATGTGTCATACGCCCCGCGTAAGGTGGCATACGCCCCGCGTATGGTGAGTCAATTCCACATGGCGCCTGCGGATAAGGCAATTATTGCTGACAACATGTTTCACGTCCCGCGTAAAGGATGATACGCCCCGCGTATTTGAGTAGATTTTTGCTCCTAGCTCGTACCTGAAATACAAATCTTGCGAGCCGAGTTAGCTTGACGTTTTTATTTCCTAAACTGATCAAAAGCATGGAAAATTAACTGAAAGTACGAGATTTATTTTTATTTCTTTATTTTATCAAAACACTTTATTTTTGTAATTAAACTTATTTATTTTATCCAAAATCAACTCGTAAATCACGCTAAAAGATAAGGGTAAAATACCCCTATCAAACCTCCTCGGACTTTAAAATTTTACTTGTCCTCAAGTAAAAGAAATCGAAAGACAAGGGATTGAGAAAGTTAAGAAACAAACCGAAGGTTGGTTTTGCCAAGTGCGTGATTTCAAAGCTATGGTTTTGTGCAAAGGTTTCGGTAAGTACCTACGCAAACAATTCAGTACGAACTTGTTTGAATCCTCCATGATCAAGATTTAATAGGCAATATTAACGGGGGTTGATTATCTTTTGAGAACCCGATAGTACCTCACCAAGGGATTTCGCTCTTACGCTCAATTTAAGGTGGGTCGCTGTTTTAGCACTCTTCTTTGCACTTACTCGAGATCATGTTGAATTTGCATTTTCATCCGGGTTTTTCCTCCAAAAATATGGTTAGACAACATTAAAAATGAACCCGGAGGGGGGTTGTAATGTGGGTGGCTTCTTTAGTGGTTAGTTTAAAGAGACTCAAGTTCCAAAATACCGTTTTGTGATTGCACCGTGTTTTTGTTTATTTCGGCCTTGGCAATTTTTACAAAATATACTTCAAAATTGCTCGGGTGGAGCTTGAGAATGCCTTTTTGTTTTTATTGTATCCTTTGTTTTGATAGAGGAACAAAAACAATATTTTGAAGGCTTATGGTGCTCGTTTGTTAAGGCCGTGACTTTTTCCAAGTGATTTGGGTGCAAATTGATTTTGTCGGTATTCGAACAAGAGGAAAAAGGGTTAAATGTTAAAAAGGGTATTAACAAAAAAGTTGGTTAATAGGCTCGAAGGGGTTTCCTAATGTTTAGTGAAAACGAGAAAAATAAATTAAGAAAAATTAGCCTAAGTGGGTTCGGTTTATCATCTATTGCCTTTTTACCAAAAATAAGTGTATTAAACCCGGTATTGGATGCAAATTCTATGAGTCGAGTGAAGTCAAAGCTCTCGAAAAATTGTGAAAGAATCGGAGTTCTCGTACGAACTCCTTTAGGCTCAAAAATACCTCACAAAGATTCGGGTTTAAATTATGTACTATCAAATCTTCGCTAAATTCTCAACTATCCCGTTTTTATTGCCTTTTTAAAGTTTATTATGGAGATATCATTTGGGTTAAGCCTCAATGCCTTAGTTTAGTACTAACCTAAGTTTTGCACAAATTCCCTAACTTTAAGATCAAGACTAAAATCTCTTAATTAGGTCATCCCCTTGTGTCGACGTCTTTTATTTTTGATGACAAATAACAGAACTTTAATAAATTTCCGAAGGAGGGATAGCGTGTTGGGAAAAATTTGAAAGATTCAATAAGGTAGTTTAATTATTTTTGTATTTATTTTATTTTTATTTTTGTTTTTGTTAGTGCAAAACAAACGTTAAGTGCGGGGTTGCACGGCCCTCCGTGTTATTTAAAGTGACGCCTATTCCAAGGGCGTCGTAAAAAGAAATGAAAACAGAAACAAAAATAAAGTAAGGAAGGAAAAGAAGACCCTTAGTGGTCAGGGGCCCTACGCGAGGCGTGCCCAGGGGGGCGCCCCGCGTAGGGCATCGTTTTTATTTCATTTGGAGTCAGAGACTCAAATACGCGGGGCGCAGGAACAGGGCACCCCGCGTGTTTGAGTTTCTGAACTTATTTTAAGCACAAAAATGGTGGGTACGCGGGGCGTACCATGGGGTACGCCCTGCGTAGTGTTATTCTAAACAATAAAAAACGAAAATAACGAAAGCACAAAACACAAACGGAACTTAACGATTATAATTAAAAACAGCATCGTACATTAAAAACATAAAAACAACATAGGAAATAATAGAAACAACATCAAAAAAGAAAATACATAAAGAAAACATGAAAAGAAAAGAAATGGAAACTATGGTTGTGGTGGAGGCGGATTGTCATGGATGTTGAAGTGCGTGTAGAAGGCGTTGGTGAAGGCGTCAAAGTTAGCCCTATCAGCTAGCCTTTGAGCCTCGAGGGCATCGAAGCGGGAGTCGAAATGGGCCCGATCCCGACGTTGGTTATCCTCCAAAATATCCAACCGAGCATAGAGAGAGTTAAAATCATGGAGGGGTGGAGGACTAAAATTGAGGCCCATATCCGAATCCGAGTCCCCTTCCTTATTGGAGTGAGCCGCCCCCGAAGTCTCGCCCGGGCTAGAAGTTGGATGCTTTAAGGATTTAAAAGCGTTTTTATCCAATGGCTGAGGCACAAGGCGCGGGAGGCGCTCGAGGGCAGCTTCACTGAGAGCGGTGAGGGCAAAGATGGTGATGAGGTGGCCAAAACCGAGCTTGGCCCGCTTTCGGATGGGCGTGGAGTGGAGGTGAGCAGCCACGTGATAGGCGAGGTCATAGGTGAGCCCATTGACACAACAGTAGAGGGCCAACAGTTCGTGTTTGTTGACCTTAGAGGCCTCAGACTTCCCCGAAAAGTAAAATGAGATGAAACGGTGGAGAAGTTGGAGGACAGGGTCACGAATGAGAGATGGGCGAAGGTTGGAGATGTGATAGTCATCGAACCCGGTAATGGAGGCCCAAAACTCATGAGCGGCAACGCCGTCGGGCCAACTAGATCTGCCCCCCTCCGTTTCGAAAGTGAAATGGTGTTGGATCCATTGAGTGTCAATGGAGAATGGGCGGTTGTGGAGGCGGAAGTTGAAGAGTGCGGCTCCGGGGACGTTGTTGGAGGTGAGGGTGGTGTAGAACTCAAGGACCAAGGAGGGGTACACGTGGTACTCTTTACTATAGATGTCGTACCACCCGAGGGCACGGAGACGAGCTTCAAAAGGCATGCCGAGATCGTGTTGATCGAGCACGCTACGTGGGATATAGGGAAGCTCCATGACGGTGGCAGCACAAAGGTCTTCATACCGGGTGGCCTCCTCCTCGGTGAGAAGGTGAAAGGAGCCCGATATTGGCGGGTGAGTGGTGGAGTTTCCTCCCGTTCGGGAGGTGGAGGTGATTGTTGGTTTTGTGCGGAACGGGAGGATCGGGCCCGAGTGGACCGTGGGGGACGTATGTCGGCGGCTCTTTTTCGTGCCATGACAATAGTGAGGAATGGAGGAGAAGTAGAAAGAGTGGGAGATGAGTGTTGGGGAAGAGTTGGGTTAAAGAGTGGAGAAAGAGAAGGAAAAAGGAAGGATATTTATAGGAAGGAAGTGGGGATCCAAGCAAAACTCGGATCCCCAGGAGGGGTACGCGCGACGTGAAGCTGCCACGCCACGCGTATCCCACTTTTTGAGCGCTTAATTGCCCAATAGGGGTGCGATACGCGGGGCGTACATGGGGGTACGCCACGCGTAGTGCACCTCCTGCTCTTTTTGATGGACGAAAAAGGCAGGGACGCGGGGCGTACGGGGGAGTACGCCGCGGGTAAAACAGAATGTGAAAAATCTTTTTCGGTTTTAGATGTATTTTGAATTTTTTTTTTTTTGGAGTTTTGATTTATGATGTTATTAATGAGGTGTTAATGTTTTTTATGGTTTTTTATGTTTAATTAATGTTTTTGGGTGTTTTAATTTTGAAATTAAAAGGGTAGTTAATGCAAATTTATTGTGGAGGGAGGTTGACGATTTGAATTTGAAAGGATGGAAGTTGATTGGATGGGAGAAGAGGTGGAGTGGAGAAGTGGGAAAGATTTTTGGGGAAGAGAAATGATGGGAGGTTAGGAAGGAAAAGCTGCCATGGGGAGTTGTGATTCACAACTCCCCGAGGATACGCGCGGCTTACCCTAGGGTACGCCCCGCGTGTCCTTTATGTGGCATTTATTTGGGATTAAATGTAAGATACGCGGGGCGTATGGGGTTATACGTCCCGCGTACCTTACAATTTTTTTGAATTAATGTGGGATTTGTTTTTCTTTTGGTTTTATAAAAATAATAGAAACTATGCTAAAAATAAAAATGAAAGCAAAAATTAAAACACAAGCAAAAATAAAATGTAAAACAATAACTCAAAAAGGAAGAAAAATAAAGAAAAGAGAAGAGAACAAAAATTTAGAATACATATAAACAAGAGGGTTTGAGTAATTCAAACCAATGCTACGTTTATAGTCGAAGTAGCTCGACTTTCTCATGCTGCGGCTTAGGGCAAGATGTCCGGGTTGGAACTTGACGGGTCCGAACCCCTATTGTTGAGGAGCGTTATCACCTGTCTGGATTCCCGATTCTTACCCCGCGGGTTTTGTTCAGTGTTCGCCGGGAGGGTTCCTAGTGGCCTTTCTTGTTGTTGACGGTTTAGGTGGGCCACCTGGCGGCTAAGATCCCTGCAAAACACTTCGCTATCGGAAAGACGGGTTAATATGTCCTTCAATAAAGATGTGACCGATTGGTCGTGTACATTGTTGGAAGGTGGAGCGTTCCGATTACCGGGCGCGGCTTGAGAATTGCCCGAGCCTATTTTCCCGAAATTCCTGCTCAAAGCCGGATGGGGGCCTCAACACGTTATTATTATTGCCATATGATAAGTTCGGGTGTTGGTACCGAGGCCTCCATCCGCCGTTATTATTATTATTATTGTGGTGAGAATAGGAGTTTGGATGGGAATTATACCTTTGGTTGCCTCCTATATAACCTACGTTTTCGGCATCGCCGGCAAAAGGGCTACCGGCTTGGCAATTAAACGCATCACGGTCTCCACCACAGTGAGTGCACATCAGGACCTGCACACTTTTATTGATGCTCAATTGGGCGATCAACGAGTCAAGTTTCTTGTTCATTTCCGCTATGGAGCTTTTCAGAGCCTCTTTCTCTACAGCGAACGTCTGGTGTCGCGACGGGCCGGCAAGCCGATCCTCTTTCCATTGCACACTTTTCCTTGCGAGCTCATGAATGAGCTCGTAGGCCTCACTAGCTGACTTTCGAAATAGATCCCCACCTGCAGCGGAATCAACAGTCGCACGGTTAGTGGGGGTTAACCCGTGGTAAAAAGTGCTTACCAAGTCGTGCTTCGGGATGTCATGGTGGGGGCAGTTTCGGAGCAACTTCCGGAACCTAGCCCAAGCTGCATGAAGGGCCTCGCATTCCAATTGCCTGAAGGACGTGATATCGGTCCGTAACTTGACTGTTTTGGATGGCGAAAAGTAGTAGGAAAGGAACTCCTTTTCGAGCTCCTCTCACGACGTGATGGATCCCGCCTCCAATGAGTGTAGCCATTCCAACGCCTGTCCTGTCAATGAAAAAGGAAATAATTTTAGTCTCACAGCCTCAACGGGAACACCATTTTGCCGAGAGGTATCGGCACACATAAGAAATTTATCCAAATGTTCGTTGGGGTTCTCATGGAGTTCCCCTCCGAATTGACCACATTGTTGTATCAGTTGGATCATGCCGGTCTTGATCTCGTATGTGTTAGCCGGGATCGTGGGAGCGACAATGCCATTACGATTCTAGGGGCGATGCGGAGCGAGGATCTCCATCATCGAACGCGTATCATTGCCCCCGCGGATGTTGTTCACGCGTGGCCTTTGGGTTCCGTCGGGTTGGTTGACCTCGGCGTTGGGGTTTGCCATTCTCTCTTTTCGAATCCTACAAAGAGTACGTTCAATTTCGAGATCAATAGGAATAAGAGAATCACTTTTCGATCGGGTGTGCATAAAGTAAAAAGGAGTATAAAAGGTTATCAACAAGAAAGAATAATGTTAGTCAATGTATATATAAACACTTTATACAGAAAGAATGCTTAAACTAACAATAAAACGTTTTTGTCTAATATTGTAGGCGATTATAAATCCCCGGCAACGGTGCCAAAAATTTGATAGCGTAAAATCTAGTGGTAGAGTTTTCACGACGAAATGTATATATTGTGAGTGCGGATTCTAAATCTATGGATGTGATCTTTATAAATTACTCTTAACTCTACTAGTCGCTACGACTACTTAGGGGCAAGTGTACCCCGTCGTATCAAGTAATAATCCGGTTAAGACCGGGTATCGAATCCACGAGATTTATAATTACAAGTATTAGACGACTCGGTTTCGTATGTTATTTAAGCGACGATTACTTTGGGGTAAAGTAAGACACAACTACACACTATTCCTAACTATTGGCGACACAGATTTATGTAGCTAAAACCCTATGAAGTGGGATGAATTATGATAAGTTATAACAACGATAAATAACGACTCTAAATATATACGGATAATAATTTACTCTTGCAAAGATGACTAAGTGTAGTAGGACCGACCCGTGAAGCACTTAGACTATGTGATTCCTAGTCAAGGCGTGTCTAATGCGGGGGAATTAGAAACTAGGGCCCGTAAGTTCTGTGGCTTGTCAATTCCTACGGTTTCCGGTTTGGCACTTCCGGTAGGGCAACACCTATATAACTCCCTAAGGATAGCCCGAATGGCATCGGAAATCGCGTTCTCCTACACAATAATCAATTATCAATATCAAAACAAGTAGCAAATACTAACACGTAAAGAGAAATAGAGATTATAAATCATGAAATTATAAATATGAAATGTATATAAATGGAATACAACCAAGCCTAGTACATAGGAAGAGTACAAGCTAATTAGCACGTAAAAGGGGAGAATCCGCCCTTGAAACTAGCTATCCGGACTCAAAGCCGTCTCCTAGGTCATGGAGGTGGAACTCTCGAGCTTGGTGACGAATGATGGAGCGGAACTTCGATGGAATGCCGAAACAACCGAACAAGCTCTCGAGGTGGAGAGTTTAGCTACAAAAACTGAATCTATACTACAACAATAATCAAAACAAGTATAGTTTGCTCTCTAGTGTGTAATTATTTCTTGGTTGGTATCTCAATGAAGTTCAAGAGCTTCCTATTTATAGACATCAAGCAAGGGCAATGTTGTAATTTCACAAAGTACAAGTATGGAGCAACATTATTTGGTGCAGAAATCCCATGATACGCCCCGCGTAAGGTGGTCTACGCCCCGCGTAAATGCCCATTCCGTCAGAAATCTCCTGTATGTGGACCAATTCCGTGTCTTGTTGTCTCAAGCACGCCCTGTGTAGCTAAGGTACGCCCCGCGTGTTTGAGTCTCTGGAGTTTTATTGCTTGAATTGGAGCTTTTACGCCGTGCGTAGCTGAAGTACGCCCCGCGTAAAAGAGTCTCTGAGTTATTATCATTGAGGAATTGCCTGGTACGCCTCGCGTGTATGGTTATACGCCCCACGTACGAAGAGTTGACTCAGGGAGACAATGCAGTCTGACTTTCAGGATTAGGCCAATCATTTCCGACATGTGTCATACGCCCCGCGTAAGGTGGCATACGCCCCGCGTATGCTGAGTCAATTCCACATGGCGCCTGTGGATAAGGCAATTATTGCTGAAAACATGTTTCACGTCCCGCATAAAGGATGATACGCCCCGCGTATTTGAGTAGATTTTTGCTCCTAGCTCGTACCTGAAATACAAATCTTGCGAACCGAGTTAGCTTGACGTTTTTATTTCCTAAACTGATCAAAAGCACGGAAAATTAACTGAAAGTACGAGATTTATTTTTATTTCTTTATTTTATCAAAACACTTTATTTTTGTAATTAAACTTATTTATTTTATCCAAAATCAACCCGTAAATCACGCTAAAAGATAGGGGTAAAATACCCCTATCATCAGCATAAGACATCACTTCATTAGAGATCACGTACTAAAGGATGAGATCAAGCTGACCTATGTGCCAACTAATGAACAGCTTGCAGATATCTTCACTAAGCCCCTGGCACGTGAACAATTCAACATACTAAGGGAAGCCATCGGTATGTCTAATCCCCTTCAATAATTCTATGAGAAAAATTGAATGTTGTGAAATTGCCATGCTGAGTAAATTCAAAAATTAGTAACTTCTACTTGTTGGTCCCTTATAACGTTACAAGTATAGTTCCAAGGGGGGGGGGGTTAGGAACTATTTAAAATTTTTTAATTCTTAGGGCAGACTTCTTTTCTTAAGAGAAAAGGTTTTAACAGTGGCGCTGAGTAATCAGTAAGATACTGGCTTAGTCAACTGGTGACTAGGTCAGTTTCTTGACTTGAGTCAGTAGATAGCACTTAAAGTCTATTCCTGAGCTCAGATGTTCGATGCGCACAACTCAGCTTGACCTCTTTACTTGGTCAGTTTTTAGTTATTTAAGCAAGCAATATATATAAGGAGTTTAAGGTAAGAAATGCGTTACTCAGCAAATTTATCCAGGTTCGGCTTCTTCTAAGCCTACGTCCTGTCCCCGGAACACGTTCCGAGATTTCGAATCCTCTACTGAGCTCTTTAAAGGTAGAGCCTCAAACCTTTTACAATCTTAGCAACTGAGTATAACAAGAGTACCTTCCTCTATACCTCTACTGAATCATAATCTCTCACTGAGTACTATAATCGAGTACTCAGCCTCTCCTTTCTAATCTCTAGAAATGATAAGTGTTTGTCCTAAACAATGATTGCTAAGACACCTTAGATGATTGAATAATTACTCTAGACTTTTACACAAAGATATGAAATGTAGTGTAAGATTTGCTTTGCTTTTTGCTTGCAGAACTTGCGTAGAAATTTGGTCAGCGTAATGGCTTGATCAAGTTCTGTATGGAATGAGGCTTCTGATGGCACTATTTATAGAGACGTCTTGAGGCATCGGTCATTTCGAATTTCGAAATAACCGTTGAAGGGAAACGGCTTCCTGTCGTTGTCATCCTAACTTGCTCAGAGCTCTCGGCCAATCAGATTTGAGTATCTTCTGTCCTCGGTCAGCTTTTGGTCAGCTCGGCAGAATGTCTCTCCTTTTATGGTAAAGTCAACTGGACAGCATACTGTGTCGTCTGAACTTTACCCAAAGTGGAAACACTTTGTCTGGAAGTTTTCTCTAGCCAGCTGCTGTCTTGTACGCTTTGTCGAGTCTACTCAGCAGCTTCGTCTCGAAGTTGTTCCTTGAAGGTCTTCTAGATCCTTCTCTTGCTGAGTTGCGTTTTGTACATAGCGACATCGTTTTGATAAACACGAGCCGAGTTGTCTTGAGTTATTTGACTTGGGCTTTGACTTTCGTATTGGGCTTGGACCTTTTAATCCCTATGTCTTATAAGCAATTTAACTCAACATTGAACAAACACATTAGTAGAATAAATCAAAGCATTTAAACTTAGTGTGTATAGAATATGTTTTTAATTATACTTAAACAATTTTGTCAAATCAAAATTATGTGGAAAGGTGTTTCAACACTACTTACTAAGCTTGAAACGTAGAAAATCACTCTATGCTGAGCAAATATACATGTTGAGTGATCATCCTGAGTAGGTACATATGCTGAGTAATAACCTTGTACTGAGTAGATATACAAACTGTGTTATTATCTTATGCCGAGTTACTAAGAAATGAAAATTCATCTAAGTAAAATTAGGCACTCAATATCACAAACGCTTCACTTCCTAATAAAACAGAGTTAAAACCTACTCGCACTATTAAATGCCAACACGTGTAATAAAAAGCACCTTGAAAAGGCAAACAATAATTACATAACCCATGCGCCGAAGATGTCATAAATGACAGAATCTCTGTCGATTGAATATCTCAAAGTGAAACGGCTAGTTTAATAAATGGGGGCGATTTAGCTGTCCATAAATAGAGGAGGATTCTCCCTTAATCCTTTTCACGCGTGAACTCTTAGGCATTCGAATTCTTCAAAACTTCAAAATCCCGAAAAAAAATCTCTGAGAATATCGAACCCTCAGAACGTCTCCGGTGGTGATTCCGGCAAATTACACACCGATGAAAACCTCAAATCTCTTCCCCAATCTAACCTAACTCCTAGCAAAAACTCTCGAGATGACCCAGCAAGCTCCTCGAAACAAAAGAAACCCAAGACTAGAACCATGATAAAGGTTCACAAGAACGTCAACAATCTCGAAGTCCTAAAATGCCGATGGTTCTCTCCCAGCTTCATCACAGCCGAGAAGCCATTCTGTGAGTGGATTGAGAAAAACAATTGGGCATGCCTTTTCTCTCTCCCCGGAACTACCTATCCTCGCCTGGTTAGGGAATTTTACTCCGGTCTGTTTATGGATGAAGACGATGCAGACTACTTGGAAACCCATGTCAAGGGCCACAAGATAACAATCACACCATCCTACCTGGCAACCCTGCTAAATCTGCCAGAAAAAGGGACTGAGTTTAGAACAACAAAGGAAAAGCTTGATCATGTTAAGGGATTCTGTAAACCCAAAAACCACAAAGGAGAGATACCCAGTACCTATATGGGACAAAACCAGAAGATGGCACACTACATACTGACCAACTTCATCTTCACTAAACTCAGCTCAGCATCGTCGGCCTCCAACTTCGAGCAGTGCTTTATATGGCACATGCTGACCTACAGCCCACTCAATATGCCTGTGTTTCTGGTGGGTGCACTTCAATGTGGAGGTAAGAAACTTAGACTAGGTTCTCTAATCACCAAAATCCTTGAAGATCACAAAATAGAGACAATCAGTGAGACTAAGAGTTTGGGAACAGAAATAACCTCAGCTTTGCTATTTGGGTTGGTATTCAACCAGCCATTGAAAGGGGCTGAAGAAATTGTGGAAGAGGAAGAAGCAGGTGATGCTGAGCCAGAAGTTGAACCTAAGAAAGGGAAGGAAGTCCCTGCTGAGTCACCAAAGGCAAAGAAGAAGAGGAAGGCACTTGAAACGTGCACAAAGGACATCTCTGCCGTCCCAAAGAAGAAGCGGGCCATGGCTAAGGGCAAGAACGTTGATGCTGCCCAACCTCAGTTTACACCTAGGTCAGCAGAGAAAAGAAAAGGGCAAGTTGAGCCCAAAGAAGAAAGTGATGACACCCCAGAACAACCTCTAAAGAAGAAGAGTCGAAGTTCTGGCTTGAATATTGTTGAAGCTGATCCCATTGATGGGGTTGTGCCACCCAAGTCACACTACGCTCAAGGTCTTGGAATTGACTTGGAGAAAACTCCAGTTGAGCAAACAGAAGAAGAGGAAGAACAGCGACAGGATGTCAATCAGCCTGATGTTGAGGAAGAAGTTCATACTGAGTCAGATGATGTTGAGCAACATCAAGCGAAAGATACTGAACAAGAAGGAGATGATCAGCAAGAGGAGAGGCTCACACAATATGAAAGTCCAGATGACATTCAAGCTGACCCGTCTCCTCCCAAAGCTAAGTCATTCAAAAGGCTCAAGAAGAAGGCCTTCAAGGGACCAGTTATTGATCTACTCATAGATTCTCCGCCTCTGGACCCAATCACCGATATGTCTGATATTCAGTTTGAATACTTCTCCCACACAGTAGAGTCTCCTCCTAAAGAACCGGCCAAAAATCAAGCCTCTGTTACTCATATTGAGGAACAAGCCAAGACTCCAGAGGATCCAAAATCTGCCGAGCAAGAACTCGAAGTCACAGCTACTCAAAAAGGAGAACAAAACATGAATCCACCTGCTCAATTTCCACCTCGTAAAGAACACTCAGCTCCTGGTACTGAATTACCTCAAGGACCAACTGTTGATCACTCAACTCAAGCTGATAAGCAGCCAACTCCACCACCATCCAGCTCAACTTCCATACCTGCTTCTGAGTCAAATCCAGCTGGTCAATTTGCCTATCTTAGTGCAACTCAATCTGGCCGTCGCATCGTAGAAACTGCTCAATCCCTTCTCCAGGAGTTCAACACTTCTGATGCTGCTGGGTCTGTTCATCCTGAGTCTTCTAACATCTCATCCATCGCTCAAATTCTTAATGAAATCAAGGGGCTCAAGGATCTTATAAGTGTTATGACATCAGTTCAAACACAGCAACCCAAGCAAGACCAAATTGCGAAGCTGACCGAGCTGCTACTTCTCATGGTAAATCACATGGATTCGCTTGAAGGAAAAATCAACACTCTCTCTGTGGTCAATCCAGGATATGTCACTTCAGCTGAGTTAGCCCAACACTTTGCTAAGCTGACTTCAGAGCTGACCCATCTACGGTCTACGGGAAATCCTGAATCTGCCACATATGCCGAGTTGCAAGAATGCTTTGCCAAGCTGACTGCTGATCTTACTTGTACACGTGAGTTAGTTTCTTCTTCTTCTCAGTGTACAATTGACCAACTGAGTGAAGCGGTAAGTCTACTCAATGTCAACAAAGCACAGATGGATGTTGACCCCATCACTCATGAAACCCTTCTGAGCTTCTCACAAGCCATCCTTCGCTCAGTACGCTACACAAATGCTCAACGACAATTCTACGACTCAGCTCTGCTCAAGATGTACCATCAATCCTTTGCTCAGCTCACTGCGTCCATCTCTTGGATCAGCAAATCTCATGAATGTCTCATCAGCATGCTGAGCAGCTCCTTACGGGTTCCTCAAACTGTTCAAGATGACTGTGTTCCAGTTATTGATGGCTTAAGTGAGAGTACAAGAAGGTTGAAGCGTTATTCAAACGCTCTGTCTGGTGCTACTAGAAATGATACTTTCATTCCTCCTCCTCCCGATGATGGCAAAACGGGGGAGAAAAGCCAAGATGGAACTCAGCACGCCGGTGGTGCATCAGGGAGTAAAGATAAAGGAAAAGGCAAAGCTCAAGTCAATCCAAAGAAAAAGAAGTAGTCTAGTCTAAAGCTTAGAACCTAACCCATACTTCACTTGTGCTTAATATTTTATATTTCTTGCTGAGTAAAATTATGATGAGCATCACTTTATCCAACTTGTCTCAATATCCAACTTGTCTTAATACCATATGCTGATCTGTCCAAATTGAACAAACAAATCATAATGAAACATACTCAGTATACATAAAAACAAATCAATGAATCAAACTGAGTACTCAAGCATTTCTGAAAGCTGACCTAGACTCGTCTAAATTAGAACTTTATGCCTAGGACTGAATCTAGTCAGTACAAATATCCTTAATTTGTCTCAATTAAATCTTGGAAGGTTTATAGGTGAATTAATAGATGCAACCCTTTCGGGGGAGCAATTTCAGAAATATGAAAAATAATTCAATCATGGGGAATTTCAAAACTGAGTTCCATAATCATGTATTTTGCCAACATCAAAATGGGGGAGTTTGTTGAAACACCTTTCCACAAGATTTTGATTTGACAAAATCATCCATGATTAAGAGACAATCAAATTTAAGTGCTTTGTTTTAATTGTACTAATCTGTTTGTTCAATGTTGAGTATAAATATAAATATAAATAGATATAAAAGTAAAACAGGACAAAGTCAGCATGAGATGACAGAACAAGCTGAGGGGAATCGAATCCAGCATCAAAAGATTAAGGCTTAAAATCCAACAGAGCTAAGTAAGATAGAACTCAGCATGAGAAGCCGTCTTAACAACTGTCTTACGAAGATGAGCGAACTAAAACAAAACTCAGCATAGAAGTTGCCAAAGACAATGAACAAAGCTGAGTGAATCCTCTGGACAGCATGAAAGAGTTGCTTGCAAGACGACAAAGAATGTCGACCCTCTGTGCCAATAATTGAAACCTTTGAATTACGTAAAAGACACATTCCAAGATGTATGGGTCACTGGATTATTGGTAAAGGACAACTGGCACAAAAAGACAAGTCTGCAAGATAATGACAAACCTGGCATCTGAAGAAATCAGAGGAAAAGGATTGGCCTGAGAATTCTGAAGCTGATCAGAGGCTGTCTCCTAAAAGAGCCGTTTTAACATTAACGGCTACATCATTTCAAAATGATCCGATTCCAGATTTTCTCCTATATAAGGATAATCAAAATCCCTGCATCATTGCCCATTGACAAAAACAAAAAATACAAGAGAGAAAAGATAAAAAAAAGCACTTAGATACAAAAAGAGATCTTACACCCATCTTCCATTCTTTGTGTAAATGCTAGAGTGATTACTTGTAATCTTCTAAAGTATTCTTTATTTGAAAAGGAACAAGTGTTTATCAATAGTAACATTGAGAGCGTTGTGCTGAGTGTTTGGTTGTAAACATTCAGTGGTAGAGAAATCTAGGTGCTGGGTTGTAGCACTTAGTAGGAGTTGAGTAGACGGATAGAGGAAGGTACTCTTACATATTCAACTGCCTTATAATCGGTTTGTGCTCTACCTTTAAAGAGCTCAGTATTGGATTCTAAAAGCCCGGAGGACTCTGGGGACTGGACGTAGGCGGAGAGGCCGAACCAGGATAAGTGATACTGAGTAATCTCTAACCCTCTCTCAATATATATATTTGCATGTGTTGTGTGAGAAGTTTACTCAGCATATAAAATTGTTTAAAGCTGACTCTGAGTAATTTCAAGTGCTGAGTTAGAAGCTGACCTCCAAGAGTGTCAATATCTAACTTACAAGTAAAACAACCTTAGTCAATATCCGGCCAAAGCTGTCTTGTAACATATCTGGCCAAGCTGACCAAAAGCTGAGTTGACAAACTCACCAAATAACTAAGTCAGCACATTAATTAAACGGAAAAAAAGTTATATTAGTTGCTAACCCCCCTTTGGAACTAATCACACGGGACCAACACCTATAAGATTGACAACTTTATAGTTGGTAAGACCCAAATTGCTGAACCTTAGAGCTATAGTTTCGGCCTGACAAGGGAATACCGAACTAGGAACCCTAGAAGGATAAGTAGGTTTAATCTCCTTAGGCTTAAGCAACTCAAATTAGGTTGACAATTGAATGTCAAATTAGGCTAGAATTGGTATTATCGCATCACTCCATCCCATTCTGGGTTAAAATACCTTGTTAAAGATCATTTAGGAGTAGATTTAACTTAGATAGGAGTAAGTTTAACTTAAATAAACTCAATCTAAACCCCCCATCGCCTAGATAATATTAGACGCCTAGTAGTTTGGTACTTGTGGTATAAATCATGTAGATTCGATACCTGGACTTGTCCAGATTTATTACTTGATTATGATAGGGTACACTTATCCCTTAGTGAGTCCTCGACCAACAGCTCGGGGGCACATCAGTTCACCAGGAAGATATTGAAGGGAAATAGGCAAACGTTTGGCAGCGGAAATATAAATTTTTTTAACATATTTCCTTTAACCAAGATCCGTTAATCGTTATTTCATATAAAGAGGGATAGAAGGAAATACCTTTTGATGAACTATCTACTGTTGCAAGCGTAGTGCCCTCAACTCTTATTCCGAGTTCACGAGCACAAAACAAAAACACAATTCAAACGAAGTTAGAACTCAACCGTATAATAGCAATCAAAATAGATTGCCTCTAATTAATCAACACAAGATCAATGAGTAAAGGGAAAGAGATGAAATCAATTGATTCGAAAGGAAGCGATGAAAGACGATCCACTACAGTAGGGGTCGAAAATTCTCTCTCTTCGGGATAGCAGGGGGTGGCCGAAATTTACCACTAAGGGGGGTTTATATAACCTCTTCCATCTAAACCCTAGTCAGGTAGAATTAGGTTACTGAATAAGAATTTAATTCGGAATAAAACTTTTATTGTTATTATCTATAATTATATCTAAATATAAAGATCATAATAACTTATTAATAGGATAATAATTAGAAGCAATCTAATCTCAATAAACCTCCTAACTTATTTATCCTATAATTAATTTAATTCATATTCATAATCTAATTATAATTATTTAAATTGAATTAATTCCTTTATGTGACATAGCACATAAAATCGCCCCCTTTGTTACTGGGCCTTAGTGGACTCAGTTGGGCTTCCGTCAATTAATTAACATCTGTTTCTCTTTTGGGTTCCAAGTCTTATGTGTGACCCATTAGGTTCTTATTGCTTCTAGCCGTATACAACTATTAAATTAATTTCTCAAAATTACATTCAATCTTTGTATAATGGAATGAGTACGCGAAGTGTGATTGGCAGATCCGAACCATTCCCCTATAGCTATAAGAAGACAGGTTGATTCCGTCATTGACCTTTCCGTATTAGTTACAGTATAGTTCGATCCTTCATCAACTACATCCTTGAACATAATCTTATGACTATGGATAATGTTAAGTCATATATAGCGAGCCGTTCGTTTTACTTGTACAGGCCGAGTTAACTCCAATTAGATAGGTTAAGTGAATTCTGCATTTCAAGTCTTAAGCTATCACCTTGCAAGGATTTAGAATTAAGTCTTCCACAAGCGATCCTTGGACGTATCTCCCATTTATCAGGAGTGACAAATGCCCAATCCAATGTTAAATATCCTGCAATTACTTTATGTGATACCCAACGTCTGTTGTACACACCCCAGAGTCATCCCTGTTATGGATCGTGTTACAACAGGATCAAAGCATCACATTCCATAATCCAGAATCACTAATTAACATTCGTTTGAGTCTTAGGATTACTTATACCTATTAATATCAATGAGATGAACATGTGACAAGGATAAATCTACCCATCCTATTATCTCAAGTCGGGTCCCCAATCCTAATGAACCCCTTTCATTGGATCCATGTAACTGTCCAGATATCTGCATATCTGAAGCTTGCGAGATCAGCTCTCTGTCTCGACATAAAACATTGTTACATGCAAGTCTCAACAGTGTTATGTCAATCCCTATTCAAAACATATCACTTGACTTGGGGTGGTTTTAAGTTTATTAGTTTATTATAATGTTTTGTCTCACTTCATGCTTATATGAACACTTTATAATCACTTTAAATAAACTTAGGGATTTTCTTTTATTAGACTTGTTTAGTCCTTTAAAAAAGGTTGCCTTTATACAATTATGAAACCATATCTTATTAAAACAAATGACATAAAGAACAATTCATTTACATTAGGTTTATATCCTAGAACAATTGTCTATAGGACACTAAACCCCAACATACTCCCACTTAGACTAAAGCTAATTGTTTATACAACTTATCCCAGTAGAACTTAAATGACGATCATGTACTTTCTGGGTTAAGGGCTTTGTCAACGGATCTACAACGTTGTCCTCTGTAGGTACTCTTTCTATTCTCACATCTCCTCTTGCAACAATCTCTCTTACAAGTGTTGAAACACCTTTCCACATGATTTTGATTTGACAAAATTATTTAAGTAAATCTCCATAATAAAAATATTCTAACATAATTAAGTTTAATTGCTTTGATTTAATTGTGCTAATGGGTTTGTTCGATGTTGAGCAAGTTAATTAACAAGAACAAGAATTGAATATCAATAAGAGAAAGCCAAAAGTTAGCGGATGCAAGTCACACAGCTGGAGCTGAGTAGAATATACTCAGCTTGAAGAAAAGACATGTCTTCTTCAGAAAAGCTTGAAGGCGAAGCCGCTGAGTCACGCTGAGTAGTCGTCAGGTCAGCGTCAATGATCCATCAACTTGGAAGACAAGGTCTGACAATTTTCTGAAACAAACAGAAGTCTTAAAAATCTATCTGGAAGACTTTTTCGAGAAAGAGCATGGACCATCTGACATTTACTAGAAGACAAACCTGGCTCCTGATGAAAACAGAAGACAGGATTGGCCTGCAGCACTGAATGCTGACCAATTGATGACGAATGAAGACCGTTTCCCCACAACGGCTATATCGGGATTCAAATCATTGACGCCTCAAAGATCACTATAAAAAGACCAATCCATCACTTGAATCAAAATAAGACAGACAAGCAGATCTTCATCAAGTCAAACTATTGAGTGAATACAAATTAGAAGCTCTGTCAAAAAGAAAAAGCAAGTTCTTACACCAACTCCAATCATTGTGTAAAAGTCTAGAGTGATTTTATTCATCTAAAGTGTTCTTTGTTTTACTAAGAACAATTCTTGTATCATTTGTAAACGGTTAGAAAAGAGAAGCTGAGTACTCGGTTATAGTACTCAGTGGTAGAGTGAAGCTGAGTACTCGGTTATAGTACTCAGTGGTGGAGATAGGATTGAGTAGATGAATAGAGGATGGTACTCTTGCATACTCAGTTGCTATTGTAAACGGTTTGTGCTCTACCTTTAAAGAGCTCAGTAGAGGATTAAAAAAGCTCGGAAGGATTTTCGGGGACTGGACATAGGCAGAGAGGCCGAACTAGGATAAGTCTGCTGAGTAATCTCTAACCCTTTATCTTTTGATATATATGTTTATTGCTTGCTAAATATTACTCAACAAAACAATAACTTGCATATGCTGCATTGAGTAATCTGAAAGCTGAGTTGTGTAACGTGAGTGTTAAGTTGGAAATTTACCTAAGTATTGTTTCCTAAACTTACTATTGAAACAACTCAAGTCAGCGGCTAACTAAAACTGTCTCAATTCTACTCAGCTGTGCTGACCTAAATACTAAGTTAAAGTCTTAAACATTTAAATAAGTCAGCATTAACGGAAAAAGTTTGTAATAGTTCCTAACCCCCCCCCCCCCCTTGGAAATAATACTATCACATTACACGGGACCAACAACAAGGTGGTATCGCTTAAGGTAATGCTTGGATGCATTATGAGACTGTGGTTCCTTTGCTTGTGCAATGGCTCCATTGTTATCACAGTACAGAGTAATGGGATTCACAATGTCAGGCACCACACCAAGTTCGGTAATGAACTTCTTAATCCAAACTGCTTCCTTTGCTGCCTCCGCAGCAGTGATGTACTCAGACTCGGTCGTAGAGAAAGCCACGCTTCCCTGCTTGGAACTCTTCCAACTGAACACGCCCCCATTCAAGATAAACAGGTATCCTGATTGGGATCTAAAATCGTTCTCATCTGTGAGATGACTGGCATCTGAAAATCCTTCTATTTTCAGATCCCCTTCTCCGTACACTAGGAACATATCTTTAGTCCTTCTCAAGTACTTAAGAATGTTCTTGACAGCATTCCAATGCTCGTCACCCGGATTACCTTGATAACGATGCTTAACGCGAACGCTATGTCAGGTCTAGTGCAAAGCATAACATATATAAGCGAACCGATTGCGCTAGCGTACGGAATTATAGCCATGCGCTTCTTATCATCTTCGGTTTTAGGACATTGATGATTGCTTAACTTCACCCCATGTATCATGGGTAAGTTGCCTCGTTTCGATTCAAGCATGCTGAACCGCTTTAGCACCTCTTCAATGTATGTAGCATGTGAAAGACCAAGCAGTCTTCTTGATCTATCTCTATAGATCTTTATCCCTAGTATATAAGCTGCTTCACTAAGGTCTTTCATGGAGAAGTTACCTGATAACCATACTTTCACCGACTGTAGTAGAGCTATGTCATTTCCCATTAGTAATATATCGTCCACATATAATATGAGAAATGCAACTGAGCTCCCACTTTCTTTCTTGTAAATACAAGCTTCTTCGCAATTTTGTTCGAAACCTAACTGTTTTATGGTTTCGTGCTTGTTCCAGCTTCTTGATACTTGCTTGAGTCCATAAATGGATCTCTGAAGTTTGCAAACCTTGGTTGCATCCTTTGATGTGAAACCTTCAGGTTGCATCATATCTACATCATCAAGTAGGTTTCCGTTTAGGAAAGCTGTTTTCACATCCATTTGCCATATCTCGTAATCGTAGTGAGCGGCAATAGTGAGCATTATTCTGATTGATTTGGACATGGCTACTGGAGAGAAAGTTTCGTCATAATCAATTCCTTGTTTCTGACGATATCCTTTCGCTACCAACCTAGCTTTGTAGGTGCTAACCTTTCCA
Organism: Euphorbia lathyris; assembly: GCF_963576675.1. Classification (NCBI taxonomy): domain Eukaryota; kingdom Viridiplantae; phylum Streptophyta; class Magnoliopsida; order Malpighiales; family Euphorbiaceae; genus Euphorbia; species Euphorbia lathyris. The sequence goes on from NC_088913.1 coordinate 21,916,803, forward strand.
TCCATTTCGGTCTTCTTCTTGAAGATCCACCTGCACCCAATGGGTTTTATCCCTTTGGGTGGATCAACCAAAGTCCACACTTGGTTAGTGTACATGGAATCCATTTCAGAATTCATGGCCTCAAGCCATGCTTTAGAATCTAGACTGGTGAGAGCCTCTTCGTAGTTTTCGGGTTCGTCGTCTAACACGGGAACCTCATCATCATCTCCCACTAGAAAATCATATCTAACTGGGAGTTCACGAACTCGTTGTGATCTACGAGTAGGTGGTGGTACTTGAGTCTCATCTAATGGGACTGCTTCGTGTTCCTCAATCGCCTCTGTTGTTTCAGCTGGTGTTTCTTCTTCTTGAACTTCATCAAGTTCAATCATGCTTCCTTTTTGTGTTTCTTCGAGAAACTCTTTCTCTAAGAAGGTTGCGTTCTTGGATACTATTACTTTCTGATCATCTGGGTGATAGAAGTAATACCCCATAGTTTCCTTAGGGTATCCTATGAAGAAACATTTATCAGATTTAAAATCTAGTTTATCTGATGCTCTGCGTTTGACAAATGCTGAACAACCCATATTCTCATGAATGAGAAAGTAGGTTTCCTACCAATGAACAATTCATATGGTGTGGAACTGGCGGATTTAATTGGTACTCGATTTAGGGTGAAGAGGGCAGTTTCTAAGGCATAGCCCCAGAATGTCTTTGGAAGTAACGCTATGCTCATCATGGATCGTACCATATCTAGTAAGGTACGGTTCCTCCTTTCGGATACACCATTGTGTTGTGGTGTATAAGGAGGTGTCCATTGTGAGAATTTCCCACATTCAGTTAGATAATTCAAAAAATCATCCGAAAGATATTCACCACCTCGATCGGATCGAAGTATCTTTATTTTCTTTCCTGTTTGATTTTCTACTTCATTCTTGAAGCATTTCAATTTCTCAAAAGCTTCGGACTTGTGCTTCATCAAGTAAACATAACCATATCTGGTATGGTCATTTATGAAGCTAATGAAGTATCTGAATCCTCTTCTTACTTGGACTGACATAGGACCACATACATCTGAATGTATTAATCCTAGAGTGGCTGATACACGCTCATCTTTATTGCTAAAGGGTGTCTTTATCATTTTTCCTTTTAAACAAGCTTCGAATGTTTCCAATGATTCACAATCAATTGAATCTATAAGCCCATCTTGATGTAGCTTAAGCATGTGTCTTTTGTTTATATGGCCTAAACGACAATGCCACAAGTAAGTTGTCTTTTGGTATCAATTGCAAATACAGAAATTTTATCGTCTAACACATAAATCCCATTTAATGATATTCCTGAAAAATAGAAAATCCCATCTCTATAAAACTCGCAATGTTTGTTCTTTATTGAAATATGAAAGCCGTCATCAACAAGACAGCTAATAGAAATAATGTTTCTGGACATTTCTGAAACATACAAACAGTTCCTTAATTCTATTACAAGCCCAGAGGGCAAACTCAAAGCATAATCTCCAATCCCGAGCGCGACAACTCTTGCTCCATTTTCTACTCGCAAGTTTATGCTTTCCTTCTTCAATTCCTTAGTCCATTTTAGTCCCTCAATATTCATACAAATATGAGATCCACATCCAGTATCTAATACCCAAGATTCAGACTGTGAAATTTTATTTATTTCAATATAAAACATACCAGATGTTGAAGCATCGTCTTTTCCCTTCTTGAGGGATGCTAGGTACTCCTTGAAATTCCTTCTCCAATGCCCGTCTTTACCACAGAAGTGGCACTCACCTTTAGGCTTCTTCACTTGCTTCCCCTTAGTGGGCATGACCCTCTTGCCTTTCTTGGGATGTTTAGGATTGGGAAAGTTCACCTTCCTCTTCTTTGATCCCTCTATGACAAGAGCTGGTATTGCCTTGTCTTTCTTCATATTGGGCTCAACTGTCTTGAGCATGTTTGCAAGCTCTTCAAGAGAGGTTTGCAAGTCATTCATCTGGTAGTTCATTATGAATTGTGAATAACTCTCTAGAAGGGATTGAAGGAGTAAGTCCACACTTAGCTCATGATCCATCGCGAATCCAATACTATAAAGCTTGGTAATATAGCCTATCATCTTGACACAATGTGTCATCACAGATGTGCCCTCTTGCATCCTGCAATGATATAACAGTTTTGACATCTCGTAGCATTCACACCGAGTTTGTTTCCCAAACAACTCTTTCAGGTGCACGATGATGAAATAGGCATCCATCTCCTCATGTTGCCTTTGCAATTCCGGTGTCATCGATGTAAGTATGATGCATCCCGCGTGATCGTCATCAGCCTTATGCTTCTGGTACTCGGATGACTTTCGGTTGCCCCGGACAAATTATAGTTGTCGTGGTTAAATTTGATAGCCCCGGTGGAACTCTGTCGCCTCAAATAAATTTGTCGCTTCGGATGAAATTTAGTCACCTCAATCAGAAGTCATATTCCATTGCCTTTAGGGAAGGACTGCAAACCTCTAATAGTAACGACTTGTCCACCGACATTGCCAACATTTTTTATTTTTCCGGAAATCCAAAATTATGCAACATTTGTAAATATTATTATCATTAACAGAACTTCATTTTTAAGCATTCAATTGTCGTTAATTTATTTACATTTCAATTTTTGAATTTGTCTATCATAATTTATTATTTAGAAATCAACAATATTCTCAACGTTTAATTATAATATAAATCATAACCAAAGCCAATATTAATTTTAATATGCGATATCACATCATAATTACAATCCAGACTATATGTGCTTCCAAATATAATTTATGACATGTAAATAACATTGAAATATTAAACTGATTGGTTGACATTTGAACTATAATTAATAAATAATACTTAAATTCAAGCAAATTCAATTTTATTCAAAGTACGAGGAATATATTTTGAATAAAATTCATAGTAGGTTAAAATTGTACCTTCTATTATGTCACTTTTTGAATATAATTCAATATTTTTACCGATTTATATTGAAATATGACAAATTAGTTTTAATAGCACAATTTGTTTCCAATAATTTTTTTTCGAGATAATACCATATATTTTGAATAATTTATGAAATGTTCAAATTTCGAGTAAAATTTATTAAAAACTTAAAAATTGGTTCGGACAAAGTGAGTATCTACAGTAACATTGCATATGAGATTTATTACGACCATGCCAATTATTTTCACAGCCTTGCAAATTTTTGCCTCTGCCACGTCCTCTTGCATTCCATTACTGATTATTTGTTGCTTCATTATTGTGGAAATTTCTGCTACCTCTACCTCTTCCATTATATCTAAGATTTCAGCCACGACCTCTACCTCGTGATCTTCCTCTTCCTCTTCCATATCCACCTACAAATTGCTTTTTTTCTTATTTATCATTCAAATCCAGTTTCGCTTGCAACACCTGAGTGACTGTTTTTTCTCTGTTCTTTAATCCCTCCTCATGGGTTTGTAATTAAGCCAACAGTTGATCTACAGACATAGTCTCCAGATCCATTTATTCTTCAATAGCAGTCACGATGTAATCAAATTTTTGAATCAAAGAACAAAGAATTTTTTTTATCACAAGAACATCCTCCATCTTTTCTCCATATCTCTTCAATTGATTCACAATTACCAAGATACTATTAAAGAACTCATCAATTGTCTCTAACTCTTTCATCTTGAATTTCTCATACTCACTTTCAAGGTTTGTAAACGCACCTTGATTACTTTATCTTTCCCTTTAAAGGAACTTTCAAGAATCTCTCATGCTTCCTTCGTTGTTGTTGTAGTAGAAATTTAACGAACATATTCTCATCTAGACACATATGAATTAGAGATGGTGCTTGTTGGTCCTTTTTTTTATTATTTTTCAAATTTCTTGTTTGAACAGCCGTCAATTCCTCCTCATTCTTTGGCTGATTATATCAACTTTCTACCATATTCCATACTTCTTAGGAACCCAACAAAGCCTTCATTCTAATGAATCAATTAACATAGTTCTCTTTTGAGAGTTGTGGATATTTGTATTGGATAATTCCATTCATCATTGTAAGAGAATTTTTGTTGGCTCTGATACCAATTTGTTGGATCAAATAAATAAACATTCAGAAGTACATAGGAAGAGTGAAATTGTTGCAAGGATATTCTCTTGCCTTACTGCTTGTATTGATATGTATTTATAAATTACAAACATGACTATTGGTAAGAAACAAAACTCTCAGTAAATATAGATGACCCTTTGAGAAACAATATTACTCTTAATAAATAGACATGACTCTTGGACAATGAACCAATTAAAGGCTTTATTAATTATAAATTTATTATTTCAACAACCATTTCTATCCAAAATAGCCACCAGCTGATGTTTTTATTTATTTTTACCAAACATTTAAATTTTTCACGTTTAAGGTAAAACAGCTTACGGGTTCAATTTCGACATCGGTTTATTGGTGTGGATGGGGTGACATGTGTGTTAACCACAATTCATGCAAATTATCTATTGATAATTACTTGTAATTATCCTTATAATTACTATATCGTTATCCTTGCTAGTTAAGATTAGATTAAATACTTTCTTATCCTAATCTTATCTGTTGTATAGTTGGAATAAGAATCTATATCTTAGCTTCTATATATATAGTTGTATTATCTTAATCAACACCAATTTAATCCAAAATCAAATTTGGATATCAATTTGACTCGTTAATTTGATATTTGGGATCAAACTAATTCGTCTAAAATAATACTTATCAAATAACTAACAATCATACATATAGACATTTTTACTTTAGCTAATTGGAAACTAGATATAAGATGAAGGAGCAAATTAATACTTAAACTTGATATTTAGAATAGATTAATTTATTATCACACCCGACCCAAATCGGCATCGGGTATGAACAGAAAATAGGATAACGAACGTTTAACAGCCTGAAAGCCGAACTTATTTTCTAATAGATCAAAATTTACTTCGGACTACCTAAAGTTTTATTTATTATTTGGCTTGGACTTGATAATTCTATCAAGCTTCCTACGTATCCCGAACGTCTTTTAATATTTAAATCGGAAATCAAAGCCACGTAGTTCTACCTATTTTAGGTAGTTCTCTTAACTTATTATTTACACGTTGATGAAATTAATAGACTTCATTTTATCGCTACTACTATTCACAATATATTTAACATCCCGATCTACGAATTCAGTCATCAATTTTTAACATGTTAAAAATTTAATTTAATTTCCTAATAACTTAACTTAATTTCGGAATAGACCAAAAACGCTTATTCAGACCGTCTAAAATTTATTTATTCTTTTTATTTAATATACGCAAATACTTTATCGATTCGACAATATAAAACTTAAACTTAAAAACTTAAAATCATGTTATCAAATCAGATCAAATCATAGATAAATATTGATATCGTTATATCGACATTTTATAAAAAAACTCGTAACTAATCAAATGTTTTATCAAACCAAATCCGTAATCAAATAAACGCATTTATCAAACCAAATTCGTAATCAATCAAACTCGAAATTAATCAAACGTAAAACCTTATATCATAATCAATTCATAACCGAAAACATAAAACCTTATATATCCTTATATCCATCCTAGAGTTTCTCCTCTTATGTATTAATCTATAACCACACATATCAATTCAATAACCACATAGTCGAGACGTCTCTTTAACCTTGCCTAATCCCGTATTAGTCTTACCCAACACTTCGCTACCAATACCCGACTAGGTCTTTAGACTGTGTACACAGGCCACGTTCCTCACTGAACATGGTCTTCAAATATCAAAAGTAACCGTCCGGATTACTCTAGATGGATATATAAAACTCATAAGATCATGATGTCCTCAAATCTCTTTCCAAAATCGAATTTCCAAATAATTCCATAACTACAAAACCAAATCATTTGCCTTCAATTAACTATTTCGCAAACAAACACAATTATTCAAAATAGTTTATAAACAAAATACCAAAATCCTTTAAAATTAAATATTCTTTTAATGTAGATAAAATTATTAAAAACTTGTACAAACTAACTGATTCATCTTCAAGAGTTAAATAGCTCAAAATATTATATCGTACAAAAATTCTAAACTGAATAATTAATTTTGAACTATGAATACTCTTAGACTCGTTAAACCAATAGTTTGTATATTTGCCCTAATTTGACATTCAAATTATATTTGAACATTCAAATTGATATAAACTCTATTAAACAAATATCGGTATTAGTCCTACTAATTTATAACTTATTTAACTCGATAATTTAAAGTCTCTAAAATGTTAATCAAACATTTTTACCAGACTATTTTCGTACACTTTTATCGGACTATCGGAATTGTAACATGTAAACTAAACTAATATCGTTAACTACTGTCGCTACCCGGATTTTTCGAGCACGAACGCCGGAAGCTAAATCGATTAATAGTTTTTTCTAGTTAAAACTATTTTTTAGAGTCGCCACCAATCAAAATTAAGGCGTGATTGGACACCGAAAATGGTTGAATTTTAATGGATAAGGGGGTTTGCGAAATAGAGATTTTTGGTTCGTTTGTCGGTTACGTGTAGGGAAGAAAAACTTGATTAATCACCCTACCCGGCCCAAATGTTGGTACTAAAAATGTGATTTATGTGTTAATTGTTTGTTATGGTTTGAATTATTGATATAAACGAGACACTGGTGTATTTTAAGGTTATTGGGTTTAGGTTGGACTTAATTTAAAATTACGTATATAACATACACGTAATCATATTTATCGAATTAAAATTCAGATTTTTATTTTACATATATCACATATATGTTAAATAAAAATGTTTCTTTTTTATAAAGGATATTTTGAATTTATTATTGAATTCTAATGACGTTTTCACATCAATTCAAATTAATTTGGTTATGAATTCGAACAATGTTTTCACATCGATCCGAATTGATTCAATTTACGAATTCGAACGACGTTTTCACACCGACTCGAATTAATTTGGTTTTGAATTCGAATGACATTCTCACATCAATTCGAATTAATTTAATCGTGAATTCGGATGTCATTTTCACATCGATCCGAATTAATTTGGTTATTCTTATTGACTCGAGATAAGATCTCGAATTGATTTATTTTAATTATCTTAGATTACGTACATATACATAATTATGAAGACACTATTTAATATACAAATTTAATCAAATTAATTGGAATATTCTAAATGAAAAAAAAAACAAAAGCTATTTAGCAAGTCTACATAATTAATTTGGTAATGAACACCAAACTAAGCTGATGAAAAAGTGAACTGATTAATCTAAAAAAACATTAATAAATTAATCTAAACCTAAAGACTAATTGAATCCCCTTAAATTAATTAAAACCATGAACAAACTAAGCTAATGATTACATGAAATATAGAAATAGGTCTTAAATTGTAAAACATCCACCATTAACTATTTTAGACATCAAAATATGGATTTAGTGAGGACACAAATGGAAATCGGGTTAGGAATTGATATTAGGCCCAAAGATACCCATTAAATCATGAAGAGCCCAAAGTAAGAAAAAGGAATTCTATTTAACCCTAGTATAAGTACATATTAGACCTAAAGCCTAAATTAAATCTCTTACCTTGAAGTTGAGGCAGCAACCACGAAAGCTCCCTCCCCTCACTCCTTCTTGCCTTCTCTTTTCTAGAACTTCAAAGCTCCGGTCGACATTCTCCCTTCCTTCGATGCCGGCTTGCGAATGACAGTGACGGTAAGGAGGCCGGCTTACCGATGGGAGCTGTGGTAGGAGCGTTGGCTTGCCAATAACGACGGCGACGACTCCTAGGTGAGCATTCTCCCCTCCCTTCTCTGATCTTCTTTACTATTCTGATTATTTTCTTCTCAGATCTTGATTCAAGATCCTTTCTTTGGTTTTTCGTTTAGATCCGGATCTTCCATGGCTGATGGTCAGTGATGAGTGAGAAAGACGGTGGGTGGTTTTGCGGTTCTGGAAATCGCTCCGTTGAGGATGACGGTGTGATGCGGCTGAATCGGAGATCCGGACAAGGCTTCCCGAACCAAATCCGCTGGAGAAAAGTGAGGTATTTTCTTGCTGAAGCTGGACACGAAATGAGGAATTGAGGAGGGAGGACCCTGCTTGCCTTTGCTTTCTTTTTTTGTGATCGTATTTGCTGGTGTTTGGTTTATTTTTTGAGGGTATTGATTAATTTTTTACAGGAGGTTGGAGTTCAATGAGGATATAAGGGGGGCGCAAAAGGGAACTTTCATGAGAACCAGACCCTAGTTTGATGACAGTGTAAGCAGAAGAATGATAAACAGAAATTCGACTTAAAGCCAGAACCTTGCTTGAAGATAGATCAAGAAGAAGAAAATGGTGAATGATGGAGGTTTAGGAATAGATAAAAAGACTCTGCTCTCCCCTCAGAATCAGAACAGAACCTGGCCTGAAGAGCTAGACACAACTCCTTTAAACCAGAACTTGCCTGGAAAACAGCTGAAGAAGAAGGAAAAAAAGAAGATTAAGAAGACGGAAAAAACAAAGTAGCAAGGAGATTACTCAAGAAGAAAAATGGTGAAGATGAGGAAGAAATGACTCCTAAACGTGGAAGTAAACTGGAAGCTGGCTTGAACAGATCAAGAAGAAGAATAAAATGGTGGAAGATGGGGATTTAGGAACAGAGAAAAAGAAAGTCACTATTCTGTCTTCTCCTCAAAACCAGAACCTGGCCATGAGAGGAAGACAGAACTCCTCCCGACCAGAACTTGGCTTGAAAGAGGGAGCAATAAAAGAAGAAGAACAAAAGATTAAGCAGAAAAATTGAAAAAGAAGAAGAGCAGGAAGAATAAGAAAAGATGAAAAAACAGAACTCAAACCTGGTGTGAAGAAGAAAGACACGAAGGAAGCAAGTTGAGAATGGAGAACTGCCTCCTTTTTTCTGTCTGTTTTCCTCTCTATTTATAGAAAAAACAATAGAACTTGTTGGGTAAGTAGTATATTGCATTTGCTACATTTTTAGTATGTATTTGAGCTTGTTGTATTTTTGTATCATGTATTTGAGTTTGTTGGTTTGTATTTTGGGCTTGATGGATTTACTGTAATAGGCCTTGTGAGCTTTTTGCTTTTGGACCAATTAATTGTAATTCTAGAATTATTTATTTATAATTTTAGTTCTAAAGAATAAATGAATTAAATATTTGTAATTTAAACATTAAGTATTTTATGTTTTTATTTTAATTATTTAACTAAGAGTTTATAACTCTATCAAATGAAAAATGAACATTATTTCGTCCATATTTAATCAAAGAAATGACATTTCTTTAATTAAATAATGGTCATTCTAATTAATCGATTGAATTTTTATAACATAAACATTTAATCGATTATAGGGATTACATACATAATTTCAGTTTCTTTTCGCAAATATTAGTTTATTAAGTAACTATTCATAATAAGAATATTTATGAAATAAATTGGTTAAAAAAAATCGTAAAATCATAAAATATGATAATTTACCCCGGACAAAATGGGTATCTACAACTACGACCGAAGGTTCAGTTAGACTTGTGACACTACTACGAGTCTATCCGTACTAATTTTATACTCCAAACTCTTGTGCTAATTTTATACCGATTATACATTTAAACTCGTTATGCGGCTAAAAGGTCTTAATACCAAATTTCACATCGATAAATCTAAAGGTCAACTGTCTAAATTTTATAAATTTTTATAAGTAACCTATAGACTTAATACATCACTACTCATAAACCTGTTAAAATTTGACAGATACTAGAATCAGACTTACTCAAAATCATGCCTAAAACACTTTATAAATAATTTAGATATAAAATACAGTTACCGAAATATAGTCGTCGGTCACCGAAAATTAATCGGTGTCATCTGTTGACAGTTGATTCAAAACGTCATTGTTGATCATCGAAAATTAATCGGTGTGACTTAATCGGTGTGATCCGTTATCAGCCAAAGAAAACGTTTTTCCTCTAAAAGGCTCTTAACCCAAAATTTGATATATAAGAACTTAAAAGTATTTTTTTCTTCTTTTTCCTCTCTAGAATTCCTAAGATTTCTATGGTAAATATATAATATGTAATAAGTATATAATCCTTAAGATTGATATGGTAAAATGTAATATGTATTTAAATATGGGGTTAAAGTGCAAAAATACCCCTAACGTTTTAGGTCATGAGCAATTTTACCCCTAACGTCTAAAATGGTGCAATTTTACCCCTAACGTTTGTAGTCAAGAGCAATTTTACCCCTAACGTTGGTAATTTGGGTCAATTTTAGACACTATTATAAAACAAAGATATTTTTGTTCATTATTTTGCACCAATTGCATATCAATTCATTCTAAAAAAAAGGATTTCATATTTTTTTTTGTAATTTAATAATAAAATTAGAGATTAATATTTATAAATTCGGTGAATTTTTTGAATTTTCTTATCTAATTCGTACAAAAGACAGTATATTTTTTATTTTATTTTTCACATCCTAACATATGTTTATGATTTGTTACTGATAAAATGACGCACAATTGAATTGTAGATGATAAGATTCATGACTGAGAAGACAGTTTCATGAATTATTTCTGAAATTGACCCAATTTATCAACGCTAGGGGTAAAATTGCTCATGACTACAAACGTTAGGGATAAAATTGCACCATTTTAGACGTTAGGGGTAAAATTACTCCTGACCCAAAACGTTAGGGGTATTTTTGCACCTTAACCCTTAAATATGACACATGGTAACTAATATTGACACATGTTAACATTGTAATAAAAGCAACATGATATAAGACACATGTTTGCTACATGTCACAAATATACATATATATTTATAAATTATTATTATTATATTAAGGATTTTACTCATAATTTTCATCCCAAATTAGTTTTTCTTTTTGTAATATTTTAATAAGTATTAATTAAGAAAAGACTCATAACTAATTATAAACATTTTTATTAGGAATAGTAAAAAGTAGATATTAATTACCAATCGTTGGTTGGCGCAGTGGTAGCATGGGGCTGCGCTTGGTAGAGAGGTCTCAGGATCGATCCCCCACAACGGTGATTGGGAGGGGTTTAAATACCGTAATCCTTGGACCCGCCCCGAATTCGGATTAATCGGCCCAATGTGGTTCGGAGTACCGGATGGTTTAACTAAAAAAAAAAAATAGATATTAATTAACCACTTGATCATAATTTCATATATATAATAATATAATACATGAAACTTTAATTTACTTTATTTTTTTAGCCCGTAAATAAATCTATTAACACAACTAATTAAGAAAATATCAGTCAAGATCCCTTTAATTTATAATTTTTTTAAACTTATCTCAAACTTTTAATTTACATATAAAAACATTAAATTGAACCCTATAATATATTTAAATTCATAAATAATTCACATTATCTATTCCAAAAAAATAAAATTTTAAACACGGATGTTACATTTATACTAATCAGCTTCAAAGGGCAAATTAATTGCTTCTCCAAATATAAGATCATAAATACTGGTATTAGGATTAAAAGTCTGATTGATACTCGTATTAGGGAGCATTGGTTGATTGGAACTCGAACCAGAAAACTGATGTCTAGGGTGTGAATTTTGGGTCAAAATCGTATCAATTTCCTTTGTTACATTCTCCTTCAGATGTTCCAGTGATGTTTTGAACTGTTGTAGCTGAGACGCATCAAGTTCATCAATTGGTTTTTGCCATGGAAACTGTTCTCTACCTGCATCTCTCATTTGATCCAGTTCTTTTCCTCTTTTCTTCTCTATCTCCAGTTGCTCCATCACTTGATCCGATCTTTTAATAATTAGTATTCCAAAATTATATAAGAAAAAAAATCTAAAGTATTATAATTTACCTCAGTGAGCTCATTATAGAGTTCCTGGGTGGTAGCATTTTGACGAGCCTTCAGTAGCTGATTAGAGCGTTTCTGGATGGCAGCATTCATTTTAAATTTTGATGTCGAATCTGGTTGTTGAGGCTCGTTGGGGCTAAGAAAGCGATCAATCAACGTTTCAACTCCAGGATGTCCAAAAGAATAAACATTCTTCCCGATCGGTGCGAAGACGATCATAGCAATTTCAGCACCGGTAAAGGTACAAAGCTCACCCGCCTTCTTAAAAAGGCCGGACCTCCTTTTAGAGAATGTAACTTGACGATTACTTTCATTCTCAATCTTCTTCATCTCTAACTTCTTCCTACCTTTACCCTTCTTTTCCGCCATCTAACAATAAATTATAAAATACTTTCTTTTATGATCAATATCTAAAATTAAATTATACTGATGAAAAATGTTTACTAGTAAGAACAATATCTCTAGTGATTATAATATCTATGTTTTGATCACATTTCTCTCTAAACTCTTCCTTGCATTGATATAATAATCAACGAAAGAAAAACATCTTTAACCAATCCAAAGAGATACATGTAAGGAAGTGAAAAAAATTGTTTCACTCTCGAAGATACAGAACCATATGGTCTGAATATTTTGGAAGTCTAGTAGCAAAATAGTAAATAAGAACCTTAATTAATAAGTATATGTAAAAAATAAAATAGAAAAATCAATTATGCAAAAGAAAAATTACTTAAAAATAACACTTTTTATTACACATAACAAGATATCTAATAAAAGCATCAAATTTCATATAAATAAACATTTTATTTCGCTTTAATTAACCAATTGCTTATACAAAACATTATCTACGAGAATTTATAAATGCAAAATCACTAATAATAATGACTACACTAATATGTGCTAACATATATTTCTCTCAATCCATAAAGAAGCTAAACCGTTCTTCTTTCTTACGACGTTAATGATCTCGAATAGTTTTTCAATAGTTTTAACTTTAAAAAAATTCCTTCAGCGGTCACTCGCATAGTTAGGAGGATTCGAAAATCAACTGAAATATTTGGATAACTATTTATTGCTTTGACAAACTCATGAATTTCAAATACTAACAACAATACATTGGGCGAAGTAATTTGCAACACTCTCATTTCTTAAAAACATCATCTCTATCAACATGTTAAAAATTATTATAAGAAAATATAGTCATAAAATTGTGTGGTGATTGTTTAGGCCTAGAGATTAAAATTATTATCGTTGTATTTTTTCACACTTTAGTTTCTGTTTTTTTTTATATAAAAATGTTATTTTTTGGGCCCTCCCTCCTTTGTTCCGTAGATGTGTTGGTAGGATTTGTTTAGATCTAGAATTATTTTTTGCAATCGTTGCATCTTATGAAATTTAATTTTTGTATTATCTTTAAAAAATGTTACTTTTGGATCCTCTCTCCCTCCCCTCATACCCACGTCCAGGGACAACCCTAGTCAGATTAAAGAGAAAAATAAAAATAAATAAACATGTAAATAAACACATGAAAGATGTGACGAATATAGATCAAAATTCTTTGTCCAAACAAGCAAAATAAGAAAAAATATATATGTGAAAAGATACAAGTTTTCATTAATAGATGAAAACTGTTCACCCAAATAACCAGCTTTTGATAATAAAAAAAGAACCATTAAAAGACAAAAATAAGAAGAAGATAATGAATCACCAAACACTAAGATATAAGTTGAAATGAGAAAGAGAGAGCGTGTATACCTAAAAGGAAGAAGGAAATGAGAAATGTAGAAGAAGAAAGACAGGAATGCAACAAACCAGAAAACAATGGTATTATAGGGTGTGAGGGTTCATTATATAGTGAGAAAACAATGTGAATATGTGAATTAATTTAACACCCGGTTCTAAAAGCATTTAGTACTTATAAAATTCATTAATGGGTCTTGTTAGTTACTAGTCAAAGCACATCAGTCTTGTCAGTTACTAGTCAAAGCTCATTAATCAAATGTTAAATTCTAAGTCCATAAATAAGTAATAAAATTCTAAAAAAAAACAATTATCCTCATTTTACTAACAATTACTATAGTTCAAAACCAATAAATTTAAAGGAAATTATAGCATTTACCTAACACGATCAAGATTCAACTGAAAGGATGGAGATAAAACGTAACGAACAATAGTCAAATATTTTTTAAATGAGTAAATTACACCCATGGCCACTGAACTTTACCCATTTTCACATTATGGCCACTGAACTTCATTTCTTCCCAGTATGGCCACTGAACTTTACACTTTTTAACATCGGTGGCCACTTAACGTCTCAAAACGACCGTTGATAGCTAAAAATAAAAAATCCAAAGAGTTACTGATATTCTAAGGAACTTTAATTCTTGAAAATTTTCGTTTTGAGGTCATTTGGATGTTGTTTGGTTAGGAGAGAGAAAGTGAATTTTTAGAGAGAGAAAGCTCCAAAAAATATGATTTTTGAAAATAAAAAATGTGGTTTCATAGTAAATGTCGTTCTGAACAACTTTAATTGTTGAATATTTTCATTTTGAGTTCGTTAATGATCGTTAACGGTCATTTTGAGAAGTTAGTTAAAATTGAGTGGCCACCGGTATTAAAAAGTGTAAAGTTCAGTGGCCATACCGAGAAGAAATGAAGTTCAATGGCCATAATGTGAAAATAGATAAAGTTCAATGGCCATGGGTGTAATTTACCCTTTTTTAAATTTATCTTCTCAAATTTTATATTAAATTACATTATTGTTTACCTAATAAAATGAAATGTCACTCATATTATATAAGATATATATCAAATAAAAACATGCTAAAAAATCTTGGAAGCATTTTTGTTATCATACTATAATAATACTACGATTTATTCAAAGAATTAATAAATAGTTTAAAACTTATTGTAAAAAGTTTACAAAATTAATAATATTTAAATTATCAATCATAAAATTTTATTAAATAATATTATACATCTCGTTCAACGTACGGGTCTTCGACTAGTTTATTTACAAAGCATGTAAAAGAAAATTAGGAGGTCTTGAGGACTAATCCATACATCCGGACATAGAATAAAAAGCTATAACAAGTTGATGAACTATGTTATTCACAAGACATACCTATAAACTTGATAGAAATGTTACTAAAAGAATGGAGCAGGAATTTGCAATCATCGAGAATGAGACTATATGAAGGGATAACAGAGCCATGACTCTCTTTTTTTTGAATGAAAGATTGGGACGCGATTATGAGGCTAGACATCCCAACTAGGTTGGCACCCCTAACACACTTAACCAGCCCTGAATATTATTAATAAAAATGAAAATTACAAAGGAGGGAGAAAAAATTAAAGAAAATGAATATGAGCAACATTACAAAGATCATCAAAGACATGAGATTGACAAAAATGTGGCGCAGTATGCCACCAATGGAGAGCAGACGCAGTTTTGCCAAAACAAGCAACACGATCAACAACTTGGTTACCTTCTCTAAAAATATGAGTGATTCGACAATTCATAGACGAGTAACGTGATAAGCATCCTAACCAATCTTGCCTAATCTTCCATGGAACCGCTATAGATTTATCGCTTAGCATCTTAACTGCATAGGTCGAGTCGGATTCTATCCATAGGTTGTGTCAACCTTTTTCCCAAGCGGCTTCAATAGCAAAAATGATCGCCATCAGCTCAGCTGTATGAGCATATGAGTCGGGAATGTGAAAGGTAAAACATCCCATGACAAGACCTCTTCCATTTCTGAAAATCCCGCCAGCGCCAGCGCCAGCAACGCCAAGAGCACCCTTCGATGCCCCGTCGGTGTTTACCTTAATCTAGCTCGGTGGAGGTAGACACCAACGAACAGCAACGTAGTCCAGTTCTGGAGGTGGTCTAATCCGAGAGGTTGATGAGGAGACCTACTTAGGCTCGTGTATGAGGAAAAGAAGATGATTCTGAAGAATTTGGATTGAATGGAGCTCATTTTCAAACACCGCCAGATTCCTGATAGTAACAAAGCCATGACTCAAATGCTCAAGCATAATGGAGTCAGTCTCAATCACTCAGCTATTAAGTCTAGATTCTTTAACCAACTAACAGCTTCCCAAATGCCCATAGCCTCACAATCACGGGGAAGAAAATTACCTTGAATAGTCTTGGGGAAAGCCATAGAATAACACCATTGTTATCCTGAATTACGGCACCTAGTCCCAGCAGCCCCGAACCTGTAATAACTGAAACATCAATATTCAACTTAAATGCACAATTGGTAGGCTTAGTCCACTTAATATAACCCCTAGGTGATGACTCATCACAACTAAAAACTTTGATAGAGTTTTAAAAATCATGTCATTCTTTTAAACTTGAACAAATAATTCGGTAGGAAATATCAGCAGCAATCCTCACAC
Source organism: Euphorbia lathyris (assembly GCF_963576675.1). Lineage (NCBI taxonomy): Eukaryota > Viridiplantae > Streptophyta > Magnoliopsida > Malpighiales > Euphorbiaceae > Euphorbia > Euphorbia lathyris. The sequence continues at coordinate 21,933,102 of NC_088913.1, forward strand.
CTTCTCACACAATCTTATTTCTACTAAGCCAAATCCCCCAAAACGTCATTATCAAAAGGCAATAATGGTCCTTCGGAAAACTAGAGAACACAAAATCTACATAGTCCCTGAAATTATCAATACCACCAAACGCAACAATGCTAAACCCCGAGGCATTCCAAATAGCATTAGAATGTGAACAAGAAAAAAGAGAATGTATCATAGTTTCGTATACGAGACCACACATAGGACTAATATTTGACCTTTCTGTTAACCAAATCTACATTAGTAGGTAGAATATCATTGTACACTCTCCATAAAAAATTGCGTACCTTTGCATGAATTTAAAACTTCCATAAGAGATCGCAATTGTTACTGAAAACAGATGGAATGAAATTACAAAGCAAGTTATAAGTACTAGCAATTAACTGAATATTGCCCGTACTGTTCAAATCTCCAAAACCAAGAATTAGGACATGTCTCACAAGAAATCGATATATAATGGATATTAAAAATATCAATCTCATTAAAAATATCTTGAACAATATCCATATCCCACTTTGGTCTCCCCAATTCAAATAAATAACATATCGCTCGATCAAATTCATTCTTAGTGTATTTTTTTTGTCATTTTATTAAACTTTATAATAAATCCAACATTCCATAAATGAATGATAAACTTGAACATTTGTAAAAAAAATTGAACAAAAAATGCATTATACTTTTAAATTCATTTTAAATCTTAAAACAAATTCAATTATTATGTTTGTTATTTGCATTATTGTAGTATGGAAGAATTGTGGTCGTGAGCTAGGATAGCTTCTATATGGACTTGGAAGATCATGTTAACAATCTAGATATAGAGAGAGAAAATAGAGATAAAGAATGAAGTTATGCCTTTTGGATGGATGGAGATGCCATATATTTACACAAGTTTTGGTCTGCTTTAAAGGATTGGGCCTCTTTGTGTAATGTATGGGCCTAGAGTTTAATGGGCTCATGTGATATGGACTGATTCATGCACTATTGAAGGCTAAATGAGTTAGATAGACCATTAATGAAACAATCAAAAGTCAAATTACATAATTGGAATATCAATCTAGTTCCAGGTCTATTTTAGGTCTTATATATATGACTTTAACGTTTTCAATGAGGTGCATATTTGATCTTAACATATGAAATGGTTCAAGTTTAATCCTAATGTGTCTAGGCAAGGCTAATTTTAGAGTTTGTATGATTCACTTGTTTGCTGTTTGTTGATTGTCGTTGCTGATAGGTAGTAGATATTAGTTGATTTTTCTGCTAAGAACATATTTTTTTGAAATTTTACCAAATATTTTTATCTCCTATTTGGAATTGAAAAGACAAAATGTAGTGCCGAAAAATGGAATCAAACAGATACGTAGGCTTATGTTACTGATAAATTGAAAATGTTGTTGAAACACAATTTTTCAAGAGTTTTTTATTCTGACAAAAATAATTTAATCATAACCCCAAAATTAATTAATCAAGTGTTCCAAGTTTAAATATGATTTGTTACCACTAATATTCTTGTTATGTGATTTAAGACAAAAATAAATACAAGTAAAGAAAAAAATGAAATGGGCTTGTGAAAAAAAAGAAAGGCCCAAAAGCCTCTTATAGAGGTCGTGCTATTTTTGGAAGCCCGGAAGCAAAACAGAAGGACAGTTGGCAATGTACAATGGACTACATGTGTTCCCAAGACTGACAAAAAGTATAATGCTACAAAGGCCATGTCCCCTCAATGTACCTCTGTCACAACTGCAGACGGAAAGGTTATAGATTCTGGTAGCTCAATTTCTGCTTCTAGCGCTTGATTCTTTTCATATTTCTTCAAACCACACTCACTCTGTATAACTTGAAGCTCCACCTGTTTATCAATGCTACCAGTTTCTGTTGTAGTTGTAGGCTTCACAATAGGTCTAAGCATAGATTTTTCACCAAAAACTACATTTCTGCTCAAAATAACCATTTTCTCTGATGGAGACTAGTTCCTGAAGCCTTTAACTCCATCTCCATATATAGACCATGAATACTCCCTTCTTGGCTCTAGCTTACCCTCATTGACATGATAATAAACTGTGCACCCAAAAGCTTTCAGATTTGAGTAATCAGCAACCTTTCCTGACCACATCTTTGTAGGTGTCTTGTACTGTATACCTGTGTGTGGTCCATGGTTAATCAGATAACATGTTGTGTTCACCGCTTCATCCTAGAATCTTCTATCTAACCTAGAGTTATAGAGCATGCACCCTGCTCTCTCTAGTAATGTCTGATTCATTCGCTCAGCTACAACATTCCGTTGCGGTGTATTCCTGACTGTGTGATGCCGAGCAATCCCTCATCCTTATAGAACTGATCAAACTCAAATGAGCAGAATTCCAGACCATTATCACTTTACAGCCTCTTTATCTCCTTTCCTGTTTGGTTTCCACCAATGCTTTCCACTGCTTGAAAGCTTCACCTTTATGCTTCATCGTGATGACCCGAGTCATCCTTGAATAGTCATCAATCATAGACACAAAATACATGTGACCTCCCAAAGACTCAATTCGAGGTGGACCCCCACAATCACAATGAATGTAATCCAGTGTGCCTTTTGTTTTGTGAACAGCCTTGGGAAACTTGCTGCGTTGTAGTTTCCCAAAAACACAGTGTTTGCAAAACTCTAGACTATTGACCTTATGACCACCAAGAAGATCATCCTTTGATAGAATCTGCATCCCTCTTTCACCCATATGACCAAGTCTCATATGTCATAGCTTTGTCATATCTGTTGGGGTTTAGTGTCCTATAGATAATTGTTCCAGGATATAAACCTAATGTAAATGAATTGTTCTTTATGTCATTTGTTTTAATAAGATATGGTTTCATAACTGTATAAAGGCAACCTCTTTTAAAGAACTAAATAAGTCTAATAAAAGGAAATCCCTAAGTTTATTTAAAGTAATTATAAAGTGTTCATACAAGCATGAAGTGAGACGAAACATTATAATAAACTAATAAACTTAAAACCACCCCAAGTCAAGTGATATGTTTTGAATAAGGATTGACATAACACTGTTGAGGCTTGCATGTAACAATGCTTTCTGTCGAGACAGAGAGCTGATCTCACAAGCTTCAGATATGTAGATATCTGAACAGCTACATGGATCCAATGAAAGGGGTTCATTAGGATTGGGGATCCGACTTGAGATAACAGGATGAGTAGATTTATCCTTGTCACATGTTCATCTCATTGGTATTAATAGGTATAAGTAATCCTAAGACTCAAACGAATGTTAATTAGTGATTCTGGATTATGGAATGTGATGCTTTGATCCTGTTGTAACACGATCCATAACAGGGATGACTCTGGGGTGTGTACGGCAGACGTTGGGTATCACAGGAAGTAATTGCAGGATAGTTAACATTGGATTGAGCATTTGTCACTCCTGATAAATGGGAGATACGTCCAAGGATCGCTTGTGGAAGACTTAACTCTAAATCCTTGCAAGATGATAGCTTAAGACTTGAAATGCAGAATTCACTTAACCTATCTAATTGGAGTTAACTCGGCCTGTATAAGTAAAACGAACGTCTCACTATATATGAATTGACATTATCCATAGTCATAAGATTATGTTCAAGGATGTAGTTGATGAAGGATCGAATTATACTGTAGCTAATACGGAAAGGTGAACGACGGAATCAACTTGTCTTCTTATAGCTCTGGGGAAATGTTTCGGATCTGCCAATCACAGTTCGCGTACTCATTCCGTTATACAAAGATTGAATGTAATTTTGAGAAGCAATAAGAACCTAATGGGTCACACATAAGACTTGGAACCCAAAAGAGAAACAGATGTTAATTAATTGACGGAAGCCCAACTGAGTCCACTAAGGCCCAATAACAAGGGGGGCGATTTTATGTGCTATGTCACATAAAGGAATTAATTTAATTTAAATAATTATAATTAGATTATGATTATGAATTAAATTAATTATAGGATAAATAAGTTAGGAGGTTTATTGAGATTAAATTGCTTCTAATTATTATCCTATTAATAAGTTATTATTATCTTTATATTTAGATATATTACAGATAATAACAATAAAAGTTTTATTCCGAATTAAATTCTTATTCAGTAACCTAATTCTATCTGACTAGGGTTTAGATGGAAGAGGCTATATAAACCCCCCTTAGTGGTAAATTTCGGCCACCCCCTGCTATCCCGGAGAGAGAGAATTTTCAACCCCTACTGTAGTGGATCGTCTTTCACCGCTTCCTTCCGAATCAATTGATTTCATCTCTTTCCCTTTACTCCTTGATCCTGTGTTGATTAATTAGAGGCAATCTATTTTGATTGCTATTATACGGTTGGGTTCTAACTTCGTTTGAATTGTGTTTTTGTTTTGTGCTCGTGAACTCGGAATAAGAGTTGAGGGCACTACGCTTGCAACAGTAGATAGTTCATCAAAAAGTATTTCCTTCTATCCATCTTTATATGAAATAACGATTAACAGATATTGGTTAAAGGAAATAGGTTAAAATTTTTATATTTCCGCTGCCAAACGTTTGCCTATTTCCCTTCAGTGGTATCAGAGCCTGCGTTAAATCTGTTATTTCATATATGAAAATTAAAAGGTTTTTTCAATCGATTGAATAAATATTTATTGTTAGGTTAATTAACAAAACTGTTTTGATTAATTATTTCTAAAGATAAATAAGTTTTAATTAATTGTTAATTAAAATTGATTATGCATATGTTCCTAATTATTTTGGTTGATAATCATTATAACAAAAATCTATTTGTTTTATAGTTAGACTAATAAAAGTTAGTTTTATTAATTCTAAAGATAAAACATAAAATCTTTAAAAGCTTTTCTTATATTCTGAAAATCGTTTTAACACTGTTTTAAAAACTGATATAAGTATATATATATATATATATACTTATATTTAAAATAAATAAAAACGAACAGTAGCTCGGGTTACGCCGCGAGGCAGCAACCCGAACTACTGTTCCGTGGTTGCTGCCTCGCGGCAGCAACCCGTGGCGTCTGGCCGCCGCTTCCGCAAGGCAGCGACGGGCCAAACGCAAAGCTGCTGCCAGACGGCAGCAGTTATGTGGTTGGGCCCGTTACGGGCCCGGCCCGAGGATATATTTGTTTTAAAAAATCATTTTTAAAATAAAATTAGTTTTATATATATATATATATATATAAGTTTCAGAAATAAATAGTTTTCTGTTTTGATTATCGAATAAAAGAATTTATTTAAAAGTTTGTTTTACTTATTTGTAAATCAAAGATGTTAAATGAATTAAAACAAAATAACCGGGATATGCATAACAAAAGGTTTTGTATAGTTGTATTAATCTAATATGTAATTGTTACATTTTAATTAGATTAGATATAGAAGATACAAAACTGATAGAATTAAAATTGGATGAAAGTTAATTTGACAAGTTAATATGATTAACCTAAATATTACATAAATATTTTATGTAATCAACCAATTAAATTTATTTAATTGAGTCTATGCATGGTTGGAGTTATGGACATATTTGGACCCTCTATTTAGTCTTTTGGTATTTTGAAAATAGGACCTGCGTGTCCTGCCTATCTACTATCTATTGTAATTTCTCCTCTTATCTAATTCCCTTCAAATTAATTGAAGTTTTCTTTAGTAGTATAGAAATTAATATTGATGTAATTTCAAGGCGTCATGGAGAAGACGGAGGACCTAAAAGAGAAATATGTAATAGTTAGTATTTCCATAGGTTTGACCTTTTATTCCTTTTCTGGCTCAACGGAATAATTTAGATAATATGTCCATAACGCCAATGTATATTGTATGTGTCTGATGTATGCTAATGCAAATCAATACTAGGTTAGATTATGAGACTTAAAATAAAAATCCCTCACTAATTAAAAGTTAAGTAAATAAGTAAGTTATTAAAATCGGTTGCCCCTCCCTAATATTATAATTCAGCCGGTAGTACTGGGGGCCTTTGAGTTGTTGAGTAAACTCAAGCTCAGGGTCTTATGGTAACACCTGAATTATCGAAAATCGTTTTCATGAATAAGGGGTAATACTTAAATTAGATTATGATAATTGGATGGGTAAACTCATGTTGTCATAAACTAATGGGCAATATGGTTGGGATTAATATGAATAACACATTAGTTACTAATGTGGTTAGTAACCCAATAACCTAGGAATCACATTGTTGATGTGATTGATTGTACGAATCTACTAACAAATGGGACTAGCTTGTTGAGTAAACTCAAGGTGAATTTTCAGGAGTTAGGATCCTAGCTCACTAAAGGATTTGTGAAATTCTTCGAATTAATATGGAGGGCTATTAATTTGGCAAAATAGTGGGAGCAATTTAAAATGAAATTAAAAGACCTATAATTTTAGATTGATATACTTTAAAGCAAATGAATAACATATATTTACTCTTTCTCACTCTCAGGTTAAATTAAAACACTCGTAAAATCATGACTAAAACCAATCTGCAAAATATACTTACCGATAACAAGTTGAATGGTTCAAACTTCACCGACTGGTATCGCAACCTCAAAATTGTTTTGAAGTTCGATAAGATAGGGTATGTACTTGATACATCGATACCCCCTACCCCGGATGATGATGCTCCCATCGAAGAGATCGATATAAGGCAACCGAAAATCATCCGGGGCAACCAAATTCGTACAGGACAACCGAAAGTCATTCAAGGCAATGAAAGTTCCTCCAAGACAACAAAATTTAACCAGGGCTATTAAATTTAACCACGGTAAATTAAAATTCAACCGAAGCGGCAAAGGTCAACCGAGAGAAAAAAATCAACTAAAATAGGTGTTTCAATTCGGGGCTAAATCCGATAAATTTTGACCAAATCCACCGTCTTAAGCCAAATAAAGATCCGTTCAACAAAGCAATTTAATTACAGGGACCAAATAAACAGTTTTAGTGAATTACACAAAGGAGAAGCATCATTAGAGGCAAAAATCAATAAGTTTAGAAACGGCCCATTCAGCCCAAAATAAGAGCATGGAAGCCATCAGAAGCTTCTCAATAGTGAAATGAAGGAAAATATCCATCACACTCCTCAAAAATTATGATAAACAAATTCAAAAATTGAAATGTAAATAAATTAACGACAATTGAATGCTTAAAAATGAAGTTCTGTTAATGATAATAATATTTACAAATGTTACATAATTTTGGATTTCCGGAAAAATGAAAAATGTTGGCAATGTTGGTGGACAAGCCGTTACTATTAGAGGTTTGCAGTCCTTCCCTGAAGGCAACGGAATATGACTTCTGATTGAGGTGACTAAATTTTATCAGTATAATTTAACTTTAGATATTTGATCATAAAAGTAAGTATTTTATAATTTATTGTTGGATGGCGAAAAAGAAGGGTAAAGGTATGAAGAAGTTAAAGATGAAGAAGATTGAGAATGAAAGTAACCGCCAAGTTATATTCTGTAAAAGGAGGTCTAGCCTTTTTAAAAAGGCGGGTGAGCTTTGAACCCTTATCGGTGCTGAAATTGCTATGATCGTCTTCTCGTCGACCGGGAAGAATCTTTATTCTTTTGAAAATCCTGGAGTTGAAACGTTGATTGAGCGCTTTCTTAGACCCAACGAGCCTCAACAACCAGATTGGACATCAGAATTTAAAATGAATGTTGCCATCCAGAAACGTTCTAATCAGCTACTGAAGGCTCATCAAAATGCTACCACCCAGGAACTCTATAATGAGCTCACTGAGGTTAATTATAATACTTTAGATTGTTTTTCTTATATAATTTTGGAATACTAATTATTAAAAGACCGGATCAGGTGATGGAGCAACTGGAGATAGAGAAGAAAAGAGGAAAAGAACTGGATCAAATGAGAGATGCAGGTAGAGAAAAGTTTCCGTGGTAAAAACCAATTGATGAACTTGATGCGTCTCAGCTACAACAGTTGAAAACATCACTGGAACATCTGAAGGAGAATGTAACAAAGGAAATTGATACGATTTTGACCCAAAATGCACAGCCTAGACATCAGTTTTCTAGTTCGAGTTCCAATCAACCAATGCTCCCTAATACGAGTAGCAATCAGGCTTGTCCCAGTACACTCTTATGGTGGGACCCTCCTCGGACCCTCGCTCAGCGGGGACGCATAGTGTACCGGACTGCCCCTATCAGTATTTATGATCTTATATATGTATAAAGAATTAATTTATCCTTTAAAGTTTACTTGTATAAATTAATCTATTCTAAATATCAAGTTTACGTATTAATTTGCTCATTCATCTTATATCTAGTGTCCAATTAGCTAAAGTAACAAATGTCCATATGTATGGTTGATAGTTATTTGATAAGTATTATTTTGGACAAATTAGTTTGATCCCAAATATCAAATTAAAGAGTCAAATTGATACCCAAATTTGGTTTTGGATTAAATTGGTGCTGATTAAGATAATACAACTATATATATATATAGAAGCTAAGATGTAGAATCTTATTCCAACTATACAATGGATAAGATTAGGATAAGAAAGTATTTAACCTAATCTTAAATAGGAAGGATAACGATAGAGTAATCATAAGGATAATTACAAGTAATTATCAATAGATAATTTGCATGAATTATCGTTAACACATATGTCACTCCATCCACACTAATAACTTATTAAACTTATTAAATTACAATAAATAAGATATATAATAAAATATGAGGAGATTTTTTATTTTTATGTATACATTTGGTAAGTGGTTGTATACAGAATCTAAAAATTCTTTAAAAAAATCTTAAATGGTTGTATACAAAATTTTATTTTTATTGTTAGCCTTGTTCAGTCCTGACTATTATTGAGAAAAACTATTTTGTAATATATTATAAAATGGTAGATAGGACGGGTAAAGGTAGAAGTTAGAGATGAAGAAGATGGATAACCAAAGTTAAAAATGTACCAAATGGTAGCTTACCTATGCCTTGGGAGGTCATGGGTTCGAATCACATCCGGGTCTGGTGGGGATTTTTCTTTCTTCTTTAATGTAAGCGCATTGCGCAAATTTAAAAAAAAAAAAACTAAATATATCCCACCCAACAAAATCAACTCATATATTTTTTATTTTAATAGTTTTATCCATTGAACTCAATCCATAAAACGAATTAATTGATTTGATTGGATTGGGTTAGGTTGGGTTGGATTAGATTATGTTGGTTTTAAATTCAAATATTAGCATGTATGTTTTATTCTTTAATTTTTAATTTAAAAACAAAATTATTATAATTCACATATTAAATTAAGAATAAACAAGTTGTAATTTAAAGTAGGAATATATGCCATTTTTTATCTTAACATTTTAGGAGAAATGCAAATTTACCTCTAACGTATGAAATTATATAAATTTAACTCGAACATTTCTAAGCAATATCAATTTTAACCCCCACCCTACGTTACCAAAAATTTGAAAATGTTAGTTTAATTCTTATTTAATTGTCACATCGGAGCTTTCAAATATCAATTATGTCTTAAATATTTAATGTGTTAATAACACAATAAAAAAAATGTCAAAATGCTAACAACAAAGTATGCCTAATTCACAAAAAAAAAAAATTATCCAAGTGTCTAAAAAGTTTTTTGTATTACCAATATAGTTAAAAAAAACAACCAAAAGTTTACAAAACGGTTTCAATTTATCAATAAACTAAAGGATTTTGGTTGAAAAACTTTACTGTTAAATTTATTTGTAATCTACATTACAAAAGATAACCCAATTGTATTGATGATTCAAATATAATGTGATTTCTCCTTTCGGTTAAACTAAAAATAAATGAAAATTAGTTTCTTTTTTTTTTAGAAAACCCCGACTATTATTAAGAAATGAAAACATTGTCAATACAAAGAACATCATCTAAATAACTAGGAGCAACAACATTGTAAATTCAAAATTAGTTATTTTTAATGTGATCTTTATTTTTAGTTCTTTTATAAATTAATAAGATGTTTATTGAAATTGTTTTACAATTTAAAATGACTTTAAAAGTATAATGCTTTTTCGGTTAAACTAATTTTTTTAAAATGATTAAATTTGTCATTACTTTATAAAATATTTGGTTTAATCTAGAGTTTAATGCAATGACTAAAATGTACACTAAGAATGAATTTGATAAGTAATGAAATAAATAAATAAATTAACACGAAATAAATGGAATTGAATCAATTTATTAAAAAAATACAAAAATATCTCACTATATTGCCACTGTTTTCTTACTATATACAACGACCCCCTTACATGTTATCAAACCCTAATTATTTTCTGTTTAGGTTGCATTCATGTCTCCTTTCTTTCTTCTTCTACATATCTCAGTTCTTTATTTTAAGTACACCTGATAATCTTATTTCTTATTTCTTTTTATTTATTTTTTTTCTAATTTTTCTTGTTTGGAAGAAGAGTTTTCATCTATTAATGTAAACTTGTGTCTACATTGGCCACAACTTTATTTGTTCATCTCAAAGTTATATTCATTTCCTTATATATATATATATTTTGGATTGATTAAAAATCTTTGATGAATAGGGTTGGTAAGGAGAATAATATGGAATAATTAAGTACCTTAGATTTTAAGTGATTGATGACTTTTTGTTGTGCCTGCACAAGTTCCATAAGATAGTCAATTTTTTCATAGATATATTTGTCTTTCACATTCTCTTAAGATATAATTCAAGCAAAAACTAGAAATTTTATGAGGAAATTCTAGCAAAAACAAAACAATCAAGCCATCATCGAATCTTTAAGATGCATATTGATGTACCCACAGAAAAAAGATACCATAATCAAAAGAAAAACCATAGAAACGTATATAACATTAGAAACTTTACCTAAACAATGAGAATTCATTGAAAAGAATGAAAATTATAGAAACAAAGAGGATAGAGATTGAAAAGAAAAGAAAATGAGAAGCACAAAAAGACAGAAAAGAGAGAGAAGGTGATGAAATTGATTTCGTTCTCATCTTCTTCCCTTATTTTATTTTCATCTTCTTCCATTTCTATTTCGGTTCAACCTGATAAAATTGATTTTGTACTCAACTTGAATATAAAGTAACTATAAAAAATTATAATTTCATATCCAAATTAAATAAGTAACTAGCTAATTTAACTTATAAGAACTTTTAATGAACTAAATATTCATCATAATAACTAACTAATTTAATATATAAGAACTTAATATTCGCACTTATAATTGATCTAGAATTCAATATAGCAAACTAAAAATCATAAATTCAATTAATATATAAAAATTTGCAAAATCAGAATTTTTCCTTATTTTATAACACCAAAAAAATTTCTTTATATATAAATAATAAAAATAATAGTTGGTAGTAATTAAAAAAATAAAAATTATGACTTGACCTGTTAAACCCGATCCAAAATAGAATCGGATATGACAGTGAGACATTACCACAGACGTGAACGAGTCGGAAGTAACATCTCACAATCAAATGTTAAGAATTACAAATCTTTTTTTGAACTTAAAAACATTTTCTACATATACTTTTACATTTGTAAAAGGTCGAAAATCATTTATAAATTTCCAATTACAAATCCTTTTCTCGTGCGTTTTACCAAAACGAGTTCGAAACATAGAAAATTACTCCAATTCTAACATGTTAACTTTTAATTTGCCTAATCTTACAAATTAACACCATACTTGGACATTCAAACCAAAATCCGGCATACCACAACTTCTTTATCCTTTCACAATTGGAAACTCGGTTGCCTAAACATTCATAAGCACAAAACAAACCTATATCTACATGTACAAAATGGTATGTAATACCCTAGAAGACGACTTGGACAATCGTGGCCGTATCCAATCATCGCCCTAGTATCGAACACTTCCCTCAGTACCTCGTACTTCTTCGCCTAAAAACATTAAAACATTTGAAAATATGAGACAAAAATCTCAGTAAGCAACTATCAACTATAGAAACTAGTTTTTACGTAAAATAGCTATATGTATACATTTGTGAAAACATTTAACCAAACCAAACCTTAAACTTATTAACTTGTAAACAACATCCAATTAAAACGGAATTTTAATCAAAAATCTCAAATCAAACTTAATCAAAATATAATGATTCTTATATAAACGTTTACTAAAAACCAAAATTTGAATCAAATTCAACATCGTATCCATCACCGAGTATCCCATCGTAAATCAATCCACAACACGCAAACATAATCGAGACGTCTCTTTAACCATGCCTAAATCCGTATTGGTCTTACCCAACACTTCGCTGCCAATACCCGACTAGGTCTTTAGACTGTGTACACATGCCATGTTCCTCACTGAACATGGTCTTCAAATATCAAACCACTCATCCGGACTACTCCTGATGGATACTAACTTTACCCAAAATCTAACCAAACTTCAATTGTATACATTTTCTTATCAAATGGATCAAACTTTACTACAATCATCAATAAATCAAAAGCCAACATTTACTGAACTAAAATAGCAATTGAATCCCTGAAGAAATCCAATTTAACACCAATTGACCAAAATATCATTAAAACCCTTAAAGAAATCCAATTGAACACTAATTGAACCAAAATAACATTAAAACTCTTAAAGAAATTCAAATCAACATCAATTGAACTTAATATCCCTTAAGAAAACCAATACTCAACATCAATTGAACCAAATAATAATCAAACTCTTAAGAAAATCAATTCAACATCAAGGTATGAATTAAAATAGTCCAAAATTACCATTGTGAACTCATTTCCTTCAAACTTGAACACAAACTCAAATCAACAACCAATACTCAAATCATTTCTAAGAAAACCCTTAGGAGACAAATTCATGAAAATTTATAGCTCAATATACATATATTTATACACGCAAACCAAAACTAGTTGATAGTTACTTACCTTAGCCTAAATTTGAGAACAACACCACCAAAACCCTAAATCTGTCCCAAATCTTCCTAGCCCGTATTCTTTGTACACTACTCCAAATCACAATCCCTCCGGTCAGACGTTGCTTCTATATGTCTAGAGTCTCCAGTTAAAATTTGAGGTGATTTGGACGGTTAGATCTCCAGCAACACTCAACATGGTGGAGCTGCCCTGTTTTTGGTTGTGGTTGAAGGTGGAGAGAGAATGGAGGAGAATGGAGGAGGAAGAACAATGTAGAAGGTAGTGTTTTGATCAAAATGATTAATAATTCTGAATTTATCCTATATATAGGCCTTGATTTGAGTGGATAATTATTCACTTTGGTCCTCCAAAAATCTATTTTTTTAAACTTACCCTAAACTTATAATTATTATAAAAATGTGCAATTACCCTCAAAACTATACCTGTAACACCCAATTAATCGACTAATCCTAAAACTAATATAATATAACTTAGATTTCGGGGTATAATAAATAAAAAATTAAGGATACGGACGTGACATGACCAATCATCCATGGTTCGATTGAATTTTGTTTTGGTCAATATAATTTGAATGAATATTGCCTTCAATAACTTACTGAACTTATTAAATTACAATAAATATGATATATAACAAAATATTGTTGTTGTTATTTAAAAAAATATGTATGCAGAAGTAGGGGCGGAGACATACGGGGGGGCTGGAGCCCTCCGGTCTCCAGCACCACCCGTAAGGAATAGTGGTGCAACCTCAGGTTAGTACTTATAAAATAGGATGTGATTGTATTATATATGGCTCATAATATCAAAGGGGCTTATCCCGTAGATGAGCGAGTGGAGCGGAGCGCATCGAGCGGAACGGAGCAACACGACGTAGGCAATTCAAAACTGCCGAACTTCGTTAACAAATCCTTGTGTTCGATCTTTGCTTGTTTAATTTCTGTATTATTTAGCTTTGTTTTCAACAATAACATAAAATTAAGTTTGTATAGTTTGTGTAACACTTGTCTTTCACATTCTCTTCAGATACAATTGAAACAAAAACTATAAATTTGATAAGAAAATTCGAGCAAAAACAAAACAATCAAGCGATCATCTAATCTGTAATAATGTGCATATTAATGTACCCATAGAAAAAGATACCACGAATCAAAAGAAAAACGATAGAAAAGTATATAACAGTAGCAATTGTATTGACAATGAGTATTCAGTGCAAAGATGAAAACTACAAAAACAAAGAGGAAAGAGATTGAAAATGACAAAAAGTTGAAAAAAGAAAAGAAAATGAGAAGCAGAAATAAACAATTTTTGTACCGAATTGAGAGACGACCGATGAGTTGTAGACAGGAAATAGAGCGCAGCTGTTGAAATTGATTTTGTTTTCATCTTTTTCCATTTCAATTTTGGTTCTTTGTGATAAAATTGATTTTGTACTCAACTTGAATATAAAGTAACTATAAAAAGATATAATTTCAGATGGAAATTAAACAAAACAAGTTGCGCTCTTTTAATGAGCTAAATATTCATCATAATAACTAACTAATTTAACTTATAAGAACTTAATATGTGTAATTATAATTGATCAGGAATTCAATATATCAAATTAAAAGATAATAAATCTAATCAATAGATATCGAAAAATCGGAATTTCCTTATTTTATACAACACCAAAAACATTTCTTCATATATAAATATTAAAAATAATAGTTGAGATTAATTAAAATAATAAAAATTATGACTTGACCAAGCATCCCATGATTCGATTGAAATTTTGTTTTGGTCAACATGATTTGAATGAATATTGCATCAATAGAAGATTTTTTATTCTTATGTATACATTTGGTAAGTTTTTGTATACAAAATCTAAAACTTCTTTAAAAAATCTAAGCTTTTAATTGCCAAATTTCTTTATATTTGTATGTAAATAATTGGCAAGTTGGCTTCTACATATACTGAAGATATTTAAAAAAAATTAACCTAGCGGTGCAGTAACCCTTAGGCCTTGTTAGGATGGAGTGTAATTGAAGTAAGGTAATGTATGGTGAAGTAAGTGGGTGTATAAAATAACTTATTGTGTTTGGATGGAAAGTAAGGTAAATGATGGTTTAATAATGTAATTATATATAAAATTACTTTCATATCATTTCATTTGTATAAATAAAATAGAAGACAAAGGGTAATTTTGGAAGAAAAAGATTCTAACCAGGATTCCCCTCCAATTTGGGGTGTAAGGAAAATTAGTCAAAATTCACCTCACATACCCTCACTTACTATATTCTTTAATTACACCTCAAAACAAATAAGGTTAGCTAATTACACTTACCATCACATACTTCCAAATACCACCATCCAAACAGTCTCTTAGTGAATTATGAGGCATCTTTCCTTGCTATATAATGAAAAAGCAGACCTCTTATTGCCATTAAATGCCCAACTGAAGGGGGAGAGATAGAGAGATGTAAGGATTGTTGCTGAGGAAACAAAGGAATAAGGTAAGCTATTTTGAACTTGGTCTTATTTCCTCATTTGAAATCTGAATTTATCAAAATGATTATCATGTTCATATAGCTTACAATTTGTAAGAAATTAAAAGAAATCTAAATAGATGTAAACTTGGAATGTTTAAGAAATTAAAAGAAATCTCAATGACGATGTGTTAATTTTGATTCGTATGATAATTTTAATTTTGTGTGGAAAACTCTAAAAAATCCATGTATAGATGGCAGTACTTCGGCCTATGTTCCGAGCACCCAATACCAACTCAGAAGAAAAAAAAGTTATTCTAGGAATAATTGCAGAACATTGACGACGAATAAATTTCTTTTCGGACGATAAGTAAGTTGAGATTTAGAAACAAAAAAAAAAACACATACAAATATTTGAATTAAAAACCAAACCAATCCAATCCAACTAATTCAAATGTAATATTTGATGGGTTGGGTTGGTTTTATCAACATATCCATAGTTTCTAAGGTTGATGGGTTGGATTGGATTGTAATTCAAACATTGCAAATTAATTCATGTTACATCCCTAATGAAAGCAATCTTCAAGTTACATTCTCTAAAAGGAGATCCTGTCTTTTTAAGTAGGCGAACAAGCTGTATACCCTTTACGATGTTGAAACTGCTATCAGTGTCTTCTCCTCGAGGAAGAAAGTTTATTCCTTTAGAAATCCTGTCATGGAAACGGTATTCAAAAAAATTATTACAACTAAAACTTTTAAATCCATACGCTACAATTTATATAAATTATCAATTAGCTTTTGTGACTAATTTAAATTACAACTTCTCTTTTTAGAATTCCATGTAAATTATTAGTTTAAGAATTTGGCCTAAGGGTCAATTTAGCATTCATATATTCAAATCTTTATCAGTTCAGGTGTCCATCTTTTTCTATACGTCTTAATTCACAACACTAACTATTTAGTCTCTCCGTCCATAAAGTTTATTTAAATAACAAGTTTATACTTCTACAATAATTTATATACATATTCTTTAATTTAGTTTTATATAAATGTTTTATTATATTAATGCAAGTAGTAATAAATTAATATTATTCTTTCAAAAAAATAAATTAATATCATTATTTAGTGTGTCTTCAATTAAAAATAGGAAATCAAATTTATAATAATTTAATAATTTAATTTAACTAACAATGTATCTATCTTTCATTTTATGTGGTGTTTTGTAATATATATATATATATATATATAGGAGAGCTCTGTGAGAACCCTCCTCTTAGGTGAAGACACTTATTTATGGTGAGAACACTCAAAACTACGCCGTTTTGAGTATAAAAAAAACAGAATGCTACTGATGGGATTCAAACCCTGGCCACTTCACCTGCACTCCATGCTACTTACGACTAAGACAATTGCTTTTCTTGTGCATTATGTTGCGCGCTGCTTAATATACCACTGTCCTTGTAGCTTTTATTGTTTAATATTTGACGCATGCACTTATTAATATCGATTAAATGTGTATAATAATGAATTATTAATATAAAAAAATCCAAGAATATGCTCCATATTCTTATTTATTTAACTCCTCTATATTTTTATAATTTATGTTTTAAAATGTTAAGGACGATGTTCTAAATATTGTTACATATGTTCTAAACTTTGTAATTTGTGTTCTA
The DNA here is from genome assembly GCF_963576675.1 of Euphorbia lathyris. NCBI lineage: Eukaryota > Viridiplantae > Streptophyta > Magnoliopsida > Malpighiales > Euphorbiaceae > Euphorbia > Euphorbia lathyris. The sequence goes on from NC_088913.1 coordinate 21,950,178, forward strand.
AAAATTAAGTATAATGTTTTTAAAAAGTCAGTAAATGTAAGGACCATTTTTGCATTTGTTCTATAATATAATTTATAACTCATATTCTAAATAACATAACGTATGTTCTAAAAAACATAACGTATGTTCTAAAGTTTATAGTTTGTGTTCTAAAAATTAAGTATAATATTCTAAAAAAATCACTAGATATCTGGATCGTTTTTGCATTTGTTTTATAATATAATTTATAACTCATGTTCGAAAAAACATAATGCATGTTCTAAAAAACATAACGTATATTCTAAAAAATATGTCGTACGTTCTAAACTTCATAGTTCGTGTTTTAAAAGTTAAAATATATGTTCCAACGTATATTTTAAAAAATATACTTTCTTATCTAAATAAAATATTAATATGAAAATTTATTAAAATATATAATATATTTTTATTTAAAAAATATAGTATTAGATTTTTTTTAGTATCAGATGCACTTAATAATATATAAATAAAGGAATTGTATAATGAACAAAAAAAAGAAACAAGTGTCCCAATGGTAATACATGCACGCGCGTGCTCCTCTCCTCTACGTCCCAGGTTCGAATCCCTACACCACCAAAACTACGTCGTTTCATACATGTTCTCACGTAACTAAGTGTCCTCAACTAAGCCCTAGTTCTTATTTACCAAAATGCCACCACGTCCCTACACCACCAAAACTACGTCGTTTCATACATGTTCTCACATAACTAAGTGTCCTCACCTAAGCCCTAGTTCTCACTTGATCCCTCCCCTATATATATATATATATATGGTCATATATATTTTAATAAATAATTATATATGGAAATATTATTTTTTAACAATCTATATTACAATTTGACTTTTAAGAGCATCTCCAACAGCCTCCTAAGTTGGCTCTTAAGTTAAAATTTGAGGAGGGAGAATAAAAAATCAGCTCCAACAGCCTCTTAGTGGCTCCTCAAATCACTAAGAGCCTCTCCATCCTCTCTATTAATAGAGAGCCTCTCTCCACCTCTTAGTGCCTCCTAACTCATTTTTTATTAATAATTTATTATTGAAGATTCTCTCTCCTTTCACTATTGGTAAATATCACAACAATTAATAATTTTAATAATAAAATAATAAATAAAAAGTGAATATAAGGAGTATTGTTGGAGATGATATGTCTTAGTCACTCTTAAATCACTAAGAGTCAATTATTTATATTATTTTTAGGGAGTGCACTAAGAGTCTCTTGGAGATGCTCTAAATTCATAAACTCTACAATCTGTATAAATTATCAATTAGCTTTTGTGACTAATTTAAATTATAATTTCCCTTTAAATTCATTTGTGGGTTTTTTCTTCTGTTAAATGAAAGTAAATAAAAGTTAATTATTTTTTTAATAAGATGTTTACTGAAATTGTTTTAAAATTTAAAATGAACGAAAAAGTATAATACTTTTTCATTTAAACTATTTTTTAAATGTCCAAGTTTTTCATTCATTTATAAATTGTTGGGTTAAATCTAGAGTTTAAAAATGTTGGTTGATAAACCCTTGATACGAATACCATCTGATCTATGTAGAAAGAAAAAATTAAAGAAAAAAAGAGTTCTTGAATTGATTTTTAAATCAATGCCAGGAAAAATTTACAGAGGTTATAATCTAAAACTGCTTGTGCAGATTCTTTTTTCAATTGATTATATTTTCTCTTTTTGAATTATTTTGAACTGAACGAAATTGTTTCCAGTTATTTCTTAATCTTATTTTGGAAACTGCCAAATTAGTTTTTACTGGTGAGGATTCATGATATGAGACATTTGATCATAAAATTAACTATTTTATAATTAATTGTCAGATGGAAGAAATGAATGGTAAAGGTAGGCAGAATTTTTTTTTTTTTAAAGAAGGTAGGCAGAATTTAGAGAGGAAGAAGATGGATAACAAAAGCAATCTTCAAGTTACATTCTTTAAACAGAGATCGTGCCTTTTTAAGAACTTGAGCGAGCTGTGTACCCTTTGTGGGGCTGAAACTAAAGGACCCAAAAGACGGATTACCAAAAAAACACAATCAAACACGCGAAATACCAATAACAACACCACAAGGATCTATCTCACAAACAATCAACCAAAGCACAAGCCAAGTTCCAAATCAAAATATCAAATATAACCACAAGAATGGAAATCTAAACCACAATCAACAACACGAGATTTATACGTGGAAAACCTCTTCGGTGTGAAGAGTAAAAACCACGGGACTTTTGAGGAGTCCACCCTTCTTCTCTTATTATGATAAAATTGACGGCAAAACAAACCCAATAAAGTCTTACAAAGGTTTATAACCCACCAACAATAATCATAAACAATAAGAGATCAAGAAGTAAACAAATACCACAAAAGAAAAGATAATCAGTCAACAATCTATCTCAACTCCGAACAGACCTTCCAGACCTCCGAACGACAATCAAAACGGTCAGAACAAGGAACAATATGTCAAGAAGCTCCTGTCCAAAAATCGCAACGATCCGACAATTCAATCTCCGGGAATCCACAAAAACGTGGACTCACCTGATGTAGGAGAACAAAAACGAATTTCTATCTTTTGTGTGACTTTTCTTCTTCCTTCACTTGTCTCAATAATGACAACTCATTCACTTAAATACATCTTAACATAAGCTTCTCAAAGAAGCTAAAATTAATAATAAATGGACCTTAAATATGGGTTGGACCCATAACAGAAACAACTATCATTGTCTTCTCCCCGGGAAGTTTATTCCTTTCGACATCCAACCGTTGAAACAGTATTTGAGCGCTATTGTAGTCCCAAGCTGATGCAAACTTCTCCCACCATGCAGCTAGTTGAGGCTCATCGGAATGCTAACATCTGAGAACTGAATATGCATTCGAATATTAATTATTAGATATCAGTGATAGACCAACTAGACATGGAGAAGACAAAGAGGGGAAGAACTAAATCAAATGAGAAAGGATAACAGAACATCTGGGAGAGATTGTGCCTGCACAAGTTCCACAACCATGGAAATGCTTCTAACCCAATCAACCAATGACGGAGTATAATATGTAGTAATTAAGTACCTTAGATTTCAATTCATTAATGGTCTTTTGTTGTTCCTGAACAAGTTCCACATTATGAGATATAATATTTTCATTGATATATTTGTCATCCATGGTAGGCTTGGGAAACTAATCATCTGTAGGCTCCCTTTTACTTTATGATAATATTTGTCTTTCACATTCTCTTCATATACAATTCAAGCAAAAACTATAAATTTTACAAGGAAATTCTAGCTAAAGCAAAACAATTAAGCCATCATCGAATCTATAAGATGCATATTGATGTACCCACAGAAAACTATACCCAAAATCAAAAGAAAAACTATAAAAAAGTATATACTATATAGTAGCAATTTTCTAAACAATGAGAATTCATTGCAAATATGAAAATTACGGAAACAAAGAGGAGAGAGATTGAAAATGGAAAAAGGTTAAAAAGAAAAGAAATGAGAAGCACAAATAGACACCATAAAGAGAGAAACTGATGAAATTTATTTTGTTCTCATCTTCTTCCCTTATTTTATTTTCATCTTCTTCCATTTCAATTTTGGTTCTTCATGATAAAATTGATTTTATACTCAAGTTGGATATAAAGTAACTAAAAAAAATATAATTTCAGATCCAAATTAAATAAGTAACTAACTAATTTAACTTATAAGAACGTTTAATGAATTAAATATTAATCATAATAACTAACTAATTTAGCATATAAGAACTTAATATGTGCAATTATAGTTGATCTAGAATTCAATATATCAAATTAAAAGATCATAAATTCAATGAATAAAAATCATAAACTCAAAATTTTCTTATTTTATAACACCAAAAACATTTCTTCATATATAAATATTAAAAATAATAGTTGAGATTAATTAAAAAAAAAATTATGACTTGACTAATCATCCTATGATTCAATTGAATTTTGTTTTGGTCAACATGATTTGAATGAATATTACTTTCAATAACTTACTGAACTTAATAAATTATTATTATTATTAAGAAATGTATATAAAAGCAGGGGTGGAGACATCAGAGGGCTGGAGCCCTTCCCCCGGTCTCCAACACCACCCCTGAAGAATAGTGGCGCAAACTCGGACAACCCTCTAAGCTAGTTAAATTCGTACTTATAAAATAGGACGATATGGTATAACACAAAATTAAGTTTGCATAGTTGGTTTAAGTGGTAGCTAAGAACTCCTCTATAACCATGTGGTGCCACGTTTTGAACTTACATCTCCTCATGTTTTATCCAATTATAATCTTTTTCCCTTAAATCCCATTGAAATTTTATTATTTTTTTCCATTATTGTTTTTGTCGAATTATAATTTTTTTCTTAAATTAAAATGTCAATATTATTACTTAATTTAATTTTTTTCATCATTATTGTTATTTAATTTTAATTTTTTCCTTTAACCAAAATGTCAATGTAAATATTCAGTTTATAATGAATAATATACTTGTTTAGGGGTTTTAATTTAGGAAATTAGTGTTGAACTTATAGAAAATTAAATATGTCTATACTTTTCACCTTGATGGGCTGGACTCTAGAAAATTACCCCAAACTATAGGGCTAAAATTAGCTCATAGATATGAAATCCTATCTCTGCCACTATGTAGAAGTGGGAATTGAATATTATATTCATAACTGCTTCTTGAAGCTTCTTATATTATTTATTTTCAAGAGACGAATTGTTCATTGCAAACTCAGAATAAACAGCCACAAGCTTCATTGCCCCACATATATTCATTGATAAGAGATAATGGAGAAAATCAGTTGAAGAGCATCATTGCTTAATTGGAAGTGGATGAAAGCAGTTAGGGAGCATCCTTTATTGGACATGGGAGAAGAAGTGAAGGGAAGTTTCCAGTAGAATATTTACAATATAAGTATAGGATTTTGCACCAGAAGACACATAAAAATATACACAAAATCATACTGAAATCTGAGATTTTTAATGTAAATTCATAAATTCATTCGTTAGATTATTTTATCTCTATGGATTCTGCAGTTTGCATTCATTCTATTCTTGTAATAAGTTCTATGAAATTTAAGCATAATTCATTTCTTCAATTCAAGTCTCTATTTAATTGTAATCAATTTTTACATTCTTCATTGGCATATTTCAATTTCAATTAATCTCGATCCCGTAGAATTAATTATGAATTTTAAGCTTTTAAGTCCTTTAAGACTTACACAGTTGTTTGATTTCGAAAAGTTAGATTTGACAAAGTTTTGAGGTTTTTCCACAAAATCTCTAGCACGCTTGAACATGAAACAAAAAAGGCGAAACACAACGAAACTCAAAATAAACAACCACAATCTTCATTATAAGTACATTAATATGCATCCTTTGTTGGATTGCCTTCAATTAAAAACATATATAATCATCCTTTTTCTATTAAATTTTAATAGAGAGGCATAGTCTTTTGTTGGGTTTCAACAGTAAACATCTTTATTTCATATAATTATGTTTAACTCAAGATTACTCCTCCATTGAAACCTTATTAACTTGAATAAAACTCCATTATAAGAATGTGAATTCATATTTGTGTATTTTACTTGAGATAAAAATAAAAGAATCCCTAGAAATTAATATAAATTAATGCACGAAAAACATCATTATGTAGGGCTCAACATGAATTCCACATAAAAAAAAGGAGAGTCGTCATGGACAATGATACCAGATAAAACCAAACAAATTAAAAATATAAAATAATATAGTGAGATTTATCTCCATTCTTGGAACCCATATTCATAGATTTCCTGCCCATCTTGTTTAGTTTTTTTTATTTATTTAAAAAATTTGCGCATAATGCGCTTACATTAAAGAAGAAGGAAAAATTTTCACCCCATCCGGATGTGATTCGAACCGATGACGTCCATAGTTATAGGTATACTCTCAACCACTAGGCTAAGAGCTTCACCACTGCCCATCTTGTTTAGTTGAGAGACTAAAAACTCACCTAAAGAAATAGCCAAAAGAGTAAGTGTTAACTTAAATACTGTAAAAGTTTCTCGGTCAATTGTTTTTGTTCAGATCAAATATCTCAATGTTAAATATTTAAATTTAATTAAAAAAATGTAAACAATTAATTTTTCATCAACTGGATATTTTTTTCTTTCCACATCATTAATTTTATAATTCATTAAATGATTAAGTTTTATACTTCATTAACCGTTACTCATAATCATGGATTTAACAATCCTAGATTTAATAATCATGGATTTGGACATGGGTTTTCCTAAGTTTTATTAATGTTTGCCTGGAGAATTGAATAATTAATTAATAAGCCATATATACACATTTCTTTTTTATTATATTATTATTGAAAACAGATTCATCAATATTACAAAGTATTGACTGCTAAGAAAATTTAGAATACTCTAAATACACTTTAATATATGATTATATCATATATTGTTTAATACAAAACTTCTTACTTAATATAAATAAAAGCAAATTTGAATTTTTACTAATTTTTTTAGAAAACTAATATTTTTTTTTGAAGAAAGAAAACTAATATTAAAAATGGAAATTTAATATAAAATGTAATCTTAAATGAATAAAGGATGAAAATAGATAAAAGTTAGACACCAATAAAAATGAAAGAAGCTACACAAGTTGGTAATCATATTGCAAGGAAATGTCTTTTTAGGTATTAATTAAATAGCCACAATTATATTGTTTTCTTTTATTATTGGTGAAACAACAGATAAGTCATCGATTAATGTATTTTTATGAGGATATATATATATATATATATATATATATATATATATATATATATATGAGAGCTCTTGTGAGAACACTCATCTTGTATGAGAATGCTCCCTTATGGTGAGAACACTGAAAACTACGCCGTTTTGAGTATAAAAATTAAAAAAACAGTAAATGCTTCTTGTGGGAGTCAAACCTAAATGCTTCCATCTACACTCCATGCTACTTACCACTGAGACAATTGCTTCTCTTGTACATTATCACGCGCTGCTTAATATACCACTGTGCACTAAGACAATAGCTTTTATTGTTTAATATTTGACGCATGCACTTATTAATATCGATTAAATGTGCATAATAATGGATTATTAATAGAAAAAAAATAAATGTGCATAATAATAAATTATTAACAAAAAAAAAATTCAAGAACATGCTTCAATTTCTTATTTATTTAATTCCTCTATATTTTTGTAATTTATGTTTTAAAATGTTAAGGACGATGTTCTAAATATTGTTACATATGTTCTAAACTTTATAATTTGTGTTCTAAAAATTAAGTATAATGTTTTAAAAAAATCAGTAAATGTATGGACCATTTTTGCATTTGTTCTATAATATAATTTATAACTCATATTCTAAATAACAGAACGTATGTTCTAAAAACCATAACTGATGTTCTAAAGTTTATAGTTTGTGTTCCAAAAATTAAGTATAATGTTCTAAAAAAATCACTAGATATCTGGATCATTTTTGTATTTATTCTATAATATAATTTATAATTCATATTCGAAAAAACATAACGTATGTTCGAAAAAACATAACGCATGTTCTAAAAAACATAACGTATGTCCTAAACTTTATAGTTCGTGGTCTAAAAGTTAAAATATATGTTCTAACGTATATTTTAAAAAATATATTTTCTTATATAAATAAAATATTAATAGGAAATTTTATTAAAATATATAATATATTTTTATTTAAAAAATATAGTATTGGATTCTTTTAGCATCAGATGCACTTAATAATATATAAATAAAAGAATTGTATGATGAACAAATTAAACCAAGTGTCCTAATCGTAATACATGCACACGCACGCTCCCCTCCTCTACATCCCAGATTCGAATCCCTCCTCCTCCCCCATTTTCTCATAAACCTTTGATTAAGTGATTTGCTCCATACCGCTCCCAAATTACTGTTACCTCCCCCATTTGGACTTTTTTGCCCTTTTCATAATTTTGATAAAAAAAACTAAAAATTCTTTCTCTAAAATCACAAACTCGAACAATAATAATTGAAATTATGAAAATAATTGATATGCGACAATTCGAATCTCGAAAATGGATGATTATGAGTCGGAAACAATAAAATTTACAATTTTTTTATCAAAAAAATCATGAACATAATGCATGTTTTTTGTGACGATTAGCATTTTTCGTCACAAAAAATTAGAGAATTTTGTATTTTTCATCGCTAAAAGGTATATGATTGTGCAAAACGTCAAATTTGGTCTAGGTGGGTGCTAGATCCGCCCAGCCAATAGGTTGGGCGGATCCAGCACCCGCCCAGACATGGTCTGGGCGGATCCAGCATCCGCCCAGACAATGTCTTGGGTGCTAGATCCGCCCAGCCAATAGGTATAAGTTATTTACCAAAATGCAACCGCATCCCTACACCATCAAAACAACGTCGTTTCTGTCACATCTGTGTCCATAATATTAGTTATTATACCATAATATTATGTTACATTATATTTATTTATTTATTGGAGAGTTAGTTGGGTATTATGGATATAGTTTCGAGGCTAATTTCATATTATAAGTGTAAAATTAAAAATTTAGGGTAAGTTTTAAAAGAAGTTAAGTTTAGAGGGACCAAATAGGATGTTTTCCCTTATTGGGAACATAAATCACAACTATCCATACATGCATTTCGTATATCTAAGTCAAAAAAATCAGAAATATGTTTTGAATTTCATTATTCATTTGATCATCTCCATCTTTGTTGTTCGAACACCCAAAATCACCAAGTTTTGATCATACATTGATAACTAAAGATTGAACCATCGGATCGAGCTGATTTCTTTACAGTAGCTTCTAGACATCCTAATACACATTATGGTCGGTGTGATTTTGATTTGGAGAATTCTATCATGGGTTCGACCTACACTGATTAGAGGGGTAAATTTGAGGTTTAATGTACTAATTTTCTCAATTATTGCTAATGTAAGTAACTATCAACTACCTTTTTTAGTTTTTATGTATATATAGGTATATATAACTCTATATTTTCCAGAAAATTGAATTTTTATGGGATTTTTACCATGCATTTGATTAAATGGGGTTTTATGATTTAGTTTTTAAAGTGAGTTTAAACTATGTTCAAGAATATATACATATATGTCTTTGCATGCAAATTTCAACTTATAATATGCATATATCTATACAAGATTTGGATTTTGTTTGATGAACTTCAATATATTTGATTACTATTTGTGTAAGATTTGACATTTTGAAGAGTTAAATTTAAAGAAAGGAAGTGTATTGAGAAACTTTATTGATAATTGATTTATGAACAAATACATAAGTATATATTAAGTGATTTTCTATAAATTTACTTCTCAAAGTAAATTTTAGTTTTAATTAAAGATTGTTAAAATAGTGATTTGATGGAGTTATGATTTATTGAAATAAAGTCTATATATGATGATTTTTGTGTTTATTTTTAAAAAATTGAAGTTATTATTGATAAATATATCAATACATTATTTATTGGTGGTTTTTGTTCAATAATGAAGTATGATTGAATATTTTAGAAATTGATTGAGTAAAGGTATTGAGAAAACTTTATGATGTTGATTATGAGTTTTATATATATATATGTTTATATATATATATATATATATATATATATATATATATATATTTGATTTAAAATTATATTATGAAATTATAAGATTTTTAGTATCCATCAAGAGTAATCCGGATAAGTGGTTTTTATTAAAGTCCATATGTGTACACAGTTGAAAGACCTAATAGGGTATGGCAAA